>NC_140243.1:2774917-2788022 GCF_949987555.1 Borostomias antarcticus
TGTCACGCGGGTCCCATGTCAAGCACGCCGCGCGTAACCCGCTCTCCAGTCAAAGAGGAGTCTACAACTGCCAATCAAACGGCTGTCTGAGAATGAAAAGCCCGGGGCATTGTCCATTTATGCATCCGCCATTGTGTTTACAGTGTGCGTGTGTGTGTGTGTGTGTGTGTCATCTCATCCTCTCAAAGTGTGAGTGAGGCACTTCAAGGTTAAGTGGCATGTGAGCCTGTCCTTCCTGATGCCTCGGGATCCTTGAGCGGCCGAGCGCTCCCAGGGGCCGGCGGTGCGGACGGGCGTGGTGAGTGTCGTTAAGTGTAACAGCAGGTGTATGGAAGCGTATGTTTGGTTGTTTGTTTATCCTTCGCCATACTGAGTGCCAGGCTAGAAATGCCCATGAGATCCTTGTCTTGCGTCAATCGAATGCTCGCACGCACACAGACACACACACACACACACACACACACACACACACTCACATAAACAACACAAACACCCATCCACTGGCATCAATCTGGCATCAAGGGCACCTCTGGGGGTCTAAAACCCAGGATAAGGTTCTGGTTGCACATGCCTGTCAGCCTTGGTCTACCATCCATCAACCTGGTGATTGAGCTGGGCCAGTGAGTGAGCCCAGCCGGTCAGACACTAAACCAGGGATCCTCACTTTCAAGATTCAAGATTCCTTTATTTGTCACATGTACGGTGTACAGACAGTGAAATGTTGCTGCTTCAAGATTATGCTTTATACAGATAAACTGTAATACTTCATTCCAATTGTGTATTCCATCAAATTACAAACAAGTTACAAATTAACAAATTGTGAAAATTCCATCCGTTGCCTCTCAGGATCCTGTTGGCCTTGGTCTTTTGCATCTTCTGGAGTAGATGTCTTCAAGGTGGCCCCCCAAGGATACGTTCAACTGACAGTACCACTCTCTGTAGGGCCTTGCAATCCTGAGAACTGCTGTTCCCGTACCAGGTGGTGCTATTCCCAGTCAGGATGCTCTCGATCGTGGATGAGTAGAAGCTCCGTCGAATCTGGTGGGACACTCAGAATATCCTCGGTTGTCTGAGGTGGTACAGTCTCTGACGTGCTTTCCTGACCACAGTGTCTATGTGTGTTGACCATGTCAGGTCCTTGGTGATCTGGACGCCAGGTACTTGAAGCAGTCCAATCTCTCTACAGGGGTCCCGTTGATGATTAGAGGGGGTGTAGTTCCTCTCCAGCTTCCTCCCAAAGTCCACCACCATCTCCTTTGTCTTGCTGATGTTCAGATGGAGGTTGTTTTCCTGACACCACTGGGTCAGGAGCCTCACCTCCTCCAGGTAGGCCCTCTCATCATTGTTGGTGATCAGGCCTATCACTGCTGTTTCGTCAGCAAACTTGACAATGGTATTGGAGTTGAAGGTAGCTGTACAGTTCTACATGTACAGGGAGTACAGTAGTGGGGACAGCACACAGCCCTGGGGGGCTCCTGTGTTGAGTGTGAGGGGGGATGAGCTGTGGTTCCCCACCTTCAGCACCTGGGGTCTGTCTGACAGGATCCACTTGCAGAGGGCGTCGTTTTACCCCAGGACCCTGAGCTTGGTGTCATTAGTGTTGAAAGCTGAACTGTAGCACTTCATCACCACAGAACTGAGAGTGACCGGGCGGTAGTCATTGAGGCTGGTCTTGGCTTCATCAGTAAGGGGATGATGGAGGACTTCTTGAAGCATGTGGGGACGATGGAAAGGGCCAGGGACAGGTTGAATATGACTGAGAACACAGTGTGTGTTGTGTTAATGTGTCTGTGAGGGGTGTAGTATCTAGGCAATTTTGTACGCAAACTTTAAATGGGGTCCACCTTTCCTGGCATCTACAGAATACAGTGCACAAAAGCACTAGTTCAAGGGCGGCTGTAGCTCAGCTGGTAGAGCGGGTCGTTCAATGATCGAAGGGTCAGCGGTTCGAATCCCAGCTCCGACTGTCCACATGTCGAAGTGTCCTTGAGCAAGACACCTAACCCCAAATTGCTCCGAATGAGCAGGTTAGCACCTTGCATGGCAGCTGCCTCCATTGGTGTGTGAATGTGTGTGTGAATGGGTGAATGAGAGGCCATTGTAAAGCACTTTGAGTGCCGCTCAGGTGGAAAAGCGCTATATAAGTGCAGTCCATTTACCATTTACCATAGTTCAGGGTCAAGAAACACTAAAGTAATAGTTAACTATGACTCTAATCCCTGCTGTCTCTAAGGTCCAAGTCTAGATATAATTCCTGGCTCATATAAGATCAGTGGGATAGACCTGATGGCTGCCTACGACTCCGTATGGCACCGCGGCCTCACCTGCAAGCTGCTCCGTCTGCTGCCGGACAGGCACATGGTCAGTATGATCATGGAGCTTGTCCGAAACTGAAGCTTCACCCTCGGTGTCCCCCAGGGATCTGTCCTGGCCCCCATCTTTTATAACATCTACACCTACGACCTGCCGATCACAGTCTCCAGGAAGTACGCATACGCAGACGACCTTGCCCTGGTATACTCGGCTGGAGACTGTCAGGCCGTGGAGGAGACACTGAGCCAGGACATGCAGCCAACACTAGTGGCATACCTCTGGAAATGGAGATTGAAGCTCAGTGAGGTAAAGACTTCCACCTTAACAACAAGGAAGCCAAACGTGAGCTCCGAGTGCACATCGATGGAACACTCCTGCCATGCAGCGCCGAACCAACCTATCTTGGCGTGACATTGGACAGGTCGCTCACGTTCCGCCGACACCTCGAGTCACTGCGCAAGAAGTTAACAGCTCGTGTGGCGTTGATGAGGCGACTGGTCCGATCAGGCTGGGGCAAAAACACTGTGTATGGCAGCCCTAGCCCTGGTCTACTTGACCAGTGAATACTACGCACCGGTCTGGTGCCGCAGCGCTCACACCCACCTCATTGACCTGCCTATCAACAAAGCCTTGCGCATCGTGACGGGATGTGTGTGTCCCACTCCTGTGGACAACCTTCCCATCCTTGCAGGAATCCAGCCCGCTGGCCTCCGCCACACAGGAACCACAGCAGGTCTTGCTCCTGCAGCAATGCAGAGATCTTAACATCAGCGAGGCAGGATGGGCGGACCACACCAGGCGTATAGAGTGGGCCCGGCTGACGGTCCTTCCCCTCCCCGCGTGGGTGAGGCTTAACTGCCTCTGGACCGGCGTCGGACGCTTCCGCTCATCGATGCACAGATGGGGCTTGGTATCCTGTGCGGCGTGCGAGTGTGGCGCCGAGGAACAAACCACAGACCATGTCATCCAGGACTGTCTGATATATCGGACACCCAATGGAATGCATGGTCTGATGGTTGTGGATGACGAAACGGTGACATGGCTCCTGGAGGTGTGCCCAGATATATAGTTGGAATCCAGAACTTACACTTATCCCCAGGCTTGGGGTGGTAAAAGTATAGCCCCTCGGCTCCGAGCCTGGGGGGGGAATGAAACATCTACACCCAAACGAAGACGAAGAATTGGGATAAGTGTAAGTTCTGGATTCCAACCATACTCAGGTGGTGGTCTGACATACTGAACTGTACTCTAAAGGTTTGGCTCCATGGGGGCCAGTGTTGGCTCGGACTCCGGTGACCTTCAACCTTTCGGTCCCGCTGTAGTGTCACGACCCGCTGGGTGACCGCTCACTCCTGAAAGGTTGAGGGTAGTAACAGAGGGGCCCCCAGGCTACAGTTACAAGGGGTAGAGGTCAGGGGTGAGGGGTTGGGGAATGGGATAGGGTGATGGGAGGACTGTGGAGCCTTTCCTCAGGCCGGGTGCTAATTTGATGGGGGAGCAGGGGGAGATGCTCCCTCCTTTGCAAGCCTTTTTGAAGTCAAGGTAGGTGCACCAAAGACGCGCGCCTGCAAATAAACACCCTTCATCCTCCACCTCCTCCTGTTCTCTCCTCCACCTCCCTGTTCTCTCCTCCACCTCCTCCTGCTCTCTCCTCCACCTCCCTGCTCTCTCCTCCACCTCCCTGCTCTCTCCTCCACCTCCTCCTGCTCTCTCCTCCACCTCCTCCTGTTCTCTCCTCCACCTCCTCCTGTTCTCTCCTCCACCTCCCTGTTCTCTCCTCCACCTCCTCCTGCTCTCTCCTCCACCTCCTCCTGCTCTCTCCCATACCTCCTCCTGCTCTCTCCTCCACCTCCTCCTGTTCTCTCCTCCACCTCCTGCTCTCTCCTCCACCTCCCTGCTCTCTCCTCCCCCTCCCTGCTCTCTCCTCCACCTCCTCCTGTTCTCTCCTCCACCTCCTCCTGTTCTCTCCTCCACCTCCTCCTGCTCTCTCCTCCAAATCCCTGCTCTCTCCTCCACCTCCTCCTGTTCTCTCCTCCACCTCCCTGTTCTCTCCTCCACCTCCCTGTTCTCTCCTCCACCTCCTCCTGTTCTCTCCTCCACCTACCTGTTCTCTCCTCCACCTCCCTGTTCTCTCCTCCACCTCCTCCTGTTCTCTCCTTCACCTCCTCCTGTTCTCTCCTCCACCTCCTCCTGTTCTCTCCTCCACCTCCTCCTGTTCTCTCCTCCACCTCCTCCTGTTCTCTCCTCCACCTCCCTGTTCTCTCCTCCACCTCCCTGTTCTCTCCTCCACCTCCTCCTGCTCTCTCCTCCACCTCCCTGCTCTCTCCTCCACCTCCCTGTTCTCTCCTCCAAATCCCTGCTCTCTCCTCCACCTCCTCCTGTTCTCTCCTCCACCTCCCTGCTCTCTCCTCCACCTCCTCCTGCTCTCTCCTTCACCTCCTCCTGCTCTCCCCTCCACCTCCCTGCTCTCTCCTCCACCTCCTCCTGTTCTCTCCTCCACCTCCTCCTGCTCTCTCCTCCACCTCCTCCTGCTCTCTCCTCCACCTCCCTGTTCTCTCCTCCACCTCCTCCTGCTCTCTCCTCCACCTCCTCCTGTTCTCTCCTCCACCTCCTCCTGTTCTCTCCTCCACCTCCTCCTGTTCTCTCCTCCACCTCCCTGCTCTCTCCTTCCCCTCCGCGTTCTCTCCTTCATCTGCTGCTCTCCAGAAACCCATCTCTTTATGCACTCCCTATACCCTCTAATACTTTCTAAAACTCTTCTCTCTCGACACACACACAAATCTGGATCTCTTTTTTCCCCTCCAACCTTCCCTCCTTCTCTCCTCCTTCCATCTCTCCCTCCCTCTCTCTTTCTCACTCTCTCGGTGGCGTCAGTGCGGGTGCATCTGCTGGGTTCTAATTGGTCCCTCTGGGCTGGACTGGCATTGGCCCGCTCTGCCGCCGAACATGACCGGGCGGGGCAGGCATCTGCTCTGAACGGGCGCCGCCGCTTAACCGCTGGCACACACACACACACACACCGTAGTGGATTTGCCGGTAAAGGTTTATCAATGTCAAAGGAGTGACCGGAGGGAGAGAGAGAGGCGTAAAGGGAGAGAGAGATAGAAAAAGAGAGATGTGTAGTCGGGCAGGGCGGCGTCGCGTTGGTGAAAAGGCCCCTGTCATCGTGGTAACTCGAGAGGAGCTGCTGCAAGTTGGCCATTAATATGTACAAACTCGTTAAGCCAAGAATGCCTTGAAAGACTAGCCGCTGAGCGAGAGTGACGGAGGGAGGGAGGGAGGGGTAGCAGGGGAGGGTCATCTCCCCCAGAATAGACCCAGGGAGGAGAGCTCCACGCGGGCCGCGGCACGGAAGACCCACACGGATCGATGCGCGGGGGAAAGCAACGCATAGTCTACTTAGCAACATGACCCGCTCGCACACCACAAGCACACGCGCGCGCGGTGCGTCCTTCATGTGCGCGGGCGGGCGCCGGAGGAGGCGGCCCGGGGCGGCGAGGGAGGGCGGAGGAGAGCGGTGGTGAACAGGAAGCCCTGCTCAGCGGGGGGGCCGGGACTGCTGTAAACAGCTAGTCGGCCCAGCTGCCATGTGATACGGCTTGCTGCTTACACACCGGTCCGGTAACACCGCCACCACCTAGCGCCCTCCTCCCGAGGGGGGCAGTATTCTGCTCTTATTCTGATGGCCGGGAGCCCCCCGAAATAGCTGTTGGTGACATGTAGGATAGGCTGTCATTCACTTCCTCAAGATAATCGTGTCGATTTCGAAGGGTCACTTATAGAATTGCATGATTTTAATGAACTCCCGAGTCCCTGTGCAACGTTTAGTCAGTGTTGGATTAACTATCTGTAGGGATAGTTAAAAAACGATACGATACCAATACCAGTACCTGTAATCAGAGATACCAGAACCAGTACCTGTGATCAGAGATACCAATACCAGTACCTGTAATCCGAGATACCAGTACCAGTACCTGTGATCAGAGATACCAGTACCAGTACCTGTGATCAGAGATACCAGGACCAATAGAGTACTTCATTCAATACCCATCATGAGAATGGAAGCGTTCAGTTGTGTAAAACACCCCCATTACTCCACATCCAAATGATTTTTACATGAATAAATTTTGAAAGTGTTGTTATAAGTGTAATAAATATTTATTAACCAACTGTAAAAAAAAAAAAAGTTATTATTTGGGCAGTGCCATTTTAAACATCAAAACCAACATTCTCAATCTAGCTCACATTAACCGATTCACTTGGCTAACACTGTGAAAACGGCTAACGTTTTCCATGGGGGACTTTTTAGTGGATGAGGGCCTTAAGGTATTCGGTCGATACCTTAAAGCGATGGAGTAGCGATACCCGGCCCTGAGGAGGAGTCATGTGACATGTATGGCCTGGCGCATGCTGATGACACGATATACAACCCTGGGAAGACCGAGCTAGCACAGAAACATTCCTGGGACTGCTCCACTAATGCCAGCTAACATCTCACACCTATCAAATCCAAAAGTTCTATGTAAAGGGCTGGATCAATTTACACACACACACGCACACACACGCACACACACACGCACGCACACACACTTTCCGCTGTCCCTAACACCTTCGTTCATGTTCGCACACGTTTCCTCGGTGCCTGCCAGTCTTCCTGGTAGGCCACAGCATTATGCTAATGAGGGCCACTGCAATCAGTCCAGCATTACTGTCATTGGACAATGGGATCAATGACATCAGTGCGTGTCTCCACGGAGACGGAGTGAGGTATTTAACAGCTAAGCCCCCCAAGATAGGAGAAAATTAACCACACACACACACACACACACACACACAGGCCCTCTGGACAGGAGACAAATTAACCACTTCCCACAGTGCAATTCACCAGGGAGCCAGGGACAGTAAACGGCAAATGATCAATACAATCTTCCTCATGGAAGCCCACACAACAGAAACCCAACACATGGGCACGCACGCACGCACACACACACACACACACACACACACACACACACACACGCACACACACGCACACACACACACACACGTCTTTTGGCCATCCTTCAACAGGCCCTCACATGAACACTCAACGCTTCTCCCAGAGCTGATTGTATTTGGAGGGCCCCCGTGCAGCGGGCTCCAGAGTTCCCCGGGGGTCCGTGTCCCTGTGGTCCCCGAGGCTCTATGGAGACACGTGGCTCCTCCTCCTCGCCTCTCTTCCCCTCTTTAACCGTGAAGCCACAATGACAGGAGACAAACTAGCTATTTCCTTCAAGCCAACTCACCAGGGACAGCAGAAAATGAACTGCCCCGGATCAATACTGTTCTCTCTCTCATAGTCACTCTGCTTCACCCCTCCTTCCCCCTCTCTCTCTCTCTCTCTCTCTCTCTCTCTCACAGTGGTGTGCGTTGGCCAAGAGCGGTTAGAAAGGCCTCTTTACTGGACGCTGGCGAGCGGAGAGGGTGTGTTTGGGAGTGGTGGTGAGAGGACAGCAGGGGGGGGCCACCGGTATTAAGCAGGGGCCCAGCTGTCGGAACAGGGTTGAGAATCTCGGAGGTGTGTGTGTGTGTGTGTGTGCGTGCGTGTGTGTGGTGTGGTTGGCTAAGTGGGGAACCCTGACATTTACACTCCGGCTCGCTCCGTCTTTAGCGGTGCTGACGCCTCCCCGCGGTGCGAGGCGAGCTGCTCTCTCCAGCGCCTCCCCCGGGGGGTTCAACAGATCCCCCCGTCTCGAGGCCGGCCCGCGTGCGAGACCCGCCCTGGTCCGGGGCGCCGGGGGCCGGTCGCACGGAGGTCCCCAGACAGAGCCGCCGCCGCCGCCCTCCTCAACTGTCCCAGGCAGCGCCCGACATGAGCACAGCGCCCTCTGCAGCCCGAGGGCAGAAACACGCCCCGGCAGAGGGAGGAGAGTGCGTTGTACTGTAGTACAGTAAGTCTATCTGAGTGCTCTGCGCAGGGGCGGACTGGCCATTGGGAGCCCCGGGAGTTTTCCCCGGTGGCCTGGCGTGCCAACTGGCCTGGCCCGCGGTGAGTGTGTGTGTGTGTGTGTGTGTGTGTGTGTGTGTGTGTGTGTGCGTGTACGCACGTGTTCTGGTTCTGGCTGTCTCACCTGGCCCGGTCTCAGATGTGTATAAATAGCTCGGCGCTGCACCAGACCCCCAACGCTGGCCAGGACCACAGACCCCCAACGCTGGCCAGGACCACACACCCCCAACGCTGGCCAGGACCACAGACCCCCAACGCTGTCCAGGACCACAGACCCCCAACGCTGGCCAGGACCACAGACCCCCAACGCCGGCCAGGACCACAGACCCCCAACGCTGGCCAGGACCACCGTGCCAGCCCTGTGTCCACGCAGCCTGGGCGGGGTAGGGTAGCCTGGTACGACCACCCCCGTTCACCCAGCCTGGGCGGGGTTTAGGGTAGCCTGGTACGACCACCCCCGTTCACCCAGCCTGGGCGGGGTTTAGGGTAGCCTGGTACGACCACCCCGTTCACCCAGCCTGGGCGGGGTTTAGGGTAGCCTGGTACGACCACCCCGTTCACCCAGCCTGGGCGGGGTTTAGGGTAGCCTGGTACGACCACCCTGTTCACCCAGCCTGGGCGGGGTTTAGGGTAGCCTGGTACGACCACCCCCGTTCACCCAGCCTGGGCGGGGTTTAGGGTAGCCTGGTACGACCACCCCCGTTCACCCAGCCTGGGCGGGGTTTAGGGTAGCTTGGTACGACCACCCCGTTCACCCAGCCTGGGCGGGGTTTAGGGTAGCCTGGTACGACCACCCCGTTCTCGCCAGCTCACATTCTGTTTCACTAACGCAGAACGGTCTGGCCTTCGCCTCCTCCAGAGCCATTATCCCAAAATCCAGACCATACCGGGCCAATCAGGGACTGCGTTTTAACTGCTGTTCCGTACCACGGTGGAAAGCAGCCCCTGATTGGTTCGTGTCCCTGCCGCTCGCTAAACAAACATGGCGGCTCCCGAAGCAAGGAGTGGTAACGTTAACGTTATAATAAACACAGCTATAAGTGCAGTTATTGCAGAAATAGACTTAATCACAACACTTGAACAAGAACAAGAGTATGCACTAGCGGAGTTTCTCGGTGGAAAAGACGTTTTTGCCGTTCTTCTGACTGGATTTGGCAAAAGTTTGCTGAACGCTGATTGGCTGAAGGCGTTTGTTTGTCAAGGCAAGAAGCCCCGCCCACGTTATCGCTCTCTATGGGGCGAAGGCCAGACCGATATTGCGGAGCGAAGCAGTGAGCTCGCTAGATCAGGATGGTCACACCAGGCTCGGAGGAGAGACCAGCGCTCTGGTCCGGCTGGGTGGGCTGACCGACACACCGTCCTTCCTCAGTGACCGGTAGAACCTGGCTAGAGCCCTGTGACCGGTAGAACCTGGCTAGAACCCTGTGACCGGTAGAACCTGGCTAGAGCCCTGTGACTGGTAGAACCTGGCTAGAGCCCTGTGACTGGTAGAACCTGGGTGGAGCCCTGTGACCAGTAGAACCTGGGAAGAGCCCTGTGACCAGTAGAACCTGGCTAGAGCCCTGTGACCAGTAGAACCTGGGAAGAGCCCTGTGACCAGTAGAACCTGGGAAGAGCCCTGTGACCGGTAGAACCTGGGTAGAGCCCTGTGACCAGTAGAACCTGGCTAGAGCCCTGTGACTAGTAGAACCTGGCTAGAGCCCTGTGACCAGTAGAACCTGGCTAGAGCCCTGTGACCAGTAGAACCTGGGTAGAGCCCTGTGACCAGTAGAACCTGGCTAGAGCCCTGTGACTGGTAGAACCTGGGTAGAGCCCTGTGACCAGTAGAACCTGGCTAGAGCCCTGTGACCGGTAGAACCTGGCTAGAACCCTGTGACTGGTAGAACCTGGCTAGAGCCCTGTGACCGGTAGAACCTGGCTAGAGCCCTGTGACCAGTAGAACCTGGCTAGAACCCTGTGACCGGTAGAACCTGGCTAGAGCCCTGTGACCAGTAGAACCTGGCTAGAGCCCTGTGACTGGTAGAACCTGGCTAGAACCCTGTGACCGGTAGAACCTGGCTAGAGCCCTGTGACCAGTAGAACCTGGCTAGAGCCCTGTGACTGGTAGAACCTGGCTAGAGCCCTGTGACTGGTAGAACCTGGCTAGAGCCCTGTGACCGGTAGAACCTGGCTAGAGCCCTGTGACCAGTAGAACCTGGCTAGAACCCTGTGACCGGTAGAACCTGGCTAGAGCCCTGTGACCGGTAGAACCTGGCTAGAGCCCTGTGACCAGTAGAACCTGGCTAGAGCCCTGTGACTGGTAGAACCTGGCTAGAACCCTGTGACCGGTAGAACCTGGCTAGAGCCCTGTGACCAGTAGAACCTGGGTAGAGACCTGTGACCAGTAGAACCTGGCTAGAGCCCTGTGACCAGTAGAACCTGGCTAGAACCCTGTGACTGGTAGAACCTGGCTAGAACCCTGTGACCAGTAGAACCTGGGTAAACAAAAACCCCAGCATTTCAGAAAGGTCTGTGTGGAAGTATGGCATTTTTTATTTGAAAATGTTCCTATCGAATGGGATCTACTTCCAGCACCACACATATTTTTGAGGGTGTGCATGTTGATCTCTTCTCAACAGACTCTATAACCCAGTATTTATCATATCATAATAAGAGTAATACACGAATGATATCGAGCTTGGCAATAGCAGCAGCACTATCACTGGCACCGCACGCCCCAACATACCTCATCCATCACCAACGCATGGCTCACACAGTTGCTAGATGTTGCTACCGTGTTGTGTGCTTAACACTGATCGACATACTGGCACGAGCATGCAAACACAGACACACACACACACACACACACACACACGCACACACAGAGAGTTAGTTGAGGACTCAATTACTCTGGCTCTGTTCAGAGCAAATCTCACTAATTAAATACGTTAAGCATTAATTATTCAGCTGGAGAGGGAGCCTAGCGAGAGTGAGGGTACGGGGGTGGGAGGCGGGTGTGGGGGGGGGGGGGAGGGCGGGGGCGTTCCGCTCGGGCTATAAAACAATCCCCACCCCGGCACAGCTAATCAATACAGACCGAGTGGAATTAGCAGTTATCTTAAAGTCCTTTAACAAGAGCAGGCTGACTGACAAACACAAACAATCATCCATTATTAAATACCACATGGGGGGGGGGGGGGGTATAGGTAGGAGGGCTGGTGGAAAAGAGGGGAGTTGTTGAGTGAGAAAGAGGGAGGGGGGGGGCTAGGGGGGGTACGGTAGTAGAATGGGAGAGAGAGAGAAAGAGAGAAAGAGATTTCTTGTTAATTGTCTCTTTATTGACCTATTTTATTACCTATTTTTCTATCTATCTGTTAGTTTACTTAATGAATTGTATACTTAATTTGTTTTCTCATGTTATTAATTAATTGTATTCTTGGCGCTTTGGCAATATTGTTCATCTGACATTCATGCCAATAAAGCATATTGAATTGAGTTGAATTGAGAGGGAGGGGGGGAGAGAGGGAGAGAGAGGGAGGGAGAGAGAGAGGGAGAGAGAGGGAGAGAGAGAGAGAGAGAGAGGGGGGAGAGAGAGGGAGAGAGAGAGAGAGAGGGAGAGAGAGGGAGAGAGAGAGAGAGAGAGGGAGAGAGAGAGAGAGAGAGAGAGAGAGAGAGAGAGAGAGAGAAGGATAGAGAGAGGGGTGGGCAGGTCAGTGGAATAAGGCCAATCAATCATTTAGTTAACACCTGTCTGCCATTTCTCTGGTGAAGAATCTACCACATATCGACCGGGGGTTAAATCTGGGGGCGGGGGTGCGAGGCTGGGTCTGGCCCCCTGGCATGGCAAGAGGAGGGGTGGTCGGGGGCACGGGGGGGGGGGGGGGGGGGGGGGGGGGGGGCGGGGGCTTAGGAGAGGGGCTGGTGTTGAGCTGGGAGGTTTGCATGCCAGTCATGTCTGGAAGCACACAGCCACATAGCTTGAGGTTACTAGAGACTGGAGAAAACTTAACTGCCCCCCGGGGATGGATTGGCTGGGGTGAGGGGACAGAGTGAAGGAAGAGAGGGGAGGGGGGGGGTCACTGTTTAAATCCACAAGACCAGAATAGACCGTGGGGGGGGTTCGGGTGTCCCGGCCTGTTGGACTGAAATGGAAAGTTGGTAAGGCTGAAAAAAGTCAGGGGGAGATTAGGGGGTCAGGTTGCTCATCGGCCAGGGGTCTGTGGGTTTGGGGTCTGTGGGTCTGGGATCTGGGGTCTGTCGTCTGTGGGTCTGCGGGTCTGGGTCTGTGGGTCTGGGGTCTGTGGGTCTGTGTCTTGGGGTCTGTGGGTCTGTGGGTCTGGGGTCTGTGGGTCTGGGTCTTGGGTCTGGGTCTGTGGGTCTGGGTCTGTGGGTCTTGGGTCTGTGGGTCTGGGGTCTGGGGGTCTGGGACCAGGGGTCTGTGGGTCTGTGGGTCTGGGATCTGGGGTCTGTGGGTCTGGGACCAGGGGTCTGTGGGTCTGTGGGTCTGGGATCTGGGGTCTGTGGGTCTGTGGGTCTGGGACCTGGGGTCTGTGGGTGTGGGACCAGGGGTCTGTGGGTCTGGGGTCTGTGGGTCTGGGACCTGGGGTCTGTCGTCTGTGGGTCTGTGGGTCTGTGGGTCTGGGGTCTGTGGGTCTGGGTCTTGGGGTCTGGGGTCTGTGGGTCTGGGGTCTGGGGGTCTGGGACCAGAGGTCTGTGGGTCTGTGGGTCTGGGGTCTGTGGGTCTGGGTCTGGGTCTTGGGGTCTGTGGTCTGTGGGTCTTTGGGGTCTGTGGGTCTGTGGGTCTGGGGTCTGTGGGTCTGGGTCTTG
>NC_140243.1:2790722-2793222 GCF_949987555.1 Borostomias antarcticus
CCTGTTGATCAGTGCTTTAATTATAGACAGTTGACAGCTTGACGATGGGGCAGATAGGGGCTGTACTAGAGCTCAGAGGGGGGTACGTTACTCTGATGGAGAGGACAGGGAGAGGGGGGTACAGGGGACAGGGAGAGGGGGGTACGTTACTCTGATGGAGAGGACAGGGAGAGGGGGGTACAGGGGACAGGGAGAGGGGGGTATGTACTCTGATGGAGAGGACAGGGAGAGGGGGGTACGTTACTCTGATGGAGAGGACAGGGAGAGGGGGGTACAGGGGACAGGGAGAGGGGGGTACGTTACTCTGATGGAGAGGACAGGGAGAGGGGGGTATGTTACTCTGATGGAGAGGACAGGGAGAGGGGGGTACGTTACTCTGATGGAGAGGACAGGGAGAGGGCGTGGACTGTGGAATCCTCCAGGGGGTCTTGATCAAAATTAGGTCTGACCCCTTTAAGTTCATCGGTCAATTGACTGACATTCAATCCATTACATCTGGGTGCAAAAGTCCATTATGATGGGTCAGAATATGTCTGTGTGTGTGTGTGTGTGTGTGTGTGTGTGTGTGTGTGTGTGTGTGTGTGTGTGTGTGTGTGTATATTTAGCACTAGATTATCCTGTTAGTCACTCGTTTAGAAAGGAGATGCAATTGTGAGTTCTGGCGAGTAGTAGTACCCTGATAACCTACGTTAAATGCAAATGTAAGTTGCTTTGGATAAAAGTTTCTCCTAAATAACTAATGTGTGTGTGTGAGTGAGAGAGAGAGAGAGAGAGAGAGAGAAAGAGAGGGAGGGAGAGAGAGAGAGAGAGAGAGAGAGAGAGGGAGAGAGAGAGAGGGAGAGAGAGAGAGAGAGAGAGAGAGAAGAGAGGGAGGGAGAGAGAGAAAGAGAGGGAGGGAGAGAGAGAGAGAGAGAGAGAGAGAGAGGGAGAGAGACAGAGAGACAGAGAGAGAGAGAGACAGAGAGAGAGAGAGAGAGAGAGAGAGAGACAGAGAGAGAGAGAGAGACAGAGAGAGAGAGAGAGAGAGATGGAGAGAGAGAGAGAGAGAGAGAGAGAGCCCACCTGTTTGACACAGAGGCCCTGAGAAAGTGGGGAAGAATGAGCAGAATGTGTGTCTGTCTGAGAGTACTGGGTTTGAGTCCAGACAGTGTGTAAGTGCATACTTCTGTGTGTGTGTGTGTGTGTGTTTGTTTGTGTGTGTGTGCCTGTGCGTGTGTGTTTGTGTGTGTGTGTGTGTGTGAGAGATGGAGAGACGGAGAGAGAGAGGGGGCGGGGGGGGAGCTATGTAGAACGGTATTTAGAGAGGGATATTCAGGAAAGCAGCTGAGGGTGACACACAAACACACACAAACCCTCTCTCTTTCACACACACACACACACATCATTATCATCATCATCATTATCACCACAAAACTATGAAAATAGTGGAGGACCAATAAAGCCATGCAGGGAGATTATATATAACACACATGTTTATACAGTATGGCAACACCCTGGGGACAAACTAACTCTGTTATTTAAAGCTCATACCCAATAAAGTTGTGTGTGTGTGTGTACAGTATGTGTGTGTACATATGTACTGTATACAGGTGACAGAATGTGTGAGACCGTACGAGTAGGAGGGGCCGAGGGGGAGGAGCGATCGTGGCGTGAAACTGGAGGAAGTGTGAACCAGCGACTGATGCAAATAAACCAACAAATATAAGCAAACCGACAGGATGCCAAATCACCATAAAATGGAAGGAGCGCAGGCTTTAGTGTGACATGCTGTAGCAGCGTGGGAGTGTGTATGGCATGTGCGTTTGCCTGGTGTTAGATAGCATGCCGCTAGCATGTTACACACAGCAGGATATGTGCCAGCACTGATGCTAGCATGTTACACACAGTACCTATATACCAGCACTGATGCTAGCATGTTACACACAGCAGGATATGTGCCAGCACTGATGCTAGCATGTTACACACAGTACCTATATGCCAGCACTGACGCTAGCATGTTACACACAGTACCTATATGCTAGCACTGACGCTAGCATGTTACACACAGTACCTATATGCCAGCACTGACGCTAGCATGTTACACACAGTACCTATATGCCAGCACTGACGCTAGCATGTTACACACAGTACCTATATGCTAGCTCTGACAGAGGCTATGAGGAAAGTAAGGCTGGGTGTAATGGAGTCAACACATTGACCGTTGTAGATGTGTAGATCAATCCGCAGAGGGGATTCAGGAAGCGGAACTACTTACGGTACCTATTGTTATTGTTTATGTTGCTAGGCTACCTAGTTTGCGGAAGTTTACGCACGTATGTGCTGCGACTAAATAGTTCTATGCTAAATATTTTAAAAAGCCTTTCCAGATGAACTAGAATCTTACTTTATGGCGAATTATATGTCAGAACGCCAACTAACACCTCGGTGAGCTTCTTGTCTTTGAAATTGAGTGTTTAACATGTTTTTTGAATGATTTTTCAAGGTGCCCACCCACATCCAT
>NC_140243.1:2798222-2820722 GCF_949987555.1 Borostomias antarcticus
CTCTCTCTCTCTCTCTCTCTCTCTCCATCTTCCTCCCTCTCTCTCTCCATTCCCCCTGTTCTTCCATTTCTCTCTCTCTCTCTCTCTCTCCCTCTCCATCTTCCTCTCACTCTCTCTCTCTCTCTCCATCTTCCTCTCACTCTCTCTCTCTCTCTCTCTCTCTCCATCTTCCTCTCACTCTCTCTCTCTCTCTCTCCCATCTTCCTCTCACTCTCTCTCCCTCCTCCATCTTCCTCTCACTCTCTCTCTCCATCTTCCTCTCTCTCTCTCTCCATTCCCCCTGTTCTTCCATCACTCTCTCTCTCTCTCTCCATCTTCCTCTCACTCTCTCTCCCTCCTCCATCTTCCTCTCTCTCTCTCTCCATTCCCCCTGTTCTTCCATCACTCTCTCTCTCTCTCTCCATCTTCCTCTCACTCTCTCTCTCTCTCTCTCTCTCTCCATCTTCCTCTCACTCTCTCTCTCTCTCTCCATTCCCCCTGTTCTTCCATCACTCTCTCTCTCTCTTTCTTTCTCTCTCTCTAAGTCCTGCACACTGTCATTTAAACCTGTCTCTCTCTCTCTTCTCTCTCTCTCTCTTTCTCTCTCTCTCTCTCTCTCTCTCTCCATTCTCCCTGTTCTTCCATCTCTCTTTCTCTCTCTCAGTCCTGCACACTGTCATTTAAACCTGTCTCTCTCCACCGAGGGTGACTTATTAGAAGAGAAGGTAAAGAAGGGGAAGATGGAGAGATTGAGAGAGACAGAAAGAAGAAAGAAAGAAGATAGGAATTAGACAGCTGCAAATTGGAGCAGATCAGAGAACGTGTGTAAGAGGGGGGGGGGGGGGGGGGTGGTTTGCACAGAGAGGGGAGGAGAGACAGAGTGAGCGATGGAGAGAGAGAGAGAGAGCCAGACACCCGGGCATCAGATGAATAAAGCCTAATGTTAATAGTGATGGCTTTTCTAATGTCTTCTGACTCCACTGACTGGGGGGCGATTACACTCAGATGGGCATGGGATGGGGGTACAGAACGATTGGGGGGGGGTTGTAGGGAGGAGCCGGCGGCTGTAAAAACACTGATTGCTTTCCATCAGGTTAGGCCTATATTCTACAGTTCGTTAAAACAATCCAATTTGCAAAAGGATAATTATGCATTAGCTCCTGTTTTATCTACTAGGGGAGAGTGGTGCCAGGGCTTGATAGCAGCTCCCCGCCTCCACCTCTGCAAATTACCCACTATCGCCACTTGTTCACCATCACGGCTGAATTGGGCAATCAATTACCCCCGTCCCCCCCCACACACACACAGCAGCCCCCCTCCATCCAACCCTAGCAAAGACCTGCATACACGTAGTAGCTGCTGCCCTCTGCTGGACAGAGAAGTAACTGCATTGTCACTGACCCAGAACGCATGTACAACCGTGTTCCATGTTCCAAGAGCCAAGCACACTAACAGGACTGTTGGATTCTCTCTCACCATGTCATCTCATTTTTCATGGAGGGATAGGTTTGGTCCGGAGCTCATTAAACGAATTAGCCACAGCTTAGACCGATAACGACACGACTTATTAATTTGAATTTATTAATTACATCCTCCCCTCTGGAAAGAACGTTCCGGTGAATATATACACTGCTCATTCTGCTACTGCTGACTTGGGGCCCATACTCACCATGTGTTCTTCCATGTCAGTATGTTAAGTTCCTCCACACACTTGTGGGGGAGAGTATAGGCCCTAGTACAGTATGTACAGTAGCTCATGGTTGTGTTCCCCCGGTTACCCAGAGCTGCCTACCTGTTCTGGAGGAGTTGGGTGAGAGACGACGTAGCTTGTGTCTCCCGAAGGCGACAAGCTCCCGGGTCGGGGTCCTCTTCCCGGCCCCCCCCGGGCTCCTCCCTGGCGTGTGTGTTCTCACAGGGGTGTGTGTTCGCCTGCGGAGGGAGTACCGGCTGCTCACCGTCACCGAAACCGGACTGGACCGCCTCTCCAGCCCGGATCCACTGCGGCACACGGGAGAGAGTAGGTAAATAGGTTAATATTCATCTTTTAAAACAGTGTTGTTAATAACGGATGCTTTAAGAGTGCTGTAGAAATGATGAGGCCTTCAAATCACAGTGGTAAGAAACTCGAGAACCAAACTGAAGTGACACTTTGCTGCCACCTGCTGTTCTTCATATGACTTGTGCAAATTTACTGGCGCACACAGGAGTATGCATTTAGTATAGCATTTACACACATAGAGACACTATGGGGTTTAGGGAAGAGGGAAAACATAGTGAAGACTTATCTCCATATCTTAAGTATGGCCTGTGGCTCCTCCTCCTCCTCCTCCTCCTCCTCCTCCTCCTCCTCCTCCTCACCTGCTGGCAGACCTCCGGATGATCTTCATCCTGCTCCTGAGCTTGAAACCTCCAGGGGAGGGGGAGGAGCCTAGAACAGACGGGGTCACACTGGAAGCCTTTAACCCTTTGTGTGCTCTCTCTCTCCCTGAGGTCCAGTGGAAGGCAGACCCCCGGGGCGCCGCCGCCCCGGTCCCGGAGCCCTGCTGCTGCCCCCCTGCCTTCCAGCAGTAGCGGCTACTGGAGGAGGAGGAGGAGGAGGCCCCTGTTCCCTTCCTCTGTGTTCCAGGGAGCGGCAGGGCGGACCTGGCTTTCCTGGCTGCCTCTCCCCTCTCCGGGGCTCTCTGGGGCGGAGCCAGGGCTTTGGGTGAGAGGGGCTTCCTGGACGGCCTGTCCTGGGCCCTGGCGGAGGAGGACACCCACGTGTATCTGGAGGTCTTGGAAGCTGCTGTGGACAGACTGTGCCTGCGAGGAACCTTCTTGCTGGGGGGTTTCTTGATGACGCTGAGTGAGGGTGAGGCACCGCCGGAGACCTCAGGATGGGAATTCGGGTCAGAGCTGGAGCTGGTGAGTTTACCCGGGGGAGGTGGCTCGGCCCGGGCATCGTTGGGCCCGGATCCCCCGGCCTCCTGCGTCTTCACCCAGGTGAACTTGGACCGTCTCAGGGGAGAGGAGGATATTTGGGGCTCGGCACTGGTGGGCTTAGGTGTGGAGCTTAGCGGGGGTCTTTGTAGTACATTGAGTGAAGCAGACAGGGGTGAAGGAAGAGGTGGGGTGATGTTGCCGAGGGTGGAGCTACTGGTAGTCGTCTTAGCGGTCGTCTGCTGATCTCCTGAGCTGGCTTTCCCAGGCAGCCGTGGTCTGATCAGTAGCTGGGTGGAGCTCTGTAGCCTGGCAGTGGCGCTGGCCTTAGCTAGGGAGGGTCTGGCTTCCCTTCCTCCGTGGGTGGTCGTCTTCAGAAGCAGGCCTGCACTCTTCCCTTCATCCCTCGGCTGAAAGCCCTGCTTAATTCGTTTCTGGGCATCTGCCGGGGGCACAGCAGTCTCCGTCAACCCCGATACCCTAATCCCAGCCCCAGGCTCGACTCCAGCACCTCCTCCGCATGGACCTACCTCTGAGGAGGCAGCAGTGGACCCACCACCTGTGGCAGCTCTTCTTACCCCCTCCGTAAGCACACTCTTCTGGGCCCCTGGCCCTCCTGCGAGACCCTCTGATATGAGAGTAGCATCTTTAATATAGACACTCTCTCCGTTCGCAGGGTCCTTCTTGTTGCAGTGGCTGGACTGGGAGTTGGATTGTGAGCTGGCCAGGGAGGCAGAAGAGGAGGAGGCGGAGGAGACTGAGGACTGGGTGGTATGTGTAGCTCTTTGCAGGCTGGTCTTGTTACTGAGAGAGTAGGTCTTCCTCCACTGTCCGGCGGGTAGAGAGTTGTGAGGCCCTCCTCTGGGAGTGTATGAAGATGACCTCTGGGCCCGGCCTCTGGCTGGCGTAGGTTTCCCTGGGTGTCTCTCTGGTTGTCTCTCTGGGAGCCACTGGCCTGCGCTAGAGGGGCCATCGCCATGGACACTCTTGTGGTTGTTGATGAGATCTGGGGGAGAAATCAATGATAGGATATCTTACTCGTTAAACGGCAGTTATACCCATACCCATAAGGACAGTACCCATACCCATAAGGACAGTACTCATCCCCATAAGGACAGTACCCATACCCATAAGGACAGTACCCATAAGGACAGTACCCATACCCATAAGGACAGTACCCATACCCATAAGGACAGTACCGTACCCATAAGGACAGTACCCATACCCATAAGGACAGTACCCATACCCATAAGGACAGTACCCACACCCATAAGGACAGTACCCATACCCATAAGGACAGTACCCATACCCATAAGGACAGTACCCACACCCATAGGGACAGTACCCATACCCATAGGGACAGTACCCATACCCATAAGGACAGTACCCATACCCATAAGGACAGTACCCATACCCATAAGGACAGTACCCATACCCATAAGGACAGTACCCATACCCATAAGGACAGTACCCATACCCATAAGGACAGTACCCATACCCATAGGGACAGTATTGGAAGCGAGCTAGCTGAACATGCTCATCAGCTAGCTGTTACTTTAAGTCTACAGTAAGTTAGCAAGCAAACGCATAGTCCCAAGTGGGGCATCTTCTACTTCTTGAGATGTTTAATTATGTTTTAAATCTATGTCCCAGTTGGGGTCACGTGACACCAGGAAGACCAGCTGAGCGAGCAGAACCGGACAGGGTGTCACGTTATAGCCTCCAAAGTGTTGGTTTGCCCACGTGACAGCTGAAATGTCCGTTAGTCTCAATAAGAGCACAGTAGCGAGGGTTATATATATGCTCTACAACACACACTTACTTTGTAATAGTTCGATTTGCCTTTTCAGTGCCTCTTTCTCCTCCATGTTTAAGGGTTACGTCCGAATCTGGCTCGCCATCAAACTGCGTCGCAAACGCGCATTGATGATGTAACGAGCACGCTGTCCAATCACAGGTGACGCAGTAGATGTATCTACATGTCTGCTGTCCAATCACAGGTGACGCAGTAGATGTATCTACATGTCTGTGTCGTGTGTGTTTTTGTTCAGACATCATATTCAAAATCCCACTGTAATGATACATTTGTTAAAACAGTGGTACGACACTATTTGCATTAATATAGGATGATTTTTGAACTTCCTACTCAACGAAAGGAATGGTGACGACGACAGAATATTTGGCACTCGAGAGAAACGAAACGGGAAGTGAGTTCAAGTGACTGATTAGATACCTGACGTTTACTAAGCTAAAGATAAGTTCATTCTTGCTACAATTAGGTGAGTGTCGATCATTTTAATCTTTTTGTTTAATTTAGCAATTCACGTTGTAGGCAGTCCATCAGAGATCAAACCAGTAATACCTGAATTAATTTGTCTTTTTGCTTTTTGTTTTGATGTTTCATGTCAAGTATGTTCAGCAGTGATATCACAATAGACCGAGTGTGTGTGTGTGTGTGTGTGTGTGTGTGTGTGTGTGTGTGTGTGTGTGTGCGTGTGTGTGTGTGTGTGTGTGTGTTTGTGTGTGTTTGTCTATACTATTATGTAATCAAATGTTGACAAGAGTTCACTTTAATCTATGCCACTGTATTCAGTGTAGTGTGTAACAGTGTCACATCTATCCCTGCTCCTTTCAGCTGTAAGGCATCCAATACTCAGCTGCCATGGAACCCTGCGATGACAAAATGTACTACATCATCACAAGCAAATGTACAAGTTACTCCCGCAGGCCCATAAATGCAGGCCACATTTGCAACATATCTGTGGTCATGTACATGTCAATACAGAAAGGAACTAAAGAAATTAAGGAGTTGCCTGTTATCTGCATGGGCACAGTGGAAATTTTGAAAACAAGTGACTTGTGCTTAGTTAGTACAAAGGAGGCTGAGCTTCTGCAGGCTGTGGAAGACGTCTCAGAGAGACTGAAGTTATTCAAGGAAAAGAAGTCTCTCCTTACAGCCGTGGGACTCGCCAGGGACACTCCGGTCACGGCGGAGGTGGGAGGAGAGTGGCTGAGGGGGATCGTACGCTACATAGGAAAGATCGCCGAGCCAAAATACACAGACGCCATCGCAGGGGCCTTCTTTGGGATCGAACTGCAGGTATGTGAGATTGAAGCAGACTGAATTTTCCCTCATTGCTAGCTCGTAGCAGGCTCATAACACAGAAGTTATATACTGCAAATGTAAGCGTCTACTTTGTGATTTGGGGTGGTTTGTACATATCTTGGCTATTTGGGGCTGTGTGATTGACAGACACAGACAGACAGACAGACAGACAGACAGACAGACAGACAGACAGACAGACAGACAGACAGACAGACAAGAGAGACAGATAAGGACAAAAAGGCATAATCAGTGATTACAGTTGGAAGACAGAATATGCTAAATATACAGCAACGTATATAGGCTCAAGCTGTACAAGAGTGCCTATACCTACAGTGTCAGTCAGATCAAATCAAATAAGAGATAAAAAATAATAATAAGGGAAGTGTAAACTGTCCTGTCCCAGTAAAGTCTGGGTACCAAAACCAACTGTCTCAGCTCCCGTCAAGTTGTCTCAGTTCAGTCTCATAGTGTTCAGCCAGGCTCGCAGATGATGCATTGAGCAGCCTGATGGCAGCTGGTACCGTAGGAAGACGGCCCTGTGAGTGAGGGTGAACTGGAAGATAGGGCTGTAACGATTATTACATAATCGTCAAACCGCGATTATTTTTTCTGACCACAAATGTTTTTCGTAACCGCGGTTATGAAACAAATGTAAAAAAAATATATATATATATATTTTTTTTTTTATAAAATAAAAATCTGTTGCAGAGTTAATATGGTAGCAACCCTAGTTAAATGGAATTCTTCAACTTGTTGGCACTTGTCCAATACGTTCATAGCAACTAATAACAAGAGACACTGTATTAAAGAAGTAAAGAAGCACTGATGCATTGTCCACTTCATGTGCTATTTGTATACTCCAAATTTATTTTAATCTTAGTTTTTCAATGCTTTTTATTTTTATTGAGGAGGATATATGTTCAATGTCCAGATCGGCAAGGGGCCCTAGTGGTGTGGTAACCCCCCCCCCCCCCCATGCGAGCCCCCCCCCCGATCAACAACTCTGACAATTATTGTAATAATCACAATTATTTTTCTGACAATTAATCGTTAAGCAAAATTCCTAATCATTACAGCCCTATAAACTGATGTATTTCTGTGTGATTTTTCACAGGGGGAGGACAAAGGGAAAGCAGAGGCAGATGTGACACACATGCTCAGACCCTACCTCTGCGAGAAGACCTGTGACATGTACGTCCCCTTCTCCAGGGTCAGACCCGTAGCCCCCAAACCCCAGGCGAGCCCACAGCCCCCCTCAGAGCCCCTCGCCGAGTCCCTGGCCACCGGGGACAGGGTGGCCATCTTCATGAATGATGATGAACATGTCCGCCATGGCATGGTGATGAATTTGGAAGAAGACAGGCAGGGTGTCCAGCATGTTCTCATCTCCACAGTGAGTCGCTGTTTCCCACAGGGGGGGGGGTCAGTTCTCATTGGTCCTGGGTATCTTGATGGGTGGGAAGTTAGTTTTTTTTATTGTGATTGCAGGACATAGATGACAATGGAGAGAAAGGAGGGGTGGTCAGAGTGCCCATTGACTGTGTCATTAAGGAAGAGCTGCTCCCAGGTTTGTGTGTGTGTGTGTGTGTGTGTGTGTGTGTGTGTGTGTGTGTGTGTGTGTGTGTGTGTGTGTGTGTGTGTGTGTGTGTGTGTGTGTGTGTGTGTGTGTGAGAGTGCTGTGTCGCATGCCTGTGTGTATGTGTGTACGTGCGCGCAAGTGCCATGTAGCGAGAGCCTTGTTGCATGCTTGTGTGTGTGTGCGCGCCAGGGTTATAATAGTTTTGCTTTTTTCATTAGTTTTTATATCGTTTTAACTTTTTGTGTTCAATTTCAGTTTAGTTTGAATTAGTTTTTAAAGCAGATTTGCTAGTTTAGTTTATTTTTTATTTTTTTGATAATGCTTAGTTTTAGTTTAGTTTTTATTAGTTTCAGTATTAGTTTTAGTTTTTTTTTTTTCTGCGCTAGCCTGGTGAGACCATCCTGATCTTGTGAGCTCATGTTGTTTCACTCTGTGCAAAACAAACTATCTGGCGCACGTCAGGTTACTCCTGCGCAGGGGCACAGCTAAAGAACATGGAGGATAGATTTAATATCCACCCAAAATACTAGGCTTATGTATGAAATGAAAAAGACTAAAACTAAGGACATTTTCTCTACAATTTTAGTTTATTTTAGTTAGTTTTATAAACACACAATACAGTTTTAGTTAGTTATCGTTTTTTTTGTAAAGTCTAGTTTTAATTTTTATTTCAGTTAACAAAAATATTTTTTCACACTTAGTTTTCATTTTTAGTTAGTTTTCGTTAACTATAATAACCTTGGTGCGCGCGTGTGTGTGTGACTGCATACAGTACACGCTTGCCTGTGCCTGTGTGTCGACGTCGCTCATGTCTCTGTCGTTGCACTGCCGTCAGAATCGGACTGTATGGACATTATGGACCTGCCTGAGGTACCGAAGGACGACGATCATCCGGGGAGTCTGGGAGTCAGCTCTCTGGTGGAGGTCACTCTGGCTGCCGGCCGCACCGCCTTCGGAATCATCCGCTGGACCGGAACTCTGCCGGGCGGCGACAGAACCATGGCAGGACTGGAGCTGGTACGCCACCTCAACACTGCCCTCTGCTGTTTAAAGACTGAACTTCACTCTACTATAACTTCGATGTCAGACTTCCGCTGGGCAGTTTATGAACCGGTCCCTTTTCCCTGACCCCGTTTCACCTCGTTTTCTCTGTACAAACTAATGGTCGCACTCTGCTGTCTTTAGGAAGAGAGCCTCGGGGTGAGTGACGGCACGTTTAAAGGGCAGCGGTTCTTCTGCTGTCCTCCCAGGCGCGGACTCTTCGTCAAGCTGCTCTCCTGCCGCCCTGACTCCCGCTTCCAGGGGGAGGAGGCCGGTCACAGCGGGAAGGCGTCACCCAACGGTATTCCAGGTCAGAGCAGCTGTCATCTGTTGATAGATGCCGTCATTGACATAAATGACCTAGTTTGCGTGTCTAAGTCTGTGCGTGTGTGCGTGTGTGTGCGTGTGTGTGTGTGTGTGTGTGTGTGTGTGTGTCCTCAGAGAGGGACGCTGAGCGCAGTCCCCGAGCGCTGGCTAACGTGGGTCCCATCAGCTCTGAGCAGGTAGAGCAGATTCTGATTGGACAGATGAAGGGGATCCAAGGCCACTGCAACTCATGCTACATGGACTCCGCCCTTTTCAGGTTAGTAGAAGGAAGATGAGGACGAAGATGATAATGAGGATGATGGTGTATGTTATACCAGTCTCTCTGTCCAAGGAATCCAGTGATCTGTGCTGGTGTATGTGTCCCTTCCCCCGCCCCTCTCTCACTCTCCCTCTCTCTCCCTCTCTCCCCCTCTCTCTCTCTCTCTCTAGTCTCTTCTCCTGCAGCTCAGTGCTGGACTCCCTCCTGTTTAAGTCAACAGATACACAGGATGCCCCCATCCAGAACACTTTGCTCCATGACATTGTCAACCCGCTCCGCAGGTCTGTGTGTGTGTTTGGGGTGGGGGGGGGGTTATATTATTGGCTTGGAAGATGTATAGAAGTGGTGTATAATGTTATTAAAACACTAGTGGTGTGTGTGCGTTTGGGGGGTTATATTATTGGCTTGGGAGATGGATAGAAGTAGTGTATAATGTTATTAATACACTACTGGTGTGTGTGTGTTGGGGGGGTATATTATTGGCTTAAAATATGAATAGAAGTCGTTTATATGTTATGAATCCGCTAGTGGTGTGTGTGTGTGTGTGTGTGTGTGCGCTAGCGTGGGTATTGTCACTGTGTCTCTTGCAGTAATGGCTTTGTGGAAGGGAGTCATATCATGAAGCTTCGCCAGCAGTTGCGTGACCGTGGCTACAGCCACTCCTACACCACCGAGGAGAAAGGTAAACACAAACACGCTGCTCCCCGCCCACCCCGCCCTCTAGCGCCACCTGCTGTCTGACTGGCAAGGCGGACTGTGATATGTCTGTAGCTGCGTTTCCATTATACTTTTTCGCAAAATAAAAGCGATATTTCTAAAGTTTCGACAAAGTAGAATTGCGACTTGCAGGTGTTTCCATTGATAGGTGTTTTGCGCAAGAGCCGTAATTCTCGTAGTCTAGTCTGGCGACGCCACACAATTCACGCAAAGCGCAACCAGGAAGTTAACAAAGCGTTGTATTAAGTAAACAAACCGTTGTAATATTTGAACTTTATTTTAGCTTTCCCCTCGGCTCCGCTCTTAAACAGCGCGCGTTTATCAGCTAAGTATCGTTGCTTAGGGTCTTCTACTTGCTCCGGAGGCATATCGCGTCATTTTTTGAAGCGAGCAAATCACGTGACCCTTAGACTACCTCTTCTTCTCCTGCCTAATTTCGAAAAAAGTGTTTCCATTACGCTTTTGCGATACACTTCTATATCAAAACTGAAAAACCACCTCATGAGAGCGTAAAAACGTTTTATCGAAATTTAGGTGTTTCCATTACCAATTTTTTATTGCGATATTTAGGTTTTGCGCAATTCTAGGTGTAATGGAAACGCGACTTGTGTCTCCTCTCAGACCCTGAGGAGTTTCTCACCCTCATCATGCACCACATCCTGTGCCTGGAACCTCTCCTCAAACTGTAAGACCTCTTCACTCAACATGGCCCTACTTCCCTAGCCCTTCACTGCTATGAGAAGTCAGACCGTAACAAAAGTAAACAAATTCTGTAAACACACAAACAAAATCTAGAATGTTCCTCTGAGGCCTGTGTGTGTGTGTGTGTGTGTGTGTGTGTGTGTGTGTGTGTGTGTGTGTGTGTGCGTGCGTGTGCGTATGTGTGTGTGTGTGGCCCCCAGGTGTGCGGGGGGCCGAGGAGAGATCCAGGAGAGTTACTGCTACCAGATCTTCCTGGATCACAACCACAGTCTGGTCCTGCCCAGCGTCCAGCAGCTGCTAGAGCACTCCTTTCACAGCGCCGCTCTGCGCCTGGCTGAGGTACAGTAGGCCTGGCTGAGGTACAGTAGCCTGGCTGAGGTACAGTAGGCCTGGCTGAGGTACAGTAGGCCTGCCTGAGGTACAGTAGGCCTGGCTGAGGTACAGTAGGTCTGGCTGAGGTACAGTAGGCCTGGCTGAGGTACAGTAGGCCTGCCTGAGGTACAGTAGGCCTGGCTGAGGTACAGTACAGTAGGCCTGCCTGAGGTACAGTAGGTCTGGCTGAGGTACAGTAGGCCTGGCTGAGGTAC
Organism: Borostomias antarcticus; assembly: GCF_949987555.1. Classification (NCBI taxonomy): domain Eukaryota; kingdom Metazoa; phylum Chordata; class Actinopteri; order Stomiiformes; family Stomiidae; genus Borostomias; species Borostomias antarcticus. The sequence continues at coordinate 2,809,439 of NC_140243.1, forward strand.
AGTAGGTCTGGCTGAGGTACAGTAGGCCTGCCTGAGGTACAGTAGGTCTGGCTGAGGTACAGTAGGTCTGGCTGAGGTACAGTAGGCCTGGCTGAGGTACAGTAGGCCTGGTTGAGGTACAGTAGGTCTGTCTGAGGTACAGTAGGCCTGGCTGAGGTACAGTAGGCCTGGCTGAGGTACAGTAGGTCTGGCTGAGGTACAGTAGGTCTGGCTGAGGTACAGTAGGCCTGGTTGAGGTACAGTAGGTCTGTCTGAGGTACAGTAGGCCTGGCTGAGGTACAGTAGGCCTGGCTGAGGTACAGTAGGTCTGGCTGAGGTACAGTAGGCCTGTTTGAGGTACAGTAGGTCTGTCTGAGGTACAGTAGGCCTGGCTGAGGTACAGTAGGTCTGCCTGAGGTACAGTAGGCCTGGCTGAGGTACAGTAGGTCTGCCTGAGGTACAGTAGGCCTGGCTGAGGTACAGTAGGCCTGGCTGAGGTACAGTAGGTCTGGCTGAGGTACAGTAGGTCTGGTTGAAGTACAGTAGGCCTGGCTGAGGTACAGTAGGTCTGGATGAGGTACAGTAGGTCTGGATGAGGTACAGTACAGTAGGTTTGGATGAGGTACAGTAGGTCTGCCTGAGGTACAGTAGGTCTGGATGAGGTACAGTACAGTAGGTCTGGATGAGGTACAGTACAGTAGGTTTGGCTGAGGTACAGTAGGCCTGGCTGAGGTACAGTAGGTCTGGCTGAGGTACAGTACAGTAGGTTTGGCTGAGGTACAGTAGGTCTGGCTGAGGTACAGTATGTCTGGCTGAGGTACAGTAGGTCTGGCTGAGGTACAGTATGTCTGGCTGGCTGTGGCTGCTCTAGCTTTGACTGCCCTGTAGATGGCGCTGTAGGTCAGCCTTCTCGTTTCTTCCCTGTCATGCTGCAGCGCTGCCATGTCTAGTCAGTTCCAGGGCTGTGTGTGTGTGTGTGTGTGTGTGTGTGTGTGTGTGTGTGTGTGTGTGTGTGTGTGTGTGTGTGTGTGTGTGTGATGGAGGTCCGCTCACCGTGCTCTCCACCCCTCCAGGTGCCCTCCTGCCTCATCCTCCAGATGCCACGATTTGGGAAGAAGTTCAAGATGTTCGAGAAGATCATCCCTTCACTGGAACTGGACATTACTGACCTCCTGTCAGAGGGTAGACACGGGCACTAAACACACACACACACACACACACACACGAGACCCAGGTTCACCAGTGTGTGAGGTGTTAGATGTCTAGTGAAGTGTGTGTGTGTGTGTGTGTGTGTGTGTGTGTGTGTGTGTGTGTGTGTGTGTGTGTGTGTGTGTGTGTTCCAGGGCCTCAGCAGTGTGTGATGTGTGGCCAGCTGGCGTTTGAGGAGTGTGGGGACTGTTTCAGCGACCAGGTCTTCAGCAGGACCGGATTCAAACTGTTCTGCAGGACATGTTCTGCCCAGGTATGTTGTTTGTGTGTGTGTGTGTGTGTGTGCGCGTGTGTGTGTGTGTGTGTGTGTGTGTGTGTGTGTGTGTGTGTGTGCGCGTGTGTGTGTGTGTGATTGTGTGTGTGTGTGTGACTCGGTATGTCTTTCCTTCTCTCTCTGTGTGTGTGACTGTGTCTCTGTATCCATGTGACCCTGTGTGTGTGTGTGTGTGTGTGTGTGTGTGTGTGTGTGTGTGTGTGTGCGCGCGCGTGTGTGTGTGTGTGTGTGTGTGTGTGTGTGTGTGCGCGTGTGTGTGTGTGTGTGATTTTTTTTCTCCGGGAGTTGAGTTATACATGTATACCCCTCTCTCTCCAGGTGCACTCTCACCCCCAGAGAGTGTCCCACCAGCGCTGTCCCCTGCCCGTCCCCGAGGGCTTCCCTGGCCGGGCCGGGACCCGCGTCCTTCCCCGGGAGACCCTGGAGCTGTTCGCCGTGCTCTGCATAGAGACCAGCCACTACGTCTCCTTCGTCAAACACGGACCCAACAAACACGACTGGATCTTCTTTGACAGTATGGCTGACAGGCAGGGTGAGGGGTCAGGGTTTTCAAGTTCAAGTTCAAGTTCAAGTCTTTTATTGTCATGTGTATTTATTAAAATACAATGAAATGCACTGTGCCCGGCACTCTCAGACATCAAGACATGACTTAAGACATAAGACAGTAAGACATTACAACAATATGACAGGAGACGTTTACAAAATAAGACATTAAGACACTATAGACACTACGAAATACGACAATAAGACATTAAGACATTACAAAGAGACATTAAAGTGCATAGAGCACTTGCGTGTGTCTATCAGAACTGGAGTTCACTGTTTTTGTACCAGAAGTCCTCAGTCTCACGCTGTCCTTCTGTGTTGGTGTCTTTCAGGAGAGACGGACGGCTTCAACATCCCTCAGGTCCAGGCCTGTCCAGAGGTGGCCGACTACTTGGACATGTCCCTCATGGAGCTGGCCAATCACGTGCCCAGGGACATGAAAGGCGTGGCCAAGCGTCTGTTTTGCGACGCCTACATGTACCTGTACCAGAGTCCTAGCATGAGCCTCTACTGCTGAGGGGAGGAGCCTATCACCCTGAATGATTCCACTTCCTGGTATTACGGGAGCAGTATGGGGTCTCCTGCTCACTGCTTCAACTGGTCAAAGTTTTCCACGCAGTGCCTTAAAAAAAAAGAATAAATTAAGTACAGTATAACTTTTACACAAAGTTTGGGAAATGTTGATATCCACGTAATAATGCTTTAGTATCTTAGATCTAACCAGGAATCATTGCGTTTCTCTGAGAAAAGTTTTTTTTTTTTAAAAGCCGATGAATGGTAATGATTTGCACTATGGTTAGTCTCAGAATGAAAGCGCTTCATGTTGCTAGGTAGTAACTCAGCCCTTCTGTGTCCCGGCTGACCGCTATTCTGAACAAGACCAGCGTGTCTTATATCTATTGACCAGGACAGGCCAGATAGGAGGGGGTTAGTTGGACCAATTAGACAGCATATAACCTCTGTTTTCTCTTTTATTGATATTTTTTGCGGGGAGAGGCCTGGGCGGCCTAAGGCTATATATACTATAGTCTGCACTTTAATGAGTTTAAAAGTTTGGAAAATCCTGACATTTGCCTGATAATACTGTAGGCTAAACATCTGAGTTTGTAATTGTAATAAACAAACTCATTACAACTGAAGGCTTTTTTCTTTAAATTCCTGTTTGTATCTGGCCTGCTTGTGTCTGACCTTGGTAAGTGTTGATAGTGAATTCTCTCTCTCGCAAAGAGCACATGGTAAATGAACTGCACTTTTAGAGCACTTTTATCCAAAGCGCTTTACAATCAAGGTCACATGCACACATTTATGACGGCAGCTGCCATGCAAGGTGCTAGCCTGCTCATTGGGAGTTCCGTGTCTTGCCCAAGGACACTTCGACCCGGGATTCGAACCGCCGACCCTGCGATCGTTGAACGACCCGCTCTACCTCCTACAGCCGCCCCAGAGCGCCATTCAGAGGGCTCCCCCTGTTTCCATCCCCCTCTCTCTCTCATCTGGGATGCCTGTTCATTGGTCAGTCAGGTTAAACAAAAAGACCTAATCTCACCTCAGATTTAAATCAATCATCTGCTTAGTGTAAAGCACAGACGATACAACACAGTCAGGGAAGAAGACGTGGGTGAAGTGAGGTGGAGGTTGAACATGTAGGCTTAACCTGCAGTGGAGAGAGCAGGACCAACCACTGGGCTTCCTACAGTCAAGTTGGATTTATATAGCGCCCTTCATGAAACCCAGAGCGCTTTACAGAGTCCAGTATTCATTCAGACACAGTCATACCGGTGGTGGTAAGCTACATCTGTAGCCACAGCTGCCCTGGGGCAGACTGACAGAAGCGTGGCTGCCAATAAGCGCCTACGGCCCCTCCGACCACCACCAACATTCATACGTTGCATGTCTTTATGATGGTGGGGGAAGCCGGAGTACCCGGAGGGAACCCACGCAGGCACGGGGAGAACATGCAAACTCCACACAGAAAGGACCTGGAACGACCGGGATTCGAACCCTGGACCTTCTTGCTGTGAGGCGACAGTGCTAACCACTGAGCCACCGTGCTGCCCAAAAGCCTACAGTAGGATGACCTATATGGTACACATCCATAACCTGGATTTGTGGTGTGTTGATTATCCATTAGTAGGCCTATCCTTTCCTTTGTGGTGGTCTCCAGGAAGTAGGCTTCCCCCGCCACCGTGTTCTGCTGTAGTCCTGGTGGTGACAAGTAGGTGACATTGACACGACTGACACATCACTGACACAGCCAACTGAACATGGGAACGACTGAAACTCTACAATGACGGAGACATAAAACAGCTGGGGATTTCAGACACACTCCTTGACATACAGTAATCATGAATACCACAAAGCTCATGCATGAAAGATCAATGCGGGTGTGAGGTTTTCTGGACAGGGAATTGTCATGTTTAATAACGGCAGAGAGAGAGAGGTCTGGCTACCTGCTCAGGGCCACAGATAAGCTGTGTGTGGAGTCGCACAGAGAAAGGCCTCACAGGCAGCTCGTTGGGTATGGAGAGACCGTGTGTGCGTGTGTGGGGACAGATGTTCTAGGGACAGATGTTCTAGGGACAGATGTTCTAGGGACAGATGTTCTAGGGACAGATGTTCTAGGGGCAGATGTTCTAGGGACAGATGTTCTAGGCTAGTCACCCAGGATGTGGTAGACCATTAGTTCTTTGCTAATTGTGTTCTTTCTCTGTTTTGAGAAAATACATTTCCTGATCACACAGTTCTGCAAAAAGATTAACTGGCTAATTTTATTCGAACAACTTTATGACCGTGATAAAAGGCACTCAGCACTCCCCCCCCCCCCCCCCCCCATCACGCACACACACACCCCTCCACCCTAGCCTGGTGTCGCCATCCTGATCACATGAGCTCACGTTCTGTTCTCCACGCAAAAGGGAATGTTTTTGCGAGAACGTCTGGCTTCCAGGCTACCTCTACCCATCCCATGATCAGCATCTACAATCCATCAGCCACAGGGTCACTACTGACACAGTAAAAGCCTTCACAAAACATTGAGGCAATTAAACCTATTTTACTGGTTCATGGATATGTTGTAAAAAAAACTTTTAAAAAGAAGTTGTTGTAAATCTGCAGTTTGGAATGGGATGGAAGGCTTTTATAGGGAAAAGCATGGTGTAACCCAGGCCTTAATGTCAGCCACCCCCCCCTCCCTCTCCCTCTCTCAATCAATCAATCAAGCTTTATTTGTATAGCACATTTCATACAAAGTACTCTCAATGCACTTTACATACAGAAATAAGAAGATAAAATAAATTTATAAATATGGCACACTAGTAGACAATAAATGTATAATAAACAATACATCCCTTTCCCACCCACACCCAAAAACATAGAAGAAGAGAACGAGGAGAGAGGATAGAGAGGCAGGCAAATAAAAAGGCACTAATTATTCGTAGGCCTGGGAGAATAAACGTGTTTTCAGCGTGTTTATAAAGGATGGGACAGTTGTGGAATGTCTCAGATCATCAGGCAACAAACAGAGTTTTGGGCCGTAGTGACTGAAGGCACCTTCATCAGATGTATTAGCAATCCTGGGTACAGTTAGCAAGTTAGCGCCTGATGATCGGAGAGTTCTGGGCGGTACAGTATGTAGGGAGTGAGCAGGTCAGAGATGTATTTAGGAGCCAGACCATTAACTGCTTTGTAAACGGTGAGAAGTATTTTGTAGTCGACTCTATCTATGATGGGGAGGCAGTGAAGTGTTTTAAGTATGGGGGTGATATGTTCTGTTTATCTCGTTCTGGTGAATACTCTGGCTGCAGCATTTTGGATCATTTGGAGCCGTCTCGTGGTCCGGCAAAAAGTGCATTACAGTAATCAAGTCTAGAGGAAAAGAGTGCATGTATCTCCTCTTCTTAAAAGGAGACAGGGCTTGAATCACTGACCCATGGCCCTTTTCACCCTAATCTCTGTCCGAGCCTAGGCCTCTGTTAATGACCTCATATCCATTACAGCACTGGCATCGTGGGAGTGTAAAGCAGTAAAGCAGGTCAAATGTCAAATGTCCGACCAATTTAACAGAACACAGTCACCACACTACACCGGAACATTTCACCCAGCTCAAAATCTTACTATAAACTTCCATAACCTTGACTGATTTGTTATACTCCAAGTCTGTTTGATCGCAAAACGTGAGCTGACCACAGTGAAGTGTCAGTGCTCATAGAAATGTATAGGAGACACTCTTTCATCTTTCTCTCTCTCTCTCTCTCTCTCTCTCTCTCTGAGAGATCTCTATCCTTTCTTTCCTTCACATGATGCCTTTGATCCTGCTGTTCCTGGCCTGTCCTCAGCGTGGTCAGTGTGGCTGACCTCCAAACTACAGGCCGAGGAGAGTGGTCTCTCTGATGAGTGAGCAGCATGGTTCTTTCATTTCTCTCAGGATGAAGCTATTGTAGCGAGAAGCCTTGAGTCTTTCTAAAATGTGCTGTTTCAGGGCGGTCTGTAGGAACATCTGCATTCCTACACAGAAAGATGCAGCGGGTCTATGTCTGCCTGGGAGCTTAAGTTTGAGTAACACCTGATTTTAGAGGTGTCTACATACTTATCGCACTAACAAACACACACACACACACACACACACACATACACACACACGCGCGCGCACACACACACACACGCACGCACGCACACACACACACACACACACACACACACACACACACACACACACACACACACACACACACACACACACACAGGTCTCTCCATATCCAATGAGCTGCCTGTGAGATCTTTCTCTGTGCTAACTAAATCAACATGACATTTCCTTGTCTAGCCAATCCCACCTCTGCGTTGAACTTTGAGGGTAGACTCAACAATATGACATTCATACACACACTGAGGTGACTTCTTGTCTATAGAGATCACAGAATCCAAATGTGTCTGTGTTGCAGCATCATTGGCAACCCACGAAGTGGCAGGGGGTCTGTGCTCACATCTGGGGCCTCATTTATCATTGTGGATACACCCTTTTTCATTTACACCTGATTGTTGTACTTGCTTTTCTCTGAAAATAATGTGATGTATCACGACAAAACTTGATGGGAAATATTGTGAGATATATACACGATATAGTGTAAATGAGAAAGGGTGTATCCACAGTGATAAATGAGGCCCCTGGTCTCTTCAGCAAAAATCCCTCCCACTGTGCAGAATGATGTCATATTATCTATATTGTTTTTTTCATATGAAAATGTAAAATGAAAATAGTCTCAGCAAAGTCTCCAATTCTACATGTACATAATATGCAAATACTACCCAACGATATAATACCACAAGGCAAGTCAAGGCAAGTTTATTTGTATAACACATTTCAGCAACAAGGCAATTCAAATTACATGAGACTGTGAGATGTGTTGAGATGTGCTGCGACTAAATAGTTCGATGCTAAATATTTAAAAAAAGCCTTTCCAGATGAACTAGAATCTTACTTTATGGCGAATTATATGCCAGAACGCCAACTAACACATAGGTAAGTTTCTTGTCTTTGAAATCGAGAGTTTAACATGTTTTTGAATGATTTTTCAAGATGCCCATCCACATCCATTGTATGACCTAAACGGTGGTAGAGCAATTATCAACTTTCCTTGAAAATGCTAGCTTTGTCAACGTTTTGATCTGAATCATTGTATATGATCACAAGTAACCCTAAAACAGGGCTAAACATGCATTTTCCCTTTACTACTCCTTTAAAACAGGGCTAAACATGCATTTTCCCTTTACTACTACTTTAAAACAGGGCTAAACATGCATTTTCCCTTTACTACTCCTTTAAAACAGGGCTAAACATGCATTTTCCCTTTACTACTACTTTAAAACAGGGCTAAACATGCATTTTCCCTTTACTACTCCTTTAAAACAGGGCTAAACATGCATTTTCCCTTTACTACTCCTTTAATACAGGGCTAAACATACATTTTCCCTTTACTACTACTTTAAAACAGGGCTAAACATGCATTTTCCCTTTACTACTCCTTTAAAACAGGGCTAAACATGCATTTTCCCTTTACTACTCCTTTAAAACAGGGCTAAGGAACAGGAAGTTGTTGAAAAACTGCTTTTTCAATGATTTTCCTTAAAAACGGGGGGTTTTATATAGGCCTATACTTGTTCATTTGTGAGGTGTCGACATTATTATTTTTTAAGAGCGTCTTGACGACTGCAGGTTTAATCATTAAGCCTTCATGAATATGATGTCATTGATGTGCTATCTATACAGTGTTATATCTATGTGTGTCGTGTGTCGTGTGTGTGTGTGTGTGTGTGTGTGTGTGTGTGTGCGCGCGTGCACCCACACATGCATGCGTGTGTGCTTTTATGTCTACAGTACATGTCCCATGAGTAATACATCTATCAAATAGTAATGAATTTATTAATAATGCCGTGGAGTGCCTTTGATATTGCCGTGATTGCTCTAGTATGATCTCCTCTATAAACACACATGGGAGCAAAGTATGGCACAGAAACTATCTTACATATAGAGAGCATAATTAACCCCTGTCATGGGCAGCATGCAAAGGGCATTCCTGCAAATGCATCCTTTTAAAACATAAAGTCAAACTCTTTGATGTTCTCCCTTGAAATGTCCTTCCAAAGCCTCTGTAGACCAGTACGACAGTCCTGCGTCCAGAGAGAAAGACATGTTCATTAGCATGCCGGGAGAGTGACAGCTCATCAGCTCCTTGGTTCTGCATTACAGTATGTGAGGGCCAAGATGTAGTTTGGAGACTCATGCTGGATACTGTACAGTATATAGATTTGCCTCGGCTAAAGACAAAAACAAGATTTTGTAAAATCACCTCATAAGAGACAAACACCAGCTGCTAAAAAAATTAAAGATCAGCTGACTGAATAGTGTAAGGCCAGCAGGCGATCTGAGGTCTTGGATATTTTTGACAGGAGCATTCTCCTGAGATCCTGATTCCTCCTTCTTATCAACCAAAGAAGAATCATCTCTCTATATGCAGGCAGTCTCCCGGGGCTTTGAGTCTGTAACTATCGATCCTCCACGGACTATTCTAGTAGCTGAATAGACCATTTGTTCTTTGAATGCTAAGAGTGTAAAATAAAACTGGGCCAGGTCCAGCCTGGCTTATGTGCGTGGCTGGCTTGTTTCTGTTCAGGACTGGAAGAATGGAAGCTAGTCATGCCACTGAAATAGCTGTGAATTGAAATGACATGATTTAATGTCTGATAAATTAAGATAGGTCTTGTCGCCTGAACACATCAGTTCCAATGCTTCCAATGCTAATCCAGCACAATAAGAGCGGGATAGCCAGTTAGCTCATGAGCTCACAACAACTAGCAGCAGCTGCCATAACATTAATGGTAGCGGTCAGTGGCTAAAGCAGTTACACTGATGATTCATGTAACGTTAGATATTTTGCTGCAATTGGTTCAACTTCTGTTTCTGGACAAAAGTCATTACCTGCTGTATGCACTTCCCTTTAGGTGGTGAAGTAAGTAGACGGTAATCTCTGAGAATGTCCAGTGTGGGAGTCCAATGCTCTGTTCACTACTCTACTTGTGCAGTGGAGATCGGAGGGTTGGTTTTGGTGTCCTTCTTCCAGTCCCTAGTGTGGGTTGGGGTAATAATGGTTGGGGTTGGGACAGGATCTGACCTATAAGGCAAGGGGTAAAGGTTGGAGTGAAAGGATGAACATGTGGAGGTTTGGGGTATAGTCCCATAAAGTCATCCCCACCGGGTCTTCAACCCCAGTCTCCAGGGTGGGAGTCCAATGCTCTGACCACTACTCTACTTGTGCAGTGGAGATCTGAGGGTTGATCTTGGTGTCCTTCTTGATTTTGGTGTGCTGCGACTACTGCCTCTTGTGGTGCCAACAGAGAAATGCAGGCCAACATTGTCAGGAGTAACGGAGTAAGGGAGGGAGGGAGTGATAACCCGACACACGCTATACTTGCTGCACGGCTGGCCAGCCACGCACCAAAAGATACACAAAACTAAGACAGATAAGCAATCCCAGAGCACCTTGATATTCATCAACCTTTAACGATAAATGTTACGTCTGTCACACATGTACCTGTAGGGGACTGATGTGAATTAATTCACAAAGCCAGTGTGTCAGGGTCAAATTCACCATTATCTGGAACTGACTACAGAAAAAGGACAAACGTCTACACAACCGATACTCATCCACATAAACCCATTCTGGAATGGGCTGTAGTGGATCTGAGACCCACCATAATGTGACTATGCATGGGATAGAGATTAAAGTACCTCCTGATTGACAGATAACCTCCTTGCGTGCAAATGGCTTGTTTGTGACTGTGTATATTCCAGGAAATAGAATGTCCATTAACGCAGAGCTCAGATTGTCCAATTAGAGCATCGTTAGACAGGGAGGAAGACAGCGAAGTCCGTCCGCTTTCTCATCAGATTAAATAGGAACCTGTGTTGTTCCAGCAGTCACGTTGTGCCCAGTTGTTTGATCCCTGAGTAAAATGTAATCTTCAAAGAGGACAGGTGTTTTAGGGCCTGTGCAGACTACACAATTTTTTGGATCTTTCACAATGGTCACGATGTCAGAGTGAAATTATTTTCCGAGGTAGTCTTCTTCTGTGGTGGTGGCGGTGTTTTGAAGCTTCTAAGAGACCGCCACCACCACAGAAGAAGACTACCTCGGAAAAATAATTTCACTCGGACAGAACAGAAGTAATTTAATGGTAGCGCCGAGGCTTCAAAACCCAGCATTTGTTTAAATAGACCCTTTTGCTTAGGTAAGTGAAGTTTCATGTTTATCTGACACTTGTAAATATGAGCGCCTCTCCTAAATAGGCCGACACCGATTTATTTTGACGGCGAAGTGAATGGAGGGTGAAAGGACTGTCTGGCATAAGCGAGCATGCGACTACAGGACTGAAAAGGGCTACTTAAAACCTAAAATAGCCTCGCTTTTTGTGACAAGTTCTCAAGTATCTTGTGATGTCCTGGTCTTTGCAGAGTGGTAGAAACTAAACGCTCGTATTGTCAGAAGATTGCACCAGATCGAACTAAACCCAAAGGGGAGTGGGATTCTGACAGGGAGTCGGAATTCAGGAGTAGGCAGGAAAATACAAAAGAATTCTGACATGCTAGACTTTTGGTCGGGGTGTCGTAGCACGTCCCAGATGTCAAATCGCTGATCTTCAATCATGTCACACTACACGGCTTTTTGTCGTTCCCGACGTTCAAAATCGGGCCCGACGTTTGTCTGCGACAAAAAATCGGCCCAA
>NC_140243.1:2825722-2870722 GCF_949987555.1 Borostomias antarcticus
CTGCTCATTGGGAGCAATTTGGGGTTAGGTATAACCAGGAGATCCCTACCCGAGGATCTCAGGCTACACTCAGGCTCCTAGGGAACTAGCAGGTCTGAAATATAACTCGGAGCCAGACCATGCAGAGATTTAAAAATTAGCAGTAAACTCTTCAACTCTAAAAATGACCCGTTTTTTAAACCAGTGATGAGAGGCAAGGATGGGAGTAATGTGGTCTTGTAGTAGACAGAGAAATTACCTTTTCCTCGATGAAGTAATATTCTTCTACTGCATATTTCAGTCTCTGTTCCTAACCGAACGGAAAGAAATGTTGTGGTACTATGGATTGTTATTATGCTTGGAATTATTGCTGTAGAGAATCAATTGCCCTTATTCCCTGCTTGCCAATTGAAAACTAGGAAATTGATTTTCCTGCCAATCATTGTACAGTATATGCATGCTCCATCGACTGTTTGAGAGTCATAGTTATTGCCACTATTACTACTATTATTATTATTAATGATAATAATAATAATAATAATAATAATAATAATATTCCACTGATGTACAGGTACTGTATGTTTAAACATGTGACTCTCAGCAGTTGGTACCACTGCATTCAAACCATGGAACGAATGTATTCATCAAAAGTAGTTTCATAAGAGGCACCATGCTGTTTGACAGTGAAAAGACTCTTTCATGTTCATGAAAGTGTTGGTTTGACAGGGGTGAGGCCCACTGAGTGCACTGACAATGAAGAGAGACATGAATAGAACTCAAACACAGTAATACACAGAAGAGAGACATGAATAGAACTCAAACACAGTCATACTGTAGAGCACAGACACACAGAAGAGAGACAGCCAAAGGCAGACAATACAGTATGATCATAAACTTGAGAGAAAGGAAGAAAAGAAGAAGAAGAAGAAGAATAGAATGGAAGAGAGAGAGAAAGAGCAAGAAACTGGTTGAAGCTTTTACGTGACATCCATGGTGAATAGTCTACATAATCAAAAAGTTCTCATCTTCCCTCAAAAATTGTCACAGCAAAGATCAGATCCAATCACTATCTCTCTTGCTCTCTCTCTCTCTCTCTCTCTCTCCTTTTTTTGGGGATTGTTACTCTTAGAGAAACCATCTTTCCTGGTCTAAATGATGACTGGACTGGATATGGCAGCTGAGTCAGGCCTTTAGCCAGTGGTCATACCCTTTCGCACTGGTCCCACTGACTTCCTGCATTCTGCTGCTGCTTTTTTATCCTCTCTCTCTGATTGGCTGTGATGTCACTATATATCTACAGTACATGCATTCTTGTGTTGGGGCCTCTACTCTGATGAAGTCTCAGAGGAGCTGAAACGGGTAGGTCCATGTTTTTAAGCTTGTTAGCCATGCCACAATAAAGGCTTTTTCATTCATTCTGAAAACAGTGTTGCCTTGGATCTTTTTAAAGTTTTTCCTGCACTCTACTCATTTTGACTTCTGCAAGGATCCCACTTGAACTCTAACCTCATGATTCTCTGCACCCTCACCAAAGAGCACCTACAGTATTTCTGTGTTGTAGTTTATTTTTTTACCTCAGAGCCCACGCAGCACTTCCTCATCCCTTCTCTCAATAAGCTTTATTGGCAGTACATTCTCAGTATATCAATATTGCTAAAGCATACAGTAGTACTAATGTAAAACAAACAAATAAAAAGGGATGTGTCTCTTGCTCTCTCTCTCTCCCACACACAAACACACACACACACACACACACATACTGTACACACAAACACATGTGCACGCACGTACAGTACACACATGTACGTACGTACACACACACACACACACACACACACACACACATACACACAAACACACACACACTCTCTCTCTCACTGACTGACAGCAGCCCAGCAACGAACAAAACAGAGAAGACAATAAAAGGGCACCTCTATAGATTGATATACAGTACAGCTAGTACAGCCAGTGGTTTTGATATACAGTACAGCTCCAAGGTGGAATCACTGTTGGAGAGAATCAACTGCACTAACTTGATCGCCCTTATTCCCCGCTTGCCAATTGAAAACTTCCAGGAAATGGATTTTCCTGCCGATCAATTCTAGTACTATATGCATGCTCCATCGACTGACTGAGAGTCATGCTGTGCTTCTGCCCTCATCACGGGGGAGCTGACCAGTGGTGTAGGGTCAACTGACATACTCCTTTAACCATGGACACACAGCACAGTATACCCATGTCTTTATCCATGGACACACAATACAGTATACCCACTTCCACTGCAACATTTCTATAATTTAGCCCTTAGAATATACCCACTTATTTGGTGTGGTGGAGAGGTTCATGGGAACAGGCATGATAGACCTTGGAAAGTGAGAACAGAAGGCTCTTTTCAAATGGCCCAAGTAGACGGTCATGGTCTGGGGATAGCTGTCCACCCCTGTGCTTCAAGGAGTAAATGGTAAATGGACGGCACTTATATAGCGCTTTTCCACCTTAGCGGCACTCAAAGCGCTTTACAATGGCCTCTCATTCACCCATTCACACACACATTCACACACCAATGGCAGCAGCTGCCATGCAAGGTGCTAACCTGCTCATTGGGAGCAATTTGGGGTTAGGTGTCTTGCTCAAGGACACTTCGACATGTGGACAGTCGGAGCTGGGATTTGAACCGCTGACCCTTCGATCATTGAACGACCCGCTCTACCAACTGAGCTACAGCTGGAGTGGACGAGGATGAGTAGTGGGAGGGAGCTCCGGACAGAGAGAGGAGGCAGGATGAGGAGTGGGAGCTCCGGACAGATGGGGAGGTCGACACATCTGTCCTCCCGTGTTCCCCCGAGTGTCCCCTGGGAGCTCAGGGTCTGACCACCTCCCTCTCCGTGGGCCGTTCAGGGACACAGCTGTTAGCAGCAGGTGTCATGCTATGACAACATTTCCTGTGGACACACACACACACATGCGCACACACGCGCACACACGCGCACACACACACACACACACACACACACACACACACACACACACACACACCACACACACACAAGACCGGGGGTGGCGGTGTAGCTCAGTTGGTAGAGCGGGTCGTTCAGTGATCGTAGGGTCGGTGGTTCGAATCCCGGCTCCTCCTGACTACCTGTCGAAGTGTCCTTGAGCAAGACACCTAACCCCAAATTGCTCCCAATGAGCAGGCAAGCGCCTTGCATGGCAGCTACCGCCATTGGTGTGCAGTACCTATACCTAAGAATGATGTTTGACTCACAGGGGAACAGCTTTGGGAAAACAGATGATGGGGTCAGCCTAGTCTCATGTGACTGTAAGGGTCCTGTTTACACAGAGCGTCTGTGCACTGATGGCCTGTCTGGGGGTGGCATCATACTCCTCCACAACTGTGTCAATTTAAACTCTGGTGCTGTTGACATACTGTACAGTACAGTACATGCGTTGTGGCTGATATGTTATCCCACTGACAAGCTTGTTAAAAACTGCTGGTTTGGAGATCCCAGTTGCTTAGGAAGCCTAATGTGATCTCTTGAGATCTGGAGTTGATACTGTTTTGTGTCCTGTCCTTTTATTATTCTGTGATTATGTGCACTTTATTCTGTTTTTTGTTTTAGTTTATTTTATATATTGTACAGCACTTTGGTGCAACTTCGGTTGATTTTAAACGTGCTTTATAAATAAAGTTGACCTTGACCTTGACCTTGTATGACTTGGAAAATAACAATTCAACAGCAACAGTAAAAATGGTCTGATACCAGAATCTGTCTCATTGGGGTACCAGTCTTCTCAATATTGCTGTTGTGGACTTATGTATAATGCAGATTACCACACACACACACACACACACACACACACACACACACATTGGTTAACACTCGTGCCATCAAATTGCTAGTTTTTGGGTGGTGTGTTTTTCAGAGGTGGTCACATGTCCGTGGTCAGAGGGAACACAGTTGAAGTGGATGTATTAGGTCCCGACCCGGCCATGCCTGTATTAGGTCACGACCCGGCCCTGCTGTCGCCTCCACCTCTGATAATCAGTCACCTGCTGTCCAGCGCTCACCTGGCACATGTTGGACAATCATCATGAATATATCTTACCTGCATTCCTGCTACTCTGGGCCGGTTCAATGTTAACACATTTCAGTATGCTACTTGGAGACGATGCATTTCTCTCGAGCCTGTCTAGTGTTTTTTGGTCACACCATTTTCGTTGTTTTCCCCAGGACATACACAGAGTCCGCTTTTTGCCGTCTGCTTCCCCAGCAGTGAGACCGCATAGGACCCAGTGGAATTCCGGATGTAAAATTCCTTTGTTCATAATTTTCTAAGTACAGTAGAACTTTTGTTTGAGCGCATATGTGTCCTGTGTGTTCTGTGGGGCTCAGATTCTGATACGTAACAGTGGGCAAAGTGAGGGTGGAAGCAATACTGACGATCGTCCTGTTACAAGTGGTTCGTCCTGTTACAAGTGGTTCGTCCTGTTACAAGTGGTTCGTCCTGTTACAAGTGGTTCGTCCTGTTACAAGTGGTTCGTCCTGTTACAAGTGGTTCGTCCTGTTACAAGTGGTTCATGACTGTATAGTAAGGCTAAGCTCGACCAGCTGGCATCCCTGTGATGTGTGGAGTGACATCGAATGGCTAGCTTTTCGGTGGCGTCTACGCGTTTCGCAACCCAGTTTAGCGATAACACCATTGAGTTTAGGGTTAAGGAAGACCCTAACCCCTAACCTTAACCCTAACCCTTACCCTAACTGTGCATTCAGCCCGCTTTTAGTAGGCTGAGAATTAGATTCCCCCACCTAACCCTTACCCTAAACCTCACCCTTACCCTCACCCTACACCTGACCCTAACCCTAACCCTAACCCTAACCCTAAACTCTATGGTGTTCTTGCTAAACTGGGTTTAGTAATCTCGCTTTTCGGTGGCGTTTATGAGAGGTGGTCACGTGCATTCATAAGTCAGAGGACACAAGTTCAAGGGTGCCAAGTGGGGGTGGAAGCTAATGTGACACAGTATACACACGCGCACACACACACACACACACACACACACACACACACACACACACACACACACACACACACACACACACACAGCTGAATTCCAGTAGTCCACATGGTAATATTACTATCCTGAAATGCAGTAGGCAGAACTGTAATCCTGCTCATTTTAGTTGAGGGCTTTTATAGATCCTAGAGAAAAAATAAAAATAGGCTACCTGTATGTCATTTCAACAAAATATTAAAGCTGTGCAATTTATGCTGTGGGTTTGATAATACATGCAATGTTTAAAATGGCATTAGTCTTTATTTATTGGATACTTATCATTGGGAATGCTAACATCATGCAGTAGCCTACATTTCACCACTATACCCATGCCTGTCAGTGTAAAAAGCATCTGAATTCTCCTGCCATTTAATTAATTTTGGCACGCTCTCGTTCAACCATATTTACATTTACATTATTATTTAGCTGTAACTATTAACGTGTTTATCCAAAGCGACTAATAATTGCATTTAACGTAGGAAAAGCCAATGTAGGCTACAACTACTTGCCAGAATTCACAAGTGCATCTCCTTTCTACAACAACTAAGAGGAAGGCAAAGTGCAAGAATAGCAAATCTAAAATAGAATAGCTGCTTAAGAGGGAGGATCGTGCTACTTCTTGAGGCTTTCCATTGTATCTACATTGCCTCAAACAACACAATTAACATGAATCCTTTCATCGAAAATATCATGATCAGCCAACAGCCTAATTGATAATGTCATATTCTAGTAGACTTGTCGATCGCTATTCTTTTTTGGGTTGCATAGAATGAATGAATAAACTGAGGGGTAATTTCCCTCACGTCGTGGACAGCTGTCTGATCTGCGTGTGCGCAACCTGCCCCAGTAGTTCTGGGTTTCTGTCTGATCTGCGTGTGCGCAACCTGCCCCAGTAGTTCTGGGTTTCTGTCTGATCTGCGTGTGCGCAACCTGCCCCAGTAGTTCTGGGTTTCTGTCTGATCTGCGTGTGCGCAACCTGCCCCAGTAGTTCTGGGTTTCTGTCTGATCTGCGTGTGCGCAACCTGCCCCAGTAGTTCTGGGTTTCTGTCTGATCTGCGTGTGCGCAACCTGCCCCAGTAGTTCTGGGTTTCTGTCTGATCTGCGTGTGCGCAACCTGCCCCAGTAGTTCTGGGTTTGGAGAAGGAGGCGCATCCTGTTCGCTCACCGGAGTCGTGCACTAGTTACCGTGATGAAGTCTTGCAAATGCATTGGTCTACCTGTTTAAGTAGCGTACCGACCAACTTGTGAGTGACGAGAAAAGCGAGGAGATATCTATGGCAATAGGCTAACTGAATGCAATATAATAATGAGGAAAGTTTTTTTCCTTGACAAATAAGTGGAGGCATTTCACAGTTTCAATTTGGATTAGGCTATACATCGTCCTGGTTTTTCATAGAGCAATCAGTTTGTGCCAAGACAATGCCACTTACCAAAACTTCATTATCTGAAAAATGGATTCCTACGTTGTACTGCGGAGTGTGGCTGTATCTGACCGCTTTGGAATTGGTAAGTTAGACTTTGATTTAACGGAACAGTATCTGACATCAATTGGAATTAACTAGCATTAGAGCAAAGTGCCCGTGTGTCCGTTGTGGTTTGTTCTATACGTTCTAATTCAGGGGCATTTTACGTCAGCATTTGCCCTTATTTACCTTCCTTCGAAGGCTGCATTTTGCTGCTCATAAGGTGCATATTTTTGGTCGCTTTTCACACTTATCCTTAATAAGTAGGGGCTAAGCAGTGATTTCAGAGTTGGCACCAAAACTAATGATTGAAAGAAACGCCAAAGCAGATTCATATGTTTTACATCTTGGGAAAATAATTCGAAAATATGACATTGAAACAAATTCCACTGCCAATTTTGTGTTGATGACTGCTATTTTTATATATTTTATTTTTTAACTACACATGGCCGGCAAACAATTGAATGGGAGACACGCAGCCAGTTTGAATGGATGGAATTGAGTTGAACGCTAGTCTGTGTGGATATAAGAACTGTGTTTTGAATTTCTGTTGTGGGTTTATCATGCAACTCATCTTCCTGGTAGGAGTTCAGCTAAGAGTGTTTGATGATGGGCTGAACCCCAGATTGACTGATGCAGTGCATCTCCTGGGGCAGGTCTGATCCCTCCGCCTCGCCATGCAGGCTTTGAGGGGCACAGATGGGGAGTTCTAGCAGCCCCTCAGTCAAGTCCCCAGGAGCAGCTCTGGGGCCTCATTTAGAAAGGTTGCGTCCGCACAAAATGGGTCCTGAAAGATGCGTCCGACACAATCCTGATGCACAGACAGTTTATTCTTTTGAGTACTTTCACTGCTTGTGAATAAATATTAACCAGTTTTTACGAATATGCGAACTGTCACTATGTTGTCACTGTATTGATTTTGCTGTCAGCATCAATAAATCAATGTACAGTAGTTGTAGGCCATTTTAAACCCACTCCACTCACAGCAGATAATGGGCAAACATGATTAGGATAATCCAAACGGATATGGCTGTTTTTACAAAAAATCCCCTCAAATATGTTGTACAGTTTAATCAGAAATGTAATTGGATCTGTACAATATAGAAATTAGTTTGTTGATCACGAGGACAAACAAATCAATGGGTTATTTAGGAATAAGCCACTGACACATAACCAAATGATCAAGCCTACATTATACGACGGATAGTTCTGGTTCTTGATTCTGATTGGCTGGAAGCCGTGTTAAAATACTTTATAACACACACCTGGGACCGCATATCATTCCATTTTCAGTATTAACGCGCCTCCCATTTGATCCAATGCATTGCAGTTGTTGTTGTTGCTTGGCAACCCTTTTGTTAGGGAAACTATTTTGCTCCGCGGAATTGAGGGAATGATGCTTCGTTTTGAATAAATGTTAATATTTTACATTGCTGTGTGTCTATTTTACACTAATACCTGTAGTAACCGTTGTATAAAAGCAATAAACCACTCGAGGCCGTGTGTTATAGTGATTTTATAACAGCTAGGGGGGTTTTAGGCACTCCACTTTGCGTCGTGCCTAACAACGCTCCCTAGCTGTTATAAAATCACTATAACACACGGCCTCTCGTGGTTTATTGCTTAATTCTACCCAATACTTTCAGTCAATTATGATTTTCATAAATAAGGTAGACAGTAGGACAAATTGCATTTAAACTGATGCTGTTTTCAAAGCCTCAGTCTCACACCCGCCACAGTTTCATAATGTAATATCTAATCACAGTGGTGCGGATTGAACCTATTTGAACCTATGATTTTCACTTAGTGAGACCAACGCCTTGCCACTTGGCTACCAGACCAGTCTTCCTTCAACCTCCACCCTTCTTAGCGCTAAGAAGCTCTTTGAGTCTTCTTAAAGTCGCACTGAAATGAAAAAAGCATTCTGTCCCATTTTGGTTCACATAATTGGTCATAGTGTTCACCTATTCAGCGATGTATGCCAAAAAACTTACAAAATTCTACATTTGTTGTCATCTTATATCAAAGCATATAATTTCCTACTTTCTGGAAAACGGTAGGTCCCGCGCGATGACAACAGGTAGGCTACCTTAGATTTTAGGCCAATAATCTCACAACATCCACCCGTCAATCAACGCTATCCTTCTATCGAATCTGTCTAAAGTTCTTAAAACCCGTCCACTTGTCAATGTTCCAATCAAATTCCTCTAAACATATGTCCCACCGTCATAGCTTGTTTGCGTCGGAAATACGTCAAATTACTGAAGTTAGATGATCTCAAACGTCCGTTTCAGTGCGACTTTAAGGCTCCCGAAAGAAGCAAACGCGTTTCCCGAAATGCTTCTTAGCCAAAGACGTTCTTTCGTTAAGAAGGACTTGTAAGAAGGGTCTGGGGCGTTCTTAACACTCCTCTTAGTGACCAAATACACGCAGATCCAGCCGTGTCAGGCAAAAGGAGATATTAATCTAATGCACACTGTTCGTCTTATTGTGTTTTCCCCTTTTTCCCTTTCTTTCATGCACCCTTTAGTGTTTAAAATTGGGGAAAACTTGAAAATCTCTCTATGTAATATGGATACATGTGTTTTAAATGTTTTACCGTAGGCTATATATCCCTCTAATCAGAATGGATGCCATTTCTAATAAGAATAATGTGGATTTATATACTGTAGGCCTAGCACCTTTCACAGAACCCAAGGTCGCTTACATTTTAATTTTGATGCTGCCCTGTAGTTTGCCCCACTGTCACCCGCAGACCACCCTGAGTCTGATGGATACCCCCCGTGTCTGCTGTGGATGTCCAGCACAGCCAATAACCCTGTCCTCCTCCCTATCCTCCTCCTCCCTATCCTCCTCCTCCCTATCCTCCTCCTCCCTATACTCCTCCTCCCTATCCTCCTCCTCCCTATACTCCTCCTCCCTATCCTCCTCCTCCCTATCCTCCTCCTCCCTATCCTCCTCTTCCCTATCCTCCTCCTCCCTATCCTCCTCCTCCCTATCCTCCTCTTCCCTATACTCCTCCTCCCTATCCTCCTCCTCCCTATCCTCCTCCTCCCTATCCTCCTCCTCCCTATCCTCCTCTTCCCTATCCTCCTCCTCCCTATCCTCCTCCTCCCTATCCTCCTCCTCCCTATCCTCCTCTTCCCTATCCTCCTCCTCCCTATCCTCCTCCTCCCTATCCTCCTCCTCCCTATCCTCCTCCTCCCTATCCTCCTCCTCCCTATCCTCCTCTTCCCTATACTCCTCCTCCCTATCCTCCTCCTCCCTATCCTCCTCCTCCCTATCCTCCTCCTCCCTATCCTCCTCCTCCCTATCCTCCTCCTCCCTATCCTCCTCCTCCCTATCCTCCTCCTCCCTATCCTCCTCCTCCCTATACTCCTCTTCCCTATCCTCCTCTTCCCTATACTCCTCCTCCCTATCCTCCTCTTCCCTATCCTCCTCCTCCCTATCCTCCTCTTCCCTATACTCCTCCTCCCTATACTCCTCCTCCCTATCCTCCTCCTCCCTATCCTCCTCCTCCCTATCCTCCTCCTCCCTATACTCCTCCTCCCTATACTCCTCTTCCCTATCCTCCTCTTCCCTATACTCCTCCTCCCTATCCTCCTCTTCCCTATCCTCCTCCTCCCTATCCTCCTCTTCCCTATCCTCCTCCTCCCTATCCTCCTCCTCCCTATCCTCCTCTTCCCTATCCTCCTCTTCCCTATCCTCCTCCTCCCTATCCTCCTCCTCCCTATCCTCCTCCTCCCTATCCTCCTCTTCCCTATACTCCTCCTCCCTATCCTCCTCCTCCCTATCCTCCTCCTCCCACTATAGTGTCTCTCCCTCTTATACTGTAAACAGATCTCTTGTTGTCTGCCCCCCCTGTCTCCTGCAGGCCACCCTGTAGCAGACCCTGGAGAATGTGCTCTTGTGCACTCTCCTGTTAGTCATGTCTCTCTTATGAAGTATCTAGCCCATGTTTACTGCTCTGTATATGTTCTTAGCCAATAGACAAACATTTTCCAGGAGCTTCCTCGATTGTCTCGTTGAGGGAGGTCAGGGAAGAATCTTTACAGCTCACTTTTCTGTCCCCCGGGTGAAACCTTTTATTTTTCCTTTGCTTCCCTCTGGAATATGTAGGGGTGGGACCTACTGTATGCCCCCCCTCCCATTGTTCTCTGTAAAGCGCATTGTGTTGCCTCTGTGTATGAAATGTGCTATACAAATAAAGTTTGTCATCATTTATGAATGGATGAATGAGGCGGTTCACCAACCATTTATAGGCAGTTATGTGCGTGTACTGTAGAGGGCAGGATACGAGGCTGATCAACATGCACACATTTTTAGGTGGACTGTGATTTATAAAGGGAAAATTGGGTGCAGGTGTGTGTGCGCATGCTTTCATAATTTTTGTTTTGTTTTGTCGCGCCATTTTTGGGTCTTTCGCTCACGCACACTTTTAGTATGGATTCTGCACAGTGTTTTATTAATGAGGCCAATCCCGATGGGTTGGTCCTCAAGTGGGCCAGTGTGGGCCGGCCAATTGTGGCAAAATCCGTTCATCTGTAACTTGTCATAGACTTCCCTACAATGATCCCGCAAGATTGAAGTTGTGGCTAGAATCTCTTTACTTGGACGTAAACACACCCATGGATATTCTTCGGGTCTTAGATCACTGTGTGTGCGCTTTGCATTTTGAGGACAAATGTTATAAGCTATTCTCGAAGAAATCTCCCAAAAGTGTCTTCCTCAAATGTGATGCTGTTCCAACTTTACATAGAGGAACGACAGAAGATGAACGAGTGGAAGAACTTGAGGTAAGTTCTTATTGCCAGCTGTGTGTGTATGTGTGTACGCCTGTGTGTGTGTGTGTGTGTGTGTTTGTGTGTGTGTGTGTTGAAGCATAATAATAATAATAATAATAATCCCTTTGCTAAGACTAACTTTAGAAAAATAGAATTGTAAGAAGTGGTCTTACAGCATGAAATTATCAAAACTGTAGATTTATTCGCTCGGACATAAATACTAGTGGTAAAAGCAGGACTCACTTTCAACAGGCAAGGAGTCAGACTCATGGACCGAAAGGTTTGCCATGTCAGCTGTTAGCAACAGGTCCCACTCGGTAAGGCACAAACTTTCCTCTTCGGTGGGCATCTGTCGGCAATGTTTGCAAGCACACCACCCAACACCCGTGGTTCGTGGTATAGCGACAGCTTCATCGACCGTCTCTGGCTCTGCGGTTCGGCGAGCCTCCATCTCTTCCATTTGCTGTAGTTCCTCCTCACTATATTCAGGCTCGAAACGATAAGCGCTGCCGTCAAAGTCTAATTCCTCGCGATCAAATTCATACTCTTCTAGATCAACCATTTTGATAAGCGTTTTCTGAGCTGTAGCCTAGGGCTTCCTTGTCTGAGAGCGAAAGAGTAGCGTGAGCAGTGAGCAAACTAGCTAGCCTAGCTAACATAAACAATAGCTACCGTAAGTAGTTCCGCTTCCTGAATCACCTCTGCGGATTGATCTACACATCTACAACGGTCGCGTCAATACAAGTCAATGGATTTCATAAAATGATCAATAAAACCCTACAGGATTCATACTTTGCAGCGAATTTGATGTCAGAACACCAACGGACACCGATTACCCCCTCTGTGAGCTTCTTGTCTTTGAAAGTGAGAGTTTAACATGTTTTTGAATGATTTTTCAAGATGCCCATCAACATCCATTGTATGACCAAAACGGTGGTAGAGCAATTATCAACTTTATCGAAAATGCTAGCTTTGTCAACGTTTTGATCTGAACCATTGTATATGATCATAAGTAACCTTAAAACAGGGCTAAACATGCATTTTCCCTTTACTACTCCTTTAAAACAGGGCTAAACATGCATTTTCCCTTTACTACTCCTTTAAAACAGGGCTAAACATGCATTTTCTCTTTAATACTCCTTTAAGTCAGATGTCTTAGTAGAGGAGGGTCGGTGAGTAATAACACCGTGTTAAGCCCCAGCCTTCTCTTCATGGGAATGCTAATGATCACATCCCCTCCATTAATAACTGCTGCATCCGTCCCCAAGGCTTTCACCCTTATCTGATGGCCATGAGGACCAGACGTTTCTCTTCCTCTATCTCCGCTTCTCTCTCAGTACCTTCCCTTTCGCCACAGTATTCTCCAAGGACACGTGTACGTTGACTATGGTTGAGTGCAGCATGTCTAGCAGTGAGGTAACCAAACCTGACCCCTCCCCTTCGATGTCTGGTTTCTCATGATTACCTTCATGGTGATTGCATTCATGGGAATCAGAGGGCATGTAATGCTTCGTTATACCATTAGCAAGAGTGGCCTTCATGCCTGGGCGGCGTGACGTCACCTGTCCCCTGTCCCCTTGGTGTTGTTATGTCTGGGTTCTTCTTGGAACCTATAGATGTGATTAGGGGACTGGTGGATGTGAAGCTGTCTTCCCTGGGGTGGTCGGTGCCCTATGATAAAGACATGATTAAGACTACTATTAGATTATAATTGAACTGGTATTAACGAATGGGAGAGGGCTATCTGATGGGAAACAATTGCTGATTGCCACACTGCTGATTGCCACACTATTGACATTGCAGAGTCCAGAATTGTGCCTGAAGGACGATTAGGTAATTGGATTATGCCACCCAACCCCAACCCCAACCCCCCCCGCCCCCTTCTTTTTCCCCTTATTTATCGAGGCAAGTTGACCAACGTTTTCTCCTGTACAGCAATGGCCTCAGACACACACACACACACACACACACACACACACACACACACACACACACACACACAGCACCACACTACCACTGCAGCAGCGTAGTGGTCAAGTGTATTTCTCAAGAGCACATTGTTAACGGTAACATGGCTTAGTGAAATCACCAATTCACCAATCACCAATCACCAATCACCAATTCTAGCAGCCAGGACGAAACCCCCAAATCTTTCCCTGTCGCACGCAGGACTCGAACCAGTGACCTCTTTGTAGCACTCACACATGCACACATACATACAGCAAACCTATTACACATGACGTTGTACAGACAGCCAGCACTTCGGAATTGGCAACCTATGCCAAACAGAGAGCTGCTGCCCAAGCACCCATTCATTCACATATAGTCAACCAGATGTTCTCCTTATTACTGCGTCGCACATTTTGGGGAGCAGGTGCTCAGTGAAAAATGAGGGCACCTTGCGTGGCGAGATGTTGACAGGGGGGGGGGGGGGGGGCTGACACTTGGTTAAGATTACTACATAGTACTAAATATTATATCAGCTTAAGTGTACTGATAGCTTCACATGCTGTACCAACAACAAATTCTACCGACATTGGTCGTGTGGTGGTCATCATTACGTTAAATCCGTTAATTGATTATGACTAGCTAGCTTGTTAAGCAGGTGGGCAGTCGGCTAATTTATGCTCAGCTGTTTTGTGCTGTATGAGACTTACTTCACAACAGAGACAAATAAATGCAAGTTATAGTTTTGCAACTGCAGCTTAGGGGGCCAACAATACACTTGTTTTGTTTATGTGTTACCTGGCTGGTTAGCTGTCATCACTCAGGCACTCTGGATGGGGAAAGGGCAGTGGAGGAATAGCGCGCCTCCGTTTGTGTCCACTTTTCGCGTTTACCGTTGACAAAGGAAGAGAGGGAGGGGAGGGGCACGGGTGTGCCGCGGGCACGTGTGTGTGTGTGCGGGGGGGCTGGCAAAATTACAATGCATTTTGGGGCATTATTATTACACGCTTTTAATCAATGTCACCATGGGCCACATACAGTAGGCCTACACTGTAAAAAAATAAAAAAATAAAATAAAAGTAACTTTCAAAAGGGCACTTGCCTTGTCCAGAGGGCACCTCGTGTCTATCTGTGCACATCCCTGCTGTCGCCCACAGATGGCCAATTAGGAATTGATATGCTGCATCTGTACCGTAGCTTAATAAAATGCTGTTGAATGATTTCACTGTCTTCAGAGGTACTGCAGATGAAGTGACAGGGGCTTTACCCAATCAGGGGGCAGAAAGGATGCACCATGCTTGGCTGTATGTGTCATATTGTGTCTGGATTTGACTAAGCCGCCAGGTGACCTTTTTATTGCTTGCAATTATAAAGCCCAGAGTGTCCAGCCCTGTCTTATAAAGCCCAGTGTCCAGTCCTGTCTTATAATGTCCAGAGTGTCCAGTCCTGTCTTATAATGTCCAGAGTGTCCAGTCCTGTCTTATAAAGCCAGGAGTGTCCAGTCCTGTCTTATAAGGCCAGAGTGTCCAGCCCTGTCTTATAAAGCCCAGAGTGTCCAGCCCTGTCTTATAAAGCCCAGAGTGTCCAGCCCTGTCTTATAATGTCCAGAGTGTCCAGCCCTGTCTTATAATGTCCAGAGTGTCCAGCCCTGTCTTATAATGTCCAGAGTGTCCAGCCCTGTCTTATAATGTCCAGAGTGTCCAGTCCTGTCTTATAATGTCCAGAGTGTCCAGCCCTGTCTTATAATGTCCAGAGTGTCCAGCCCTGTCTTATAAGCCCAGAGTGTCCAGCCCTGTCTTATAAAGCCCAGTGTCCAGTCCTGTCTTATAAAGCCCAGTGTCCAGCCCTGTCTTATAAGGACCAGAGTGTCCAGCCCTGTCTTATAAAGCCCAGAGTGTCCAGTCCTGTCTTATAAAGCCCAGTGTGTCCAGCCCTGTCTTATAAAGCCCAGAGTGTCCAGCCCTGTCTTATAATGTCCAGAGTGTCCAGCCCTGTCTTATAATGTCCAGAGTGTCCAGCCCTGTCTTATAATGTCCAGAGTGTCCAGCCCTGTCTTATAAAGCCCAGAGTGTCCAGTCCTGTCTTATAATATCCAGAGTGTCCAGCCCTGTCTTATAAAGCCCAGTGTCCAGTCCTGTCTTATAAAGCCCAGTGTCCAGTCCTGTCTTATAATGTCCAAAATCACAATGCATTTTGGGGCATTATTATTACACGCTTTTAATCAATGTCACCATGGGCCACATACAGTAGGCCTACACTGTAAAAAAAAATAAAAAAAATAAAAAAATATAAAAGTAACTTTCAAAAGGGCACTTGCCTTGTCCAGAGGGCACCTCGTGTCTATCTGTGCACGTCCCTGCTGACGCCCACAGATGGCCAATTAGGAATTGATATGCTGCATCTGTACCGTAGCTTAATAAAATGCTGTTGAATGATTTCACTGTCTTCAGAGGTACTGCAGATGAAGTGACAGGGGCTTTACCCAATCAGGGGGCAGAAAGGATGCACCATGCTTGGCTGTATGTGTCATATTGTGTCTGGATTTGACTAAGCCGCCAGGTGACCTTTTTATTGCTTGCAATTAAGCCCAGAGTGCCCAGTCCTGTCTTATAAAGCCCAGAGTGTCCAGCCCTGTCTTATAAAGCCCAGAGTGTCCAGCCCCGTCTTATAAAGCCCAGTGTCCAGCCCTGTCTTATAAAGCCCAGAGTGTCCAGTCCTGTCTTTTAATGTCCAGAGTGTCCAGCCCTGTCTTATAAGCCCAGAGTGTCCAGCCCTGTCTTATAATGTCCAGAGTGAGTGTCCAGTCCTGTCTTATAAAGCCCAAAGTGTCCAGTCCTGTCTTATAAAGCCCAAAGTGTCCAGTCCTGTCTTATAAAGCCCAGTGTCCAGCCCTGTCTTATAATGCTCAGAGTGTCCAGCCCTGTCTTATAAGGCCAAAGTGTCCAGCCCTGTCTTATAAGGCCAAAGTGTCCAGCCCTGTCTTATAAAGCCCAGAGTGTCCAGCCCTGTCTTATAATGTCCAGAGTGTCCAGCCCTGTCTTATAAAGCCCAGAGTGTCCAGCCCTGTCTTATAAAGCCCAGTGTCCAGCCCTGTCTTATAAGCCCAGAGTGTCCAGCCCTGTCTTATAATGTCCAGAGTGTCCAGCCCTGTCTTAAAAAGCCCAGAGTGTCCAGTCCTGTCTTATAAAGCCCAGAGTGTCCAGCCCTGTCTTATAAAGCCCAGAGTGTCCAGCCCTGTCTTATAATGTCCAGAGTGTCCAGTCCTGTCTTATAATGTCCAGAGTGTCCAGCCCTGTCTTATAAAGCCCAGAGTGTCCAGTCCTGTCTTATAATGTCCAGAGTGTCCAGCCCTGTCTTATAATGCCCAGAGTGTCCAGCCCTGTCTTATAAAGCCCAGAGTGTCCAGCCCTGTCTGTTGGCTGGTATAGAGATCATAGGGTAAAGGGACGTGAGACACACTTATGTTTGACATGTTCCATAAACCAGAGAGGAGGTTAACCACTGCACAACTGATAGAGAAGGGACAGTATAGAGGTTCTCTCTCTCTCTCTCTCTCTCTCTCTCTCTCTCTCTCTGTCTCTCTCTCTCTCTCTCTCTCTCTCTGTCTCTCTCTGTCTCTCTCTCTCTCTCTCTCTCTCTCTCTCTCTCTCTCTCTCTCTCTGTCTCTCTCTCCCTCTCTCTCTGTCTCTCTCTGTCTCTCTCTCTGTCTCTCTCTCTCTGTCTCTCTCTCCCTCTCTCTCTGTCTCTCTCTCTCTCTCTCTCTCTCTCTCTCTCTCTCTGGTAAAAATGGGCAGATGTGTTAATGAGAGCTCCAGGGTCACTCCAATATGTGTGGACTGTACATCATAGATGTACTGTACCGTATGCATGTACAGACACACTCATTACAGTCATTTAGCAGACGCTTTTATCCAAAGCGACTAACAATAATTGCATTTAACGTAGGAAGAGCCAATGTACTGTACTACTACTGGCCAGAACTCACAAGTGCATCTTCTTTATAAAACAAGTGACTAAGAGCATAATCTAGTGCTGAAGGCAAAGTGCAAGAATCACAATCTAAAGTACAGTGCAATATAATAAAATACAATAAGTGCTCTTATATATTATATAAGAATCTTTGACCTTTTGCTTTTATACGAGGTCTGAAATAATGTTTATTACTATTTTATTTGTGGAGTGGAGGCAGGTTCCAGGAGACTGATTCACTGTGTGCATCCTTCAAGAGCAGAGGAGCCAGACTAGGGGACGCACAGGCCCAGACTAGATTATCTATCCTCCTGTTTGTGTGTATTCATTCTGAATTTCTCTTCTGGGCAGATGTTAAGCTCAGCTTATGGTAACTGAGGCCATAGTTCTGTATCTTCCTAAGACACTCAACATAATTTCCGCTGAGCACAGGATTGTGGGTCAGAATAGGCAGAAAAGTCTGCTGGCTAGCATACTGCAAAATACAACCGGATGTACATAGTAGGACATCCTGGTATTTTTTCCATACTGCATGTGGAATATTATGTACTCTATTGGGACATACTACATCAATTTTTGGCATACTATATAGTATGGAAGTATGTGATACTGCATGTGGAATATTATGTACTCTATTGGGACATACTACATCAATTTTTGGCATACTATATAGTATGGAAGTATGTGATTTGGAACGCAGCCAGAGACACCGTGAGGAACAGTGGGTTGACAGCTGCAGAATAGCACGAGATGGGCCGCTTCCGTGATTGGCCAGGGTGTGCTGCCCAATCACGGTTAAGCCTGTCCTGTCACAGGCGGCTACCCTGAGCTTAGCGGCACAGTCAGTGGGGGTGAAAGGTCATGTTCACCTGCAGCGTCACCATCTGCTGGGGAGGCAAGATGTCTGTGGAGGATGTATTACATACGCAAGACCAAACACTCACTCCTACCCACCACAACACTGAGAAACTCATACTTACTGATGTCTCTTTCCTCTCGCAGGCATACACACACACACACACACACACACACACACACACACACACACACACACATGCATCCACACACAGTTCATAAACTCTCCCTGTTTGAAAGCAATCCTCAGTACGGTGACCAGTAACATTTCAGTTTTCCAAGCATTGCTCGCATCATCTACATTAACAGTGTGTGTGCAGTTAGATGGTAATAAAAAGTCAGTTTAGATTTAGATGTTATAAACCTGCACACACACACACACACACACACACACACACACACACACACACACACACACACACACACACTGGCACAGACACAAAAATTGTCTGCCACACTGTCTAAAGTCAGTTCAAGACATGGTGAGTTGGTTTAGCGATCAACCAGTCCTTCCTGTTGTCTGCTTCCATTATCCCTCAGTTGATGGTAGAGGTAACTTTAGAGGTCACTTACAGTAGCTTCTCCACTTCCCTCTGGACGCTGGGAGGTAGAGCGAGCTGATGTGAAGTGTGTGAATCTCTAGATGAGCTAATTGGCACAAACTGTACTGGACTTCTTATTACTGTACAGTACATCAAGCCCGTTATTTAAGCGTTTTCCTGTGGTCTCTGGCTGTATTTCCCTCTCTGATGAAAAAGGAGAGACCGGCACTCAAGGTAGGCTATATTAAATTGCCATTTTAATGAGCAGAAAGAGAACATTTCAGCGTGGAGACTTCGTCAGCAAATCTTTTTTTTTTTTTTTGCTGACGAAGGCTCCACGCCGAAACGTTCTCTTTCTGCCCATTAAAATGGCAATTTAATATAGTCTACCTTGAGTGCCGGTCTCTCCTTTTTTCATTTGAACTTCACTCACTGGGCACCGGGACACTGTTACTCATTCAGGAGTTGTGCGCTTTACCCCTTTTTCTATGTATTTCCCTCTCTCCCTGCTCTCACCCATCACTATTATCATATGTACAGTGAAAGAGAGAGGCTAGACAGAGACGCCACACATCAGGAGTTTCAGCCAGTGAGTTTCTCCACTTGAATCCATAGGTTCTATCAGTACCAGAGGTTCTACTGTACCAGAACCAGACCGGTGGCAGGACTCCCAGCCTGTCCCAGATCCTGAGTTCTGCTGTCTGTCAAGTGCAGTAGCACCAGCAGCAGAAGTAGCAGAAGGAGCCAGGTTTTGGGGGTGGTGGGGAAGGGGGGTGTTGGGGGCAGCGTTGGCAAATCAAACCCTGCCGACACTGTGACAGCCCACCGCCTGTATAATGAGGACGCAGGGGGAAGTTTCAAAGGCAACGTTGCAAGGAATTTCCGCCTGCCTCCCGATGGAAGCTGGCACAAAGTCAAAAGTATTTTCTCTCGCTGTTGAGTTATTCAGACAGTGTTCTGTGAATGAATACAGTGGGACACAGTGCTACTGGACTGGCTTCTCAGCCAAATATCTCAACTCAAGATTTCTTAAAATCTTTTTTTTTTCTGGCCTGGGGAATATCCTATGTTCGTACTGTTGGTCTAATAAGTGTGAATATCCCCATGTTATACTGTTGGTCTAATAAGTGTGAATATCCCCATGTTATACTGTTGGTCTAATCAGTGTGAATATTCCCATGTTATACTGTTGGTCTAATCAGTGTGAATATTCCCATGTTATACTGTTGGTCTAATAAGTGTGAATATTCCCATGTTATACTGTTGGTCTAATCAGTGTGAATATTCCCATGTTATACTGTTGGTCTAATCAGTGTGAATATTCCCATGTTATACTGTTGGTCTAATAAGTGTGAATATTCCCATGTTATACTGTCGGTCTAATCAGTGTGAATATTCCCATGTTATACTGTCGGTCTAATCAGTGTGAATATTCCCATGTTATACTGTTGGTCTAATAAGTGTGAATATCCCCATGTTATACTGTTGATCTAATAAGTGTGAATATCCCCATGTTATACTGTTGGTCTAATCAGTGTGAATATTCCCATGTTATACTGTTGGTCTAATAAGTGTGAATATTCCCATGTTATACTGTTGGTCTAATCAGTGTGAATATTCCCATGTTATACTGTTGGTCTAATCAGTGTGAATATTCCCATGTTATACTGTTGGTCTAATAAGTGTGAATATTCCCATGTTATACTGTCGGTCTAATCAGTGTGAATATTCCCATGTTATACTGTCGGTCTAATCAGTGTGAATATTCCCATGTTATACTGTTGGTCTAATAAGTGTGAATATCCCCATGTTATACTGTTGATCTAATAAGTGTGAATATTCCCATGTAATACTGTTGGTCTAATCAGTGTGAATATCCCCATGTTATACTGTTGATCTAATCAGAGTGAATATTCCCATGTTATACTGTTGGTCTAATCAGTGTGAATATCCCCATGTTATACTGTTGGTCTAATCAGAGTGAATATTCCCATGTTATACTGTTGGTCTAATCAGAGTGAATATTCCCATGTTATACTGTTGGTCTAATAAGTGTGAATATCCCCATGTTATACTGTTGGTCTAATAAGTGTGCATATTCCCATGTTATACTGTTGCTCTAATCAGTGTGAATATCCCCATGTTATACTGTTGGTCTAATCAGAGTGAATATTCCCATGTTATACTGTTGGTCTAATCAGTGTGAATATTCCCATGTTATACTGTTGGTCTAATCAGAGTGAATATTCCCATGTTATACTGTTGGTCTAATCAGTGTGAATATTCCCATGTTATACTGTTGGTCTAATCAGTGTGAATATTCCCATGTTATACTGTTGGTCTAATAAGTGTGAATATTCCCATGTTATACTGTTGGTCTAATCAGTGTGAATATTCCCATGTTATACTGTTGGTCTAATCAGTGTGAATATTCCCATGTTATACTGTTGGTCTAATAAGTGTGAATATTCCCATGTTATACTGTCGGTCTAATCAGTGTGAATATTCCCATGTTATACTGTCGGTCTAATCAGTGTGAATATTCCCATGTTATACTGTTGGTCTAATAAGTGTGAATATCCCCATGTTATACTGTTGATCTAATAAGTGTGAATATCCCCATGTTATACTGTTGGTCTAATCAGTGTGAATATTCCCATGTTATACTGTTGGTCTAATAAGTGTGAATATTCCCATGTTATACTGTCGGTCTAATCAGTGTGAATATTCCCATGTTATACTGTCGGTCTAATCAGTGTGAATATTCCCATGTTATACTGTTGGTCTAATAAGTGTGAATATCCCCATGTTATACTGTTGATCTAATAAGTGTGAATATTCCCATGTAATACTGTTGGTCTAATCAGTGTGAATATCCCCATGTTATACTGTTGATCTAATCAGAGTGAATATTCCCATGTTATACTGTTGGTCTAATCAGTGTGAATATCCCCATGTTATACTGTTGGTCTAATCAGAGTGAATATTCCCATGTTATACTGTTGGTCTAATCAGAGTGAATATTCCCATGTTATACTGTTGGTCTAATAAGTGTGAATATCCCCATGTTATACTGTTGGTCTAATAAGTGTGCATATTCCCATGTTATACTGTTGCTCTAATCAGTGTGAATATCCCCATGTTATACTGTTGGTCTAATCAGAGTGAATATTCCCATGTTATACTGTTGGTCTAATCAGTGTGAATATTCCCATGTTATACTGTTGGTCTAATCAGAGTGAATATTCCCATGTTATACTGTTGGTCTAATCAGTGTGAATATTCCCATGTTATACTGTTGGTCTAATCAGAGTGAATATTCCCATGTTATACCGTTGGTCTAATCCGAGTCGTGCAGTTGTCCTGTAGTGGACTGAAGTCCCTGTCCTCTCTCCCCTCAGACGGAGGCCATGCATCCAGACTGTGCGCTGGTGGCTCAGCACATGAAGGCCCAGGAAGCCTGCATCCAGACACGCAGGCAGGAGGCCCGCAACAAGTCCACTAGGACAGGTCAGTATGTATATGGCAAAGTGTGTTTCACACACACACACACACACACACACACACACACACACACACACACACACACACACACACACACACACACACACACACACACACACACACACACACACACACTTACTTGCTTATGCTTGTACATCGTATCCTCCCCTGGCTTTTCCTTTCCCTCGCCTCACTCCTCTCCTCTTCAGAGCGCTGTAGTCCAGCAGGGCACAGCTGCCTCCAGTAGGAGCGTTCTGAGGCTGAGCTTCCCAGCTATGTGTGCTGTATCCCACATCTCCTGAGTGCTGTTTTGAGCTGGTCCTTGTATCTTCGCTTTTGCCGCAGGTAGACTTCTCACCCTTCCCTTTGTAAATGGTAACAATATTTGCGTCCCGCCATTGTTCGGGGACTGCTTCATGCTTCCAAACGTCGGAAATAAAGTGAGAAATGGCTCTAGTGCCGAGATATCCTCCCTGTGTAAGGATCTCAGCAGGGATGCCATCAGGACCAGGGGTCTAGATCCAGTTGTTCAATGGTTGGGTAACTGGGCAGCTCCTCCAGAAATGCCAGGTCAGGAGGGGCAGGTTGGTTCAGCTCCTCCAGAACGGCCAGACCAGGAGGGGCAGGTTGGTTCAGCTCCTCCAGAACGGCCCGATCAGGAGGGGCAGGTTGGTTCAGCTCCTCCAGAACGGCCAGACCAGGAGGGGCAGGTTGGTTCAGCTCCTCCAGAACGGCCAGACCAGGAGGGGCAGGTTGGTTCAGCTCCTCCAGAACGGCCCGATCAGGAGGGGCAGGTTGGTTCAGCTCCTCCAGAACTGCCAGACCAGGAGGGGCAGGTTGGTTCAGCTCCTCCAGAACGGCCCGATCAGGAGGGGCAGGTTGGTTCAGCTCCTCCAGAACTGCCAGATCAGGAGGGGCAGGTTGGTTCAGCTCCTCCAGAACGGACAGACCAGGAGGGGCAGGTTGGTTCAGCTCCTCCAGAACGGCCCGATCAGGAGGGGCAGGTTGGTTCAGCTCCTCCAGAACTGCCAGATCAGGAGGGGCAGGTTGGTTCAGCTCCTCCAGAACTGCCAGGTCAGGAGGGGCAGGTTGGTTCAGCTCCTCCAGAACTGCCAGATCAGGAGGGGCAGGTTGGTTCAGCTCCTCCAGAACTGCCAGATCAGGAGGGGCAGGTTGGTTCAGCTCCTCCAGAACTGCCAGGTCAGGAGGGGCAGGTTGGTTCAGCTCCTCCAGAACGGCCAGATCAGGAGGGGCAGGTTGGTTCAAGAGAGTCTGGAAGGGTTCAGAAGCTGTGCATGTCATTTTTTACTGCAAATTCCTTGATTTCTCTGGCCTTGGCAGTCCACTAGTCAGTTTTCCATCCATCCATCTTCATCCGCTTATCCGGGGTCGGGTCAGTTTTCAGTTTTCTTAAAACAGACTGCACCTCCTTCCTTGATGTTCTCCAGTGCTGCTTCAGCCGGCCAGATGTAGGGTTGTTCAAAGCTGTGTTATGTACCTTATGCATGGTGTCCAGCATGGTTTTGATTGAATCTTGAGTTTTCGACAAACCAGTCCTGATGCCTCCTCCGGTGTTAGCCAATGGACTCGGCTGCTGCCTCATATAGCTTTGAGTTAAGACAGGTCCAGTTGTCATCAACACTACAGGGCTCAGGAGGGAGTCAATTTCCTGCAGCTTCCCAGGAATGGAGCATCGTAAATTATTCCGGGCTTCGGCTTCTTCAAGCCAGGCACAGTCCAACCGCTTCTTGTCAATTTTTCGGAGACGGACAGGGGTTCGTACTGTCATTCGCAGTTTGGAGGTGATCATGCGGTGGTCAGTCCAGCAGTCAGCACCTCGCATTGCACGGGTGATGTGCACGTCCTTGATGTCTTTGCGTCTCACGATGACATAATCCAGCAGGTGCCATTGCTTGGATCGTGGGTGCATCCAGGAGGCCTTGTATTTATTTTTCTGTTGGAAGACTGTATTTGTGATTGTCAAGTCATGCTCTGCACAGAGACTGCGTAGTCTCATACCATTGGTATTAACTTCCCCGATACCATGCTTCCCTATTACTCCATTCAATATGAGGTGATTTTTATCCACCCTGGCATTAAAATCACCAAGCAAGAGGATTTTATCACTGCAAGGAATGCGCTGTAGGGCCTCATCTAGTTCCTGGTAGAAACGGTCCTTTGCTTCATTCTCACATGGTAGAGTTGGCGCATAGACACTGAGAAGAGTTGCATAGCGTTATTTTGCCAGGGGGATACGGACAGACAAGTCTTTCACTTATGCCTGGTGGGTGTTTCAGTGAGACTGGGTAGCAGGCTGTTTTTTTATGGCCAGATCGACACCATGGTGATGCGGTCTTCCGGTGGGGTATCCCTTCCAGAAAAAGGTATAACCCTGGCCTTCTGCCTTTAAGGATCCCTCATCCAGAAGTCTGGTCTCACTCATGGCGGCGATGTCGACGTCATAATGTCTGAGCTCAGCAGCAACAAGTGCAGTTCTTCTTGAGTGCGGCCTGTCAGGGTTGTTGTCCAGGAGAGTTCTTATGTTCCATGCAGCCAATTTCAGGGGAACTTGCTTTGCACGCACACACACACACACACACACACACACACACACACACACACACACACACACACACACACACACACACACACACACATTGGCATAAACTCAAAAATTGTCTGCCACACTTAAGTCAGTTCAAGACTTCATTAGACATGAGGTGAGTTGTACTGTAGTTTGTTTTAGTGATTAACTACCAGTCCTTCCAGTTGTCTGCTACATTCTCTGTACATGATTTATACAAAAGATCCAATACTATATACTAACTTTCTATTAGCCTATATTAACAAAAATGCAAAGTGTTTGGAAATTCTCAGTTAATTTTTGGTTTCCAAGGGACCTTAACAGGCGCAGTCGCGCAGACCAAAAATGCCTCTGGACGCAATTGGATAGACCCCACAACCAATCAGAGTAATGAACACACAACTAGGTCATATCAATTAGGTTCAGCCATCATATCAAACCGGCGCCAGACGGTTGTGATTGGCCCGACCAATATCTATTCGGATCGAAATCAGTTTGAACGGGTGGATGTCCGGACTGATCTGTGGAGAAAAACTGAATGTCAGCTCACGTGATCAGGATACTGACTCCAGGTTTACTCTGTTGCCCTTTGGCTAGAGTTGGCCATGTCTTCAATCACTCTGAAAGTGAACCCTACCTGGGCCAGTCATCAGTCTTTGATTAAAAATGAAGGGAGCCTATTTCCGCCCTCTCCACCATGGACTGGTCTTCCACAGTGATGTAGGCCAGAGCATCCAAACACAATCAGCAGGTGTAATCAGGTGTGGAGTGCTCTCAGATTAAAGGGGCTACCTCAAACTGGAGCACTCCCATCTCATTTCATATCCTAATGAAGCAGGTGAGGCCACAGAATTGATGGAAACTGTGAATAACCCAGAGGAAGAGCTTCTCCTAGGAGAGGACTGGGCATCTTTTCCCATCGGAGTTGCTGACTAAAGCTCCACAATCATCTCTCTTTGCCTGTCACGAGCTCCGTGAGGCGAATGACGCGGTCATTCCAGCTGCGCGGCTTTCCATTTCAGCCATTTTAAGAAGGTCAACATCAAAAGCGAGGTAGTCATCCGCTCGCCCACGGGCCTGTCGGCGTTCACCACAGCTGTTGTCATTCAGAATTAATCACACCGTTTGTCGCCTGTTTCCTGTGGTCAACGGCACCAAAGGCACAGCCATTATGGTCAGGTGTGGAGGTTGTGGGTCTCTCCGAGCTGGACGATGGCCCCTCCTGTCTGACTTGACCTGCTACACAATGCTGCCCACAGGGGGATGCAGCCCCAGCTGGTCCCACGCCTTCGAGGCGCTCCATTGATTCCACTCTCAAACCTTTCCCCCATCCAGCCAGACAGGCCGGTCTGCTCAGCCTCGGTGGACTGAGCTAGTGGAGCGGAGGGCCTGGGACCAAGGTTATTATAGTTAACGAAAACTAACTAAAAAGCGAAAACTAGGTGTGAAAAAACATTTTAGTTAACTGATATAAAAATTAAAACTAGGCTTAAAAAAAAAACGATAACTAACTAAAACTGTATTGTGTGTTTACAAAACTAACTAAAATAAACTAAAATTATTGAGAAAATGTCCTTAGTTTTAGTCTTTTTCATTTCATACATAAGCCTAGTATTTTGGGTGGATATGAAATCTATCCTCCATTATTTATTTAGCTGTGCCCCTGTGCAGAAGTAACCTGACGTGGTCCAGATGGTTTGTTTCACACGGAGTGAAACAATGTGAGCTCACAAGATCAGGATGGTCTCACAAGGCTAGCGCAGAAGAAGAAAAACTAAAAGTAATAGGCTACTGAAACTAATAAAAACTAAACTAAAACTAAGTATTTAAAAAAAAAAACTAAACTAAACTAAACTAGCAAACCTGCTTTAAAGGACAATGCTCGTTTTTGACAACCTGGACCTTATTTACGACATATTATAAGACGTTTGACTCACCGAGATCACTTTGGTGTAGTTCGGAGACATCGCTAGTTGTGCTTACATAGAGCATAGGCCTGTTGTGGTTTTCACATGCCATGATCTTTAGAAACGTCTTTCGAAACGAAATAGCTTCCTCACTTGCTCCAGCACTAATGCGCACAGCGCGCAATCGTTGCTCCAGCACGCTGTGCGCATGAGAGTCAAACGTCTTATAATATGTCGTAAATAAGGTCCAGGTTGTCAAAAACGGGCATTGTCCTTTAAAACTAATCAAAACTAAACTGAAATTTAAAAACGATATAAAAATAAAAACTAATGAAAAAATCAAAACTATTATAACCTTGCCTGGGACCAGTCTGGAACCCAACTGAACACAAGCCCTGACAGCCTGCCCAGACAGGGACGTCCAGGGCAGCGGATGAGACCCCTCTCAGACCACTCTGGCAGTGTGGGAGTCGGAGGCATTGCCGGGTCTCAACTGGTGTGTGTCAGCCTCGTGAGATCCGTTTGACTCCGAACTGAATTTAGGCCCTTGAAACTACTAGCGGCTACGGGGGGTGTTTAGATATGACGACAGCGAGAAGCCTGTGATAGACGGTGACATAGTTCATCCAATCACCTGCGCCTGACCTTTTCCAGACGGTTTCCAGTGGAGCTTTCCCAGACGGTCAGCTAGCTGCGTGTCTTGTTGAAGCGCAGAGCCCGTGTTAAGCGGCCTGGCAAGCTCATGTAAAACAACAATCTACCATATCTACCATATCTACAATATTTACCATATCTACAATATCTACAATATCTACCATATCTATAATATCTACAATATCTACTATATCTACCATATCTACCATATCTACCATATCTACAATATCTATGATATCTACCATATCTACAATATCTACCATATCTACCATATCTACCATATCTACCATATCTACAATATCTTCAATATCTTATTTATCAGTACTCGGCTGTTTGACTCATCACGTTCGAGGCATGTCGTGTATTTTTGTAGGTGAAGGATCGTGAGAGCCCAGACGGTAGTGTGCAGTAACCGGAGCCGTACCGGAGCCGTGCCGGAGGTGGGGAGGGGAGATGCTCTCTGCTCTGCTCCCCCTCCGACGGTAGGGAGCCGGGGTAACATAGCGGCCCGTAGGCACGCACACTGCTGCAGGGAGGAGGACAGTGGCGGGAGCAGAAACAAAACGCACCCAACTACAAACAAGAAAAAACCCAAAGCGTGGTATTTATTAATTAACCTTTCCCAGAAAGGTCACTTAAATAGAAAATAATCCAGAACAACATCAACCAGACAATAAAGAATAAACAGGGTATGGTTCTAACAAAACAACGGGAGAGGAGAAGGACTGTGAGGGGCATGTCTAAAACAACGAGGACCCTGAGCTTCCCTATTCAGTAACTAACTAGAATCATATAGGCCCTCAGCACTTACCTAACTGCTACACAGAAAGGTGCGACGCCCACTCGCCCTGCCCTACTGTAGTGTATATACTGTAGCGAAGGGTTGCCTACAGTACGTGATGAGGTGTACACCTATGGGTTTCTTACCTAGCCTTTCCCCCACGATGCATGCTGGGAAGGGATTCAGGACAAGGAAACCACTAACAAAAACCCACACAGAACGCTAGTATCGCAGACAGAACAAACGTAACACACAGATACCTGAGGAGATGCTGGAGGGGTCGGCAGGGAGTGGGAGACCAGAAGAGAGAGCGGAAAAAGAAGACAGCAATAAAAGGATATGAAAAGTTACAGTTGATACAGTATATATATATATATTTATTTATTTTTTACAGATGTGCTTCAGGCAATATTGTCCGGCACATCATTGGATAATTTGATTGGTGTGTGTGCGTGGTACGTGAGTGTGTGCGTGGTACATGATTGGTGTGTGTGCGTGGTACGTGATTGGTGTGTGTGCGTAGTACGTGATTGGTGTGTGTGCGTGGTACGTGATTGGTGTGTGTCCGTAGTACGTGCGTGCGTGTGTTAAGATGTCTTTCATGCTCCACTCTTGGCATTTACACGGAACATTGCCTACCATGACACTCCTGCCCTCTCTGCTGTGTGTGTGTGTGTGTGTGTGTGTGTGTGTGAATGAATGAATGAATGAATTATTTTTTTTATTTGTGTCATGCCTGTCGGCCCATCCCATATGGGATTATAAGACACCTTTACGATTTACGTTTTGTTCGGTACATAAGTGTGTGTGTGTGTGTGTGTGTGTTTCTGGCCTGCTCCAGCCTCCTATCCATCACTGTGACAGTATCACTGGGAGCAGGAAGGGAGGAAGGGATTTAGAGGAGAGAGAAAGATAAAGGGAGGCATTGGGGAGGACGGAGAGAGACACGAATGTCGAGGTACTTCCAAACATCACAGCCAGTCTCTGTTACTCTTCTATTGTGAGGCGCATGAAAGAGAATTGTTTAGTTTGTGTCTCTGCTTCACTGATATCAGTGTGTGTAGTGAGGCCATATCACAAAATGTGTCTCATTACAATGACATGGAAAAGGACCATGATCACTGAACATATCTCTCTCCCTTTCTCTCTTCCCATCTCTCTTTTTTTTCTCTCTCCCTCTCTCTTTCTCTCTTCCTCTCTCTCTCTTTCTCTCTCCCTCTTCCCCTCCCTCTCTCTCCCTTTTCCCCTCCCTCCCTCGCTCTCCCTCTTCCCCTCCCTCTCTCTCCCTCTCCCCCTCCCTCTCTCTCTCTCTTTCTCTTTCTTCATCTCTCTCTCCATCTCTCTCTCTCTGACTCTCTCTCTATCATCTCCCTTTATGCCACCTCTCCATCTCCCAGATAGCCGCAAGAATACATTTACTTAAATCACATATCAAGTCACGTCTTTTATTGAAGCACAGATATCAGATTTCCAGAATGGACCGAGCATTTTGAACAATATCGTTAACAGTGTTAGGACAGAACCCAGAGCCATTAGTGGAAGAGGAACAGAAGACAAATGCCACATTAAGGCTGAAAACCACGCCTGCGGGGGAAGAGTTCAGACCAGAAGAGGAACTAGGGAAGGAATCGAAACCCGAGGAGAGAAAAGAGAGGAGGGCATACTTTCAGCTCTCTGGCGAAATCAAATTCAGCCTCTCCGGAAACCAGATCATGTCTATACCCCTGACCGTCCACACTGTGTCTTTCCAATGCCGGAAAGACAGATAGAAGAAGCTTGTAAACGTGTGACTGTGTAAACGATTTTGGCACATAGAGACGCGTCGCTGTGTGTGCGTGTGTGTGCGTGTGCGTGTGTGTGTGTGTGTGTGTTTTGCGCGGGTTGAAAGAAGTTCTTATTTTCCTCAATGACTGAGAGAATACTCAGCCACAGATAATGAGATGAGATGCAGAGAGAGAGAGAGATAGAGAGAGAGAGAGAGAGAGAGAGAGATACTGCAACGAGAGTGCCCTCTGTTAAACTTGAGTTGTTTTGGACTTGCTGGTGTCCAAAACATTGATGTAAAGTTACACAAACGTCAGTTGATGGATTCTTGTGTTTCTATGTGCTGTGACATGTTATACAACGGTTAGTTCTGGTTCTTGATTCTGATTGGCTGGAAGCCGTGTTAAAATACTTTGTAACACACACCTGGGACCGCATATCATTCCATTTTCAGTATTAACGCTTAAATACACAAGAGGAGGAGAGTGACACGACTTTGCTCCCAGACAGGTGAAACACAGAAGGTTCCCAGGTCTTGGAATGACCTTCAGTCAAGCCTCAAACTGATGGCACTTATTCCGTTAGCCAGCTTTAAACTGAAACTATCAGAAGTCCTTACCACCAGCTGCTCATGTAGTAATATATCTTAATTTCTTATTGTTCCCACGTGGTCTGAGCCTTTTGTATATTTAGTTGTGTTGTTCTCTGTATTTTATATGTCCTTGTGTCTTTCTATGTGAAACTTTGCTGCCTTCTTGGCCAGGTCAGTATTGTAAAAGAGATTTTATCTCAATGCTTTTATCTGGTTAAATAAAGGTTAAATAAATAAAAAGACAGGAGAGCTGTAGGACTGCCTGTTCCAGTTCCTGTGGTTTACATAAGTGTACCCACAGGCGTAGAGTGACCTTCCAGGATGTCACTTGTCACAGGTACATTATAAATCAGAGGGTGGAGTGGCCTGTTAACCCGTCAGTGCTACCTGGAACAGATGACACACCTGTCCCAACACACGTGTTTAACATGAGATGAGGCTAACTGATGATGTGTATGACTCGGAGGGTGCTTGCCCTTCTGTGTGTGTGTGTGTGTGTGTGTGTGTGTGTGCGTGTGTGCGCGTGTGTTTGTGCACGTGTGTGTGTGCGCGCATGTACAGTATTTGTGTGTACGCCAATGCGTGTGTCACAGTGAGTTTGCTAACACTGATAAGAGGACGGGATAAAGACATGTCCAGCCATGCTAAGGGGATAACTGACGCAGTATAGGAGAGTCATAAATACGAAGGGAGAGAAACCAGTACACACTACAGGTATCCCGGGTTATACTGCCTAGTGTACTTAGGATAGAGAGAGACTGCCTAGTGTGCTTA
Source organism: Borostomias antarcticus (assembly GCF_949987555.1). NCBI lineage: Eukaryota > Metazoa > Chordata > Actinopteri > Stomiiformes > Stomiidae > Borostomias > Borostomias antarcticus. Next base: position 2,856,878 of record NC_140243.1, read on the forward strand.
GGATAGAGAGAGACTTCCTAGTGTACTTAGGATAGAGAGAGACTGCCTAGTGTGCTTAGGATAGAGAGAGAGAATCACTATATTCATCCATCACTGACGCACCCTGAGAACAGAGAACAAGGAGGTTAGCTAACACCCTGATTACTGAGGACATAAACACAGCATCTCTCGGCTGTACAGTCCACTTCAGCCAATGGGAGAAGGCCCTGTCCTAGTGCACTAACACAGGGCCTTTTTCATGGCAAAAGAACAGCCTATTTATAACCTTATAGAGTAACTACTGTACCTGTACAGTATATAGCAAAAACACTTTTTTCACTGAGACAATGTTTTAGGCTTGCACAGACATAGTGAAATACGTACAGAACATTCTGGTCTTCATTTGGTGTTTTTATCCAAATTGATGTTGTAGTAGTAAGTGGGACTGGACCTACTGTGTGGTTCAGATCTGCAGAAGAACTTCATGACATGGAGGGTCCTTTGAAGGGGCTCCTACAGTACGTCACCTCTGCATGGAGTAGAGGGCCCTGTAGGTACGGATCTATCTGAATTTGTAGAAAATTTTACGGGGTTGGGGAAAAGGCTGGAATTAGGGTAGATAGTTGCACTTAAAGTCACAACAGTGCAGTAGAAAAGGCATTAGCAAAACATTAGTCGTCATAGTACACTGCAACTAAATGGTAAATGGACTGCACTTATATAGCGCTTTTCCACCTTAGCGGCACTCAAAGCGCTTATAATAAACATTTCACCTGACAGAAACTGTACATATTGACTAAAGATAGAGGATTGTGACTTCACAACTTTGCCAACCTCTTCCAAACATCCCGAGTGTTCGCTAAAGGCCGTGTTTGATTATGAATGACACGTCGTTCTCTCGGCGTCTGTTGTAATTGATGACTTGTGTGAAGGTCTTTGATAGTGCAGCCAGGCATTCTGGGTAAGGAGACCGATATTGCCCTCTCATTACAGCTCTCTCTCCAACACCAGCTCTAATTGTGAGTGGGTGCAGCCCGCGGGGATCGCCTGTCAGGCGTGGGGGGGGGTTACATGCTGTAGACACTGTGGGGGCTGCAGAGACAACCAACCTCTTCCCAGACATGGGGAAACGCAAAGAAAAAAATATTTTTATTCATGTGATGATAATTTAGTTAGTCCCTTAGAAACAGTTTGATGAGCAGCTTCATAAGCTTATGTATAATATTAATAAGCCAGAAATGTACCTGAAATAAGATACAGTATCCAATTGGTGACCATATTAGTGATAGAATGGTTGATGAGGAATAGACAGAGGTTGATGGGGAAGGAAACCAAACCATCCCAGGGGTTCCTCTCTGCCGGCTCAGTTGATTTAGTATGAAATCTGGAAATGAACACATTCTCAAATTAGCCTTTCTACTCAGTCAAATAAACACAGTGTGTGTGTGTGTGTGTGTGTGTGTGTGTGTGTGTGTCTGTACCAAGGTTATTATAGTTAACGAAAACTAACTAAAAAACGAAAACTAGGTGTGAAAAAACATTTTAGTTAACTGAAATAAAAATAAAAACTAGGCTTTACAAAAAACCGATAACTAACTAAAACTGTATTGTGTGTTTACAAAACTAACTAAAATAAACTAAAATTATAGAGAAAATGTCCTTAGTTTTAGTCTTTTTCATTCCATACATAAGCCTAGTATTTTGGGTGGATATGAAATCTATCCTCCATTATTTATTTAGCTGTGCCCCTGCGCAGAAGTAATCTGACGTGCACCAGATGGTTTGTTTCACACGGAGTGAAACAACGTGAGCTCACGAGATCAGGATGGTCTCACAAGTCTAGCACAGAAGAAAAGAAAAACTAAAACTAATACTGAAACTAATAAAAACTAAACTAAAACTAAGCATTATCAAAAAATAAAAAATAAACTAAACTAGCAAATATGCTTTAAAAACTAAACTGACATTTAACACAAAAAGTTAAAACGATATAAAAAATAAAAAATAATGAAAAAAGCAAAACTATTATAACCCTGGTCTGTACATGCATACGGTACAGTACATCTATGATGTACAGTCCACACATATTGGAGTGAGTCCAACAAAAATAACTGATTAGCGGAGCAGGAAGCCCATAAAAACCCACAGAGAACCCTGGAGCTCTCATTAACACCTCTGCCCATTTTTGAGAGAAGGAGAGAGAGAGAGAGAGAGAAAGACAGAGAGAGAGAGAGAGAATAAAAAAGCAGCAGCAGAATGCAGGAACTCAGTGGGAGTCATCTTTACAGGGAGTCTTCTCTTCAAGGCCGTGCTCCCCCCCCCCCCCCCCACACACACCTCATTAGACTGGCTAGATGGCTGGTGTGATGACTGACTGACTGACTGACTGACTGACTGACTGGCTGACTGACTGACTGACTGACTGACTGACTGACTGACTGACTGACTGACTGACTGACTGGCTGACTGGCTGGCTGGTTGGATGGCTGGATGGTGTGATAACTGACTGACTGACTGACTGACTGGCTGACTGACTGACTGACTGAATGACTGGTTGGATGGCTGGTGTGATGACTCAGCAGCATGCAGTAACCTGAAGAAAAGAGTTGGAGGCCTCTGTAACACTCACTTATTTTATTGTCGCTACAGCAAGACAAATTTGTGCCGTTTAGGAGAAACGCTGTAGGAAGACTTAACAGGGAATCTGTTTAACTTTGACCTTTGCGTTCTTTCAGGTCTTGACACTGAAAGATCTGATTTACGTTTCCAATTACCTTTTAGGTCAACCTCATTTTTTAAAACTGTGAAACACTGGTACTTTGTTTTCAAAGGTCTGAGAGGTGGCTATGAGTCTCCATCATTACAGTAACATGACCCTTTGCTGAACCCAAACATGACGTACGGCTTTCTAAAGTTCACAGCGGATTCATGCATCGAGGTATTATAAATCAGCTCCGGGCTCGCCCTCTGAAAGGAAGTGACACGTCGTGTGAACTTCCTGTCCTCCTCTCTCCGCCAGGCTGTCGGACGGAGTGGGACGAGCTTCGCTGCTGGTACCGCGCCGAGGTGGGCCAGGTGGTCAGCGTCTCCTGCGCTAACGTCTCCCAGTTCTTCGCCAACAACCAAGGTAACGTCTGTCTGACCTTTCACTCTCGACCCTGTCTCATGTCCCGGAAACACGCAGGACACACTGCGATAAATACTCCAGACATCCATCTTGGGAGTTTCTACCTTCAGGTTATGTTTAGTAGTGTGTAATGGATGTGTGTTCTGGTCTCAGAGGTAGAAGATCCCATGGATTCCTCCCCTCTCTAGGCTGTGTGTACATGACCCTGCCTACCTCCTCCACCAGCTGGTCCGGCCTAAACAAAACAAACACAGTTATGGCCTCTCATAAAATGGTTGATGTTAGATAGAAGAAGCTTGTAAAAGTGTGACTGTGTAAACGATTTTGACACATAGAGACGCGTCGCTGTGTGTGCTTGTGTGTGTGTTTGTGTGTGTGTGTGTGTGTGTGTGTGTGTTTTGCGGAGGGTTGAAAGAAGTTCTTATTTTCCTCAATGACAGAGAATACTGAGGGGGAGAGAAAGAGAGAGAGGGGGAGGGAGAGAGAGAGAGAGAGAGAGAGAGAGGGAGGGAGAGAGAGGGAGGGAGAGAGAGAGAGAGAGAAATAGAGATAGAGAGGGGGAGGGAGAGAGGGGGAGGGAGAGAGAGAGAGAGAGAGAGAGAGAGAGCGAGAGAGAGGGGGAGAGAGAGAGAGATAGAAATGGAGAGATACTGCAACGAGAGTGCCCTCTGTGAAACTTGGGTTTTGGACTTGTTGGTGTGAGGGCAGAGGCTAGGATTAGTCATTCATGAGTCACTCAGTTCGGAGTGGGCGCCATAGTAGCCCCGCCCCCCTCCCTCCCCCGCAGACTCCACCGCAGGCAAGGAAAATAATGAATTAATGAAAAAATCAAAGGGCTCGCTCACCACGAGAGTCGAGAGCGAGAGGAAGAGAGCTAGCGTAGCTCGTTAGCCACGGCGCTTCAGCACCATGTTCTCCCCGGAGCCTTCTCGGGCCTTAGTCCTCCGCTGCTCAGGGCTAGCTAGCACCGCCAACCGCTCGCCCACCTTCAACACCGCCTCCAGCCCTCCTGGCTGTCATGCTAATGCAGAAAATTTCCACCAGCGGGTTATCAGTCACACCGCCCACCGCTCAATCACCTACATCCTCCCACTGTCTGTCAGCTGCTGGGAGGACAAACACATGTCCGCATGATGCACACTTTTTAAAGGCCACTTTTTAAAGGCCACACACACACACACACACACACACACACACACACACACACACACACACACACACACACACACACACACACACACAGGCACACATTTGACTTAGTGACCTTCTGTATGCATGGCTGTTCTAGACATAGCTTGTTTGAGTGGATCCATCCTAACTGACTTCAGGCCATGGTGGGAGATGGTTCAGGTCTTGATGCTCATTCGTATTCATCACCTCTGCTCAATGGTCCTTCAGGCTTCCTGCAGAGATCTGAATGACATGGACTGAACAAGCTTCTCTGTATGGGGAACTGTCCTGGTTATCCTGTAGGGTGTAGCGCAGTTGGTAGAGCGGGTCGTTCAGTGATCGAAGGGTCAGTGGTTCGAATCCCAGCTCCGACTGTCCACATGTCGAAGTGTCCTTGAGCAAGACACCTAACCCCAAATTGCTTCCAATGAGCAGGTTAGCACCTTGCATGGCAGCTACTGTGAATGGGTGAATGAGAGGCCATTGTAAAGCGCTTTGAGTGCCGCTAAGGTGGAAAAGCACTATATAAGTGCAGTCCATTTACCATTTTCATTTTCAGCCCTGTGCCGAACAGCTGTAATGCTGAGGTTATGGTGTGTGTGTGTGTGTGTGTGTTTTATAATGTGTGTTCAGAGATCAGTTATCTGCTCTCCAGAGGACAGTAGGAGCTGTGTTGCCTTATCTTCACCCACCCATCTCATTAAGATGCAGATGGAATTATGGTCCGGCCAATTATGCTCTAATGAACACAGCCAGAGGGCTACTTCTCCTGTGACTGACATTCCTCGTCCATCATTACATAGCCTAGCATTTGCCACTCTGTGTGTGTGTGTGTGTGTGTGTGTGTGAGTGTGAGTGTGTGTGTGTGTGTGTGTGTATGTGTATGTGCGTGCGTGAGTGTGTATGCATATGCACGTGTGTGCATGCATGTGTGAGCGTTTGTATGTGTGTGTGTGTGTGTATGTGTGTGTGTGTGTGTGTCTGTGTGTGCTGTGTTTCTGTGTGTTCAGCCTGCCTCGTCCATCATTTTGATGGCCTAGTTACGTCAGTAGATTTCACCACAAAGAAAACTGGTGCAATGTGGTGAAAGCTCAATCTACAGAAAGCTATTCAGCGCAGAGGGAGGCGACACACACAGTCTTGCACAGCGTGCATCGCGCTCTCCTCCCGGAACGTAGCCGAGCCGACGTGGTGAGATGGAACGACGGGGAGAGGGGGGGGGTGGGGGGGGGGGGGGGCAGGCTATTCACCGCATGCCAGGCCACCGGGAAAAGTCCCGGTGCTCCCGATGGCCAGTCCGCCCCTGGGGACAGGCCTGTATGGTGCAGGAGCTCTTTGGGAGTCAGGCGGCTGCAGACGAACACGCCCCCACACACTGAGCCCCGCGGTCCCCCCCCTCTCATCTGCATGTTTATGCCTGTCAAAACACAGCGCTCCTGGAACACACACCGTCAAAACACAGCGCTCATGGGATATGCTGCTGGAACACACACCGTCAAAACACAGCGCTTCTGGAACACACACCGTCAAAACACAGCGCTCATGGGATATGCTGCTGGAACACACACCGTCAAAACACAGCGCTCATGGGATATGCTGCTGGAACACACACCGTCAAAACACAGCGCTCCTGGGGCATGCTGCTGGAACACACACCATCAAAACACAGCGCTCATGGGACATGCTCCTGGAACACACACCATCAAAACACAGCGCTCATAGGATATGCTGCTGGAACACACACCGGTTGTGTTTGCTGTCATCTCTGCTGTTGCTTTCTCTCTCCTCTTGTGGGGGTGGGAGGAGGGGTCCTTTGATTCTAGTGTGTGTGTGTGTGTGTGTGCGTGTGTGTGCGTGCGTGTGTGTATGTGTGTGTGTGTGTAATGGACTAGTGTGTGAGCCTCATTACATACTGTAGAGCACACCACAGGACTGCGGGCGGAAGCCATTCTTCTCGAGTTTTAATTGGCCGCCGTGTTTCCCAGGTTACATCTACAGGAACTGCACAAAGGATGGATGGACGAACCTGTACCCCTCGTACGAGGACGCCTGTGAGTTCACCGAGGACACCGAGACAGACATGGAGGTAGACGCAACACGCTGGCATGACTCTGTTCACTAGCCATGTTTCCATCCACACGTTTTATGCGAATTAATTTATATTGAATTAAAAATGCCTTATGGAATAAGGAATGGAAGTTTGTACTGTCGATCTCATTGGATTTTCTCTTGCTCGATAAAAGTCTTTTGTGATAAATGCTTTATCCGATTTAAAGCTCTAGATGGAAACGCACGTTCACCGGCTTTATTCGCATTCATATTTTTAGCGATCCTCACACAATTCGATTGACAAGTGGATGGAAACATGGCTACTGACATGACTCTGTTCACTGATATGACTCTGTTCACTGACATGACTCTTCACTGACATGACTCTGTTCACTGACATGACTCTGTTCACTGACATGACTCTGTTCACTGACATGACTCTTCACTGACATGACTCTTCACTGACATGACTCTTCACTGACATGACTCTGTTCACTGACATGACTCTGTTCACTGACATGACTCTGTTCACTGACATGACTCTTCACTGACATGACTCTGTTCACTGACATGACTCTTCACTGACATGACTGTTCACTGACATGACTCTGTTCACTGACATGACTCTTCACTGACATGACTCTTTTCACTGACATGACTCTGTTCACTGACATGACTCTTCACTGACATGACTCTGTTCACTGACATGACTCTGTTCACTGACATGACTCTGTTCACTGACATGACTCTGTTCACTGAGATGACTCTTCACTGACATGACTCTTTACTGACATGACTCTGTTCACTGACATGACTCTGTTCACTGACATGACTCTGTTCACTGACATGACTCTGTTCACTGACATGACTCTGTTCACTGACATGACTCTGTTCACTGACATGACTCTTTACTGACATGACTCTGTTCACTGACATGACTCTGTTCACTGACATGACTCTTCACTGACATGACTCTGTTCACTGAGATGACTCTTCACTGACATGACTCTTTACTGACATGACTCTGTTCACTGACATGACTCTGTTCACTGACATGACTCTGTTCACTGACATGACTCTTCACTGACATGACTCTGTTCACTGACATGACTCTTCACTGACATGACTCTGTTCACTGACATGACTCTGTTCACTGACATGACTCTGTTCACTGACATGACTCTTTACTGACATGACTCTGTTCACTGACATGACTCTGTTCACTGACATGACTCTGTTCACTGACATGACTCTTCACTGAAATGACTCTGTTCACTGACATGACTCTGTTCACTGACATGACTCTGTTCACTGACATGACTCTTTACTGACATGACTCTGTTCACTGACATGACTCTGTTCACTGACATGACTCTTCACTGACATGACTCTGTTCACTGAGATGACTCTTCACTGACATGACTCTTTACTGACATGACTCTGTTCACTGACATGACTCTGTTCACTGACATGACTCTGTTCACTGACATGACTCTTCACTGACATGACTCTGTTCACTGACATGACTCTTCACTGACATGACTCTGTTCACTGACATGACTCTGTTCACTGACATGACTCTTCACAGACATGACTCTTCACTGACATGACTCTTCACTGACATGACTCTGTTCACTGACATGACTCTTCACTGACATGACTCTTCACTGACATGACTCTGTTCACTGACATGACTCTGTTCACTGACATGACTCTTCACTGACATGACTCTTCACTGACATGACTCTTCACTGACATGACTCTGTTCACTGACATGACTCTGTTCACTGACATGACTCTTCATTTTCTGTGACTCAGTCCGTCTGAACGTCTTTGCTGTACATCCTGGGCCCTGAGTCTTGGAGGAGCACCAGTGGTCAAATCAGAGCACTGTAATATAATCCGCTGTGCATTTATTGAATTAATTTCCTATAACTTTTTTTTATTATTTCCCCAAAGAGGACGAAAAGTATTTCAACAGTTTGAACAATTTGGGTTATTGGTTAACATTGGTTTATTCATCAGGCTTGTTCCCCTGGCCCAGCCCTCCTCTGGGCAGGCCTGGTGGGGGTCGAGGGTCAGAGAGAGCAGGGGAACGGGGAGAATAGTCCAACACTGGCCGGGTTTCCCAAAAGCTTCTCAGCGCTAAGAAGCTTCTTAGACCCTTCTTAAGGCTGTGTTCTTAGAACCTTTCTTAAGGCTGTGTTCTTAGACCCTTCTTAAGGCTGTGTTCTTAGACCCTTCTTAAGGCTGTGTTCTTAGGCCCTTCTTAAGGCTGTGTTCTTAGACCCTTCTTAAGGCTGTGTTCTTAGGCCCTTCTTAAGGCTGTGTTCTTACACCCTTCTTAAGGCTGTGTTCTTAGGCCCTTCTTAAGGCTGTGTTCTTAGACCCTCCTTAAGGCTGTGTTCTTACACCCTTCTTAAGGCTGTGTTCTTACACCCTTCTTAAGGCTGTGTTATTACACCCTTCTTAAGGCTGTGTTCTTAGGCCCTTCTTAAGGCTGTGTTCTTACACCCTTCTTAAGGCTGTGTTCTTACACCCTTCTTAAGGCTGTGCTCTTAGACCCTTCTTAAGGCTGTGTTCTTACACCCTTCTTAAGGCTGTGTTCTTACACCCTTCTTAAGGCTGTGTTCTTACACCCTTCTTAAGGCTGTGTTCTTACACCCTTCTTAAGGCTGTGTTCTTACACCCTTCTTAAGGCTGTGTTCTTAGGCCCTTCTTAAGGCTGTGTTCTTACACCCTTCTTAAGGCTGTGTTCTTACACCCTTCTTAAGGCTGTGTTCTTAGACCTTTCTTAAGGCTGTGTTCTTACACCCTTCTTAAGGCTGTGTTCTTAGGCCCTTCTTAAGGCTGTGTTCTTAGACCCTTCTTAAGGCTGTGTTCTTAGACCTTTCTTAAGGCTGTGTTCTTACACCCTTCTTAAGGCTGTGTTCTTAGGCCCTTCTTAAGGCTGTGTTCTTACACCCTTCTTAAGGCTGTGTTCTTACACCCTTCTTAAGGCTGTGTTCTTAGGTGTTTCATATTTGTAATGGGCAATTGTTTAGCACATTACATACACATTGCAAATGAATGGGACATAACGTTATCCTACATAGAATAGGCAGGCAGAACAACAGGAAAAAGAGAGATTCAGCTCGCAATTAGTATCATAATCACGTTTCGGGTGTCTCGTTTTCCTGCGTTTTCCTTATTTTATTGATGGGGGTGAGCCACTTGTTACATCAAAAATGCATTTGAGCATGTAATTATGTGGAACAATAGATTAGCCTGTCATCGATTGATTTGTTTTCAGCACCGAGGTGGTGGACAGCTCCGGTTAAGACACTTCTTAACAGCCTGCTTTAGCGCTGTCTTAAGAAGGGCACTAAGAACGCGTCTGGGAGACACTCTTATCTTAAGGCTCAATCTTAGCTGATCTCTTCTCTGGAGCCTTTATACTCCTTAAGAACGTTCTTATTTGGGAAATCCTGCCAATGTCGATAAAGAGGCCTGCTGACAGCCACTGGTGTGTGCTCTGGTATCTCTGCTGTGTGCTCTGGTATCTCTGCTGTGTGCTCTGGTATCTCTGCTGTGTGCTCTGGTCTCTCTGCTGTGTGCTCTGGTATCTCTCCTCCCGTCACGTCTCATTCTCCTCTGAACTCAGTTCACGTCTCATTCTCCTCTGAACTCTTTTTCCCTTGTGTTCTCTGCTGTCTCCTCACCCTGTTGATCCCCTCACATCCCATATACACACACACACACACACACACACACACACACACACACACACACACACACACACACACACACACACGCTAGACTTAATTTCACTCTGCATTGTGTTGTCTGTGTCACTCATTTGTTGGACACATGTAAAGGGATTTTCCAGAGCAAAGTTGTGCTTGTAACTCGGATATGCTAGCAACTATGCCCAGAGAGATATCCTTGGCAGAGTCACGCACACACACACACACACGCACACACACACACACACACACACACACACACACACACACACACACACACACACACACACACACACACACACCGTCCTTCCCTGTGCTTGTAACTCGGATATGCTAGCAACTATGCCCAGAGAGATATCCTTGGCAGAGTCACGCACACACACACACACACACACACACACACACACACACACACACACACACCGTCCTTCCCTGCCAAAGCGAGGAGCAAAGTGTCGAAATTTGCCTTCCACATGATCGCGCTAATGAAAAACATTTTCTCTCCCCAGACGGAAATAGAACAGCCTCTTTCCTGTCTGGCGAAATCAATTGGTGACTCCTCACAGTCTTCCTATGGTTGTGATTAGTACTGAGGACATGGGCAAGCCAAGCTGAGAGGGGGACATGCAACTGTTAAAGTCCTATTGGACAAAAGTGGGGCAGAATCACACCTGTTACAGTGCATCCAGAAAGTACCCCCACCCCTTCATTTTTTTTTTTTTCCGTCTTATTCCAAAACTGTCTAAATTATTTTTTTCTCATCAATCTACACACAATACCTCATAATGACTGAGTGTTTTAGATTTTTGGGGAAAATGGTATTAAAAATAAAAAACTGAAATATCATATGTAAGTATTCAGACCCTTTACTCTGTACTTTGTTCAGGGACCTTTGGCAGTGATTACAGCCTCAAGTCTTCTTGGGTATGATGCTATACGTTTTTTTTGGTATTTCTCCCATTCTTCTCTGCAGATCCTCTCAAGCTCTGTCAGGTTAGATGGGGAGCGTTGCTGCACAGCTATTTTCAGGTGTTTCCAGAGATGTTCAATCAGGTTCAAGTCTGGGCTCTGGCTGGGCCACTCAAGAGATCAGGTTCAAGTCTGGGCTCTGGCTGGGCCACTCAAGAGATCAGGTTCAAGTCTGGGCTCTGGCCGGGCCACTCAAGAGATCAGGTTCAAGTCTGGGCTCTGGCTGGGCCACTCAAGAGATCAGGTTCAAGTCTGGGCTCTGGCTGGGCCACTCAAGAGATCAGGTTCAAGTCTGGGCTCTGGCTGGGCCACTCAAGAGATCAGGTTCAAGTCTGGGCTCTGGCTGGGCCACTCAAGAGATCAGGTTCAAGTCTGGGCTCTGGCTGGGCCACTCAAGAGATCAGGTTCAAGTCTGGGCTCTGGCTGGGCCTCTCAAGAGATCAGGTTCAAGTCTGGGCTCTGGCTGGGCCACTCAAGAGATCAGGTTCAAGTCTGGGCTCTGGCTGGGACACTCAAGAGATCAGGTTCAAGTCTTGGCTCTGGCTGGGACACTCAAGAGATCAGGTTCAAGTCTGGGCTCTGGCTGGGCTCTGACTGGGCTCTGGGCCACTCAAGGACATTCACAGACTTGAGTCTGTGAGTCTGGCTTCTCCTGAAGCCACTCCTTCGTTGTCTTGGCTGTGTGCTTAGGGTTGTTGGGGGCGGCTGTAGCTCAGTTGGTAGAGCAGGTCATTCAATGATCGAAGGGTCAGTAGTTCGAATCCCAGCTAATGGGATCCCAGCTCATGCCACATGTCGAAGTGTCCTTGAGCAGTGCATGGCAGCTTCCGCCATTGGTGTGTGAGTGTGTGTGCGAATGGGTGAATGAGAGGCCATTGTAAAGCGCTTTGAGTGCTGCTAAGGTGGAAAAGCGCTATATAAGTGCAGTCCATTTACCATTTGTTGGAACGCTGGAGCTCTGTCAGTGACCATCGGGCTCTTGGTCACCTCCCTGACCAAGGCCCTTCTCCCCTGATTGCTCAGTTGTGTCAGGCGGCTCTAGGAACGGCCCTGGTGCTTCCAAACCTCTTCCATTTAACAATGATGGAGGCCACTGACATGTCTGTCTGTATGCTGTATGTTGTTTTCCAGACGGTGTACTATTCAACCTTCACACGGGTGTACACAGCAGGCTACGCTACCTCCCTCATCTCTCTCATATCCGCCATCTTCGTGTTCACTGTGTTCAGGTAAGACCGGGAATTATGGGATAGCAGTATTGTGATACAATATACACGCAGATACAGTACCAAACAGGAAATGCGCTCTCCTCTGCAGGAAGTTCCACTGCACCAGGAACTACATCCACATCAACCTGTTCTCCTCCTTCATCCTGCGGGCCAGCGCAGTCTTCATCAAGGACGGCGTGCTCTTCGCTGACGAGGACCTGGACCACTGCTTCATGTCCACCGTGAGTGAGACGTCGTCGGAAAGAAACACTCCTCCCACGCCGCCTGTATCTCCCTCAAGCCCACCATTACACACAGGCCTTTTCAAACTCAAGGAACCCGTTTTTAACTGTAATTTGATCGTTTTATCTAACATCTCGGCTTTTCAATGCAGTCGCCCCGATGGCGGCGCTCTGGTGGTTAGCTGGAAGGATGCTCTTTTGTACCAGACCAGATAATCTATCAGAGAACAATTGAAGGTGCCAGACGAGGCAGTGAGAAAGGGGGTGAGCAGACTTCTAGGACGGCTTGTGTGAAACGACCCGTCGGTGTTGCAGGGCGGGCTCTGGGATCGGGAAGATCAGCGGTGACTCATTACCTCCGATAAGAGACCGAGGCAGAGGAGAGACGTGGGCACGGGAGAGAAAGGTCTTTCACACGCCGAGAGACCGCTGGTGCTATATTTAGAACGTAAATCCACCGCGATAGAGAGTAATTGACAAAGCGGAGTGCGGAAGAAGGGTTGGCTGGGGCCGGGCGAGGGGTTAATGAAACGGGGAGAGGGGCTCTCTGTCCATAGTCGCCCGCCCAGAACCTCATCTTTGCGCTGGCATTAAAAGAGTCACCCTAATATCAACCCCAGTCTGAATGGGCCCTTCTCGTGCAAGTGGACATATTGACTGTGACCTTGATTAGAGTCAAATTATACCTCTTGCATACCCCTGCCCCTCCCACACACACACACGCACACACACACACACACACACACACACACACACGCACACACACACACACACACACACACACACTCTCTGGCTGTCTCATTACCGTGCAAAGGCCCTCTAGATAAGGAGTGGATAAATGTACTTCACAGTGATTACCGTCGCTCAGAGACATCATATTATCACAGGCCTCTCTGTGAGTACAGTAGCTCGGTAACCACAGTAACGGCGTTCACATCGCCACGATGACCTCGGCCGTCACGCCAAGACGGATGCGGCACATTGGCCCGCGTGTGACGGCTAGTGGCCCGCGTGTGACGGCTAGTGGCCCGCGTGTGACGGCTACTGGCCCGCGTGTGACGGCTACTGGCCCGCGTGTGACGGCTAGTGGCCCGCGTGTGACGGCTAGTGGCCCGCGTGTGGCGGCTAGTGGCCCGCGTGTGGCGGCTAGTGGCCCGCGTGTGACGGCTTGGTCGCTGGCGCTCTCCCTCTCCAGACCTCCTGCAAGGCTGCGGTTGCCTTCTTCCAGTTCAGCATCCTGGCCAACTACTTCTGGCTGCTGGTGGAGGGCATGTACCTGCAGACCCTGCTGGCGCTCACCTTCGTCTCCCACAAGAAGTACTTCTGGTGGTACACCCTCATCGGCTGGGGTGGGTTCCCTCCGTCAAACCTTTCAT
>NC_140243.1:2875722-2895722 GCF_949987555.1 Borostomias antarcticus
CCTAGGTAGTTCACTACATGGTGAACCCTATATAGGGAGCAGCCACGTATAGGAATAGGAGGGAATAGGGAGTGAGGGAACGAGGGAGCGATTCCGAACACAGCTTTTGTGTCGTGTCAGGAGTTGAATGTAAACGTGCTCTCTGTTCTCTCCCCTGTCTGAAACACTACTGTTTTCCTCTCACAGGGTCCAGTTCACTACATGACTGAGCATTTCTATGTGATCTTATTTCTACGGGGTGGTTTGAGCATTTCTATGTGATCTTATTTCTACGGGGTGGTTTGAGCATTTCTATGTGATCTTATTTCTACAGGGTGGTTTGAATGAGACACTTACTGTACAGGTGGAAAAAAACAATGCATGCCAATGAGTCAAGAAGTCATAAACATTTAATGTGACCCTTAAGTTGATAACTCAATAAATGTACAAAACCCTTCTAAAATGTACATTAAAACAAGACAAGTTGATACTGTGCAGTGAAAGACAACAAAAAATGAATAGATTACTCTTAAAAGCTGATAAAAGCAGGCAGCGTTCACAATCAGTATACAGTAAGTCCTTTCCTGTACCGTATTATTATAGTAACTTTACATTCAGCCATCAGTGTAAGGGTCTATGATCCTCCTGTGGCAACCTCCACTACTCTAGACCCCAGTCCAGCACTCAGTAGGCCTGCGCAAGACCCAGGAATACAGCTAGCTCAACCCCAGTCCAGCACTCAGTAGGCCTGCGCAAGACCAAGGAACACAGCTAGCTCAACCCCAGTCCAGCACTCAGTAGGCCTGCGCAAGACCCAGGAATACAGCTAGCTCAACCCCAGTCCAGCACTCAGTAGGCCTGCGCAAGACCCAGGAATACAGCTAGCTCAACCCCAGTCCAGCACTCAGTAGGCCTACGCAAGACCAAGGAATACAGCTAGCTCAACCCCAGTCCATCACTCAGTAGGCCTACGCAAGACCAAGGAATACAGCTAGCTCAACCCCAGTCCAGCACTCAGTAGGCCTACGCAAGACCCAGGAATACAGCTAGCTCAACCCCAGTCCAGCACTCAGTAGGCCTGCGCAAGACCAAGGAATACAGCTAGCTCAACCCCAGTCCAGCACTCAGTAGGCCTACGCAAGACCAAGGAATACAGCTAGCTCAACCCCAGTCCAGCACTCAGTAGGCCTACGCAAGACCAAGGAATACAGCTAGCTCAACCCCAGTCCAGCACTCAGTAGGCCTACGCAAGACCAAGGAATACAGCTAGCTCAACCCCAGTCCAGCACTCAGTAGGCCGACGCAAGACCAAGGAACACAGCTAGCTCAACCCCAGTCCAGCACTCAGTAGGCCTGCGCAAGACCAAGGAATACAGCTAGCTCAACTAGGACCCTCAGGAACAATACTGTAACACAATGAGCAATCAGGTTCCTTCATCACATCATCCAGTAATGATTCAAAATAACAACTGATTCAAAACTGTCTTCACAGAAATATACATGGCACTAACTTTTCTGTTGTCTAGTGATAACAAATAAGAAACAATGTTTTTTTTGTAGAAATACAGGTGCATCTCAGAAAATTGGAGTATTGTGAAGTACATTATTTTCCGTAATTTAAAGGAGTAGTAAAGGGAAAAATCATGTTTAGCCCTGTTTTAAGGTTACTTATTATCATATACAATGGTCCAGAGCAAAAAGTTGACAAAACTAGCACTTTTGAGAACGTCTGATAATTGCTCTACCACCGTTTTGGTCATACAATGGATGTGGGTGGGCACCGTGAAAAATCATTCAAAAAACATGTTAAACTCTCAATTTCAAAGACATGAAACTCACCAAGGTGTTAGTTGGCGTTCTAACATATAATTGGCCATAAAGTAAGATTCTACTTCTTCTGGAAAGGCTTTTTTTTAATATTTAGCATAGAACTATTTAGTCGCAGCACATACGTGTGTAAACTTCCGCAAACTAGGTAGCCTAGCAACATAAACAATAACAATAGCTACCGTAAGTAGTTCCGCTTCCTGAATCCCCTCTGCGGATTGATCTACACATCTACAACGTGTGTAATGAATCTATAATATATGAAAGTTTCACTTTTTGAATGAAATTACAGAAAATAATGAACTTTGCACAATATTCAAATTTTCTGAGATGCACCTGTACAGTATATGGCACTAGCTTTTCCTCTTTTCAGTAAAACCCACAACACAATGGAAAAGCATTGAGAAAGTACAGTATGGAAAATTGGGAACACCAGTGTATGGCCAGTAGTAAAACATGTCATTCATAGTTAAACATATTCACATTGTTTACAGGACACGATTCCACTAGTGGGTCTGATGACCGCTCTGGTATTTGCCTTCAATAAACAACTTGGCAGAGTTTCTATCCACATTTTGTGAGGCTGAAAAACAATATCAGGTCACATCATCACCTGCCAACTCGCGTGATCAAACCACTACATACATGCATCAGAATACAATGAATAATAGGCAGCAATACACATGAACACTCTCACCAAAATAAGAAAACGACCACAGAGCAAAAATCAAATGACTGCTATTCCCTTGCACCACAGACGACTTCATTTACACAATACAGCAAAGGTAACTTATTTCTGTTTTTTACACAACTAAAACTGCAACTTTGAGTATAAGCCACAATGGAAGGCTACACATTCTTGCAATACTTTTAATACTATGCAGATAACCTTTTTTTTTTAGAACCACAGGTTTAAACAATAGCCTATTCTGTATTCTAGGCCTATATGCTAACACCTCATTTTGACATCAACATAGACGGCGATATAAGGCCACACATTTCATATTACACGTTGTATACATAAATACTTCAAAAAATTGCCTCATGACATGTTGGGATTGTCATACTACTGGTCGTTATAAACTCCATTTGATAAGCTTTATCCAGCTCAACATTCAACTTATGACTTATGAGGCAGATCATGTCCACTGACTGTCCAGCCAACCCACACAATACAGGGTTGGTGGAACAGTGACACCACCTGGCTATTGGTTTTAACACATCTGGACCCACAATGTCTGAAAAACATTGAACCTCTGGTCACCCTAAACCTACACAGCAAAAACATTAGTATGTTTATTCTCAAATACCTTGTCAGAAAGTTGCTTTATCAGCTTTTATTTTGAGCGCTGTACTGATCAATTATTCATCAAATATTTGACATGCCAAGACTCCCATTTCCAGGAAATTGAGGTATTTTTAATCAATTATATAAATTGACCTTTCTTTTTTTTTCAGTTTCAAATTGCCAATTGCAGTTTTTATTTCTCGATAAAGGCACATCATAATGATGTGGCTGAAGCAAATTGAGAATTGTGTTCATATTTCTCCCTATCATTGTGTGGAGAATGGAGCATACTTCATAATCTACTGTAAGGCTAACAGTACAGTATACTGATTATATATAATCTCAATTGCTGAGAATCACTGAAAAATCCCAATCTGTATTAGTATACAAGAATCTCTCCTGGACTATCAGTTTACATGTTTCATTTACAGGGCCGCATTCAAATGGTTTAAAACCATCAAACCGTAGATACAAAATAATATCTCAAAGTTTGTAAAGTTGAGCAGAAAAGGTCAAATCATCCCCATCATTGTGTATCACACATAACATGGGTGCTTTTTTTTACTCAAGATAACAAATAATTTGTTTATTTCAAAAGGTTGTGGGTCGTAAATTATGCCCGTTAACAAACATGAGATTAAAGTACTCTGAAGGCCTTCGGGTTTTAACATATTAATTTAGTGTATCATCATAAAAGCACTTTTGTTGAACCTTGTTTTTACATATTTTGCAGTTTTGTTTTTCAAAGGAACATAAAAAGCTTGCGTTATGTTAAGTCAATACTTGTTTTGTGCATAAAGGCACTTTGGAGACATAAATTAAGTGGAATTGGGATATTTTAGTCAGACCAAAGCAAAAATTAGAAGTGACATCAGTTGCAAAGACTACTCAGCTTTTGTAAACGGATACGGCCGTGCAAACTCAGCGACGAGTTCATTCATCTTTGGAATGAGATTACCCTTCCAAATCTGCATCTTCCTTTTAGATACAGAGGAAATAGCATGTGAGTCGGAAACAATAAATGATTAACCAAATGAGGGATCGTTGCATCATCTTATTTCAGGGACACTGGCTGGTCAAATGCCGTCAAGGTGTTACGAATAATTCTGTTAGTCACAGTTATCCCCCTGTTCAATATACATAGAAGAGATTGAATGTAACAGACTGCTGAGGAGGCCTTGCTTTTAAACAGTGAACCCATATGAGACGGCGTTGCCTCCACAACATCAGAATGTGAGTTGTAGTACACCGACTACCTACATTAAATGCAATTATTCTAAGTCACTTTGGATGAAAGCGTCTGCTAAATGACTAATGTAATGTAAAAGACTGGCCAAATGGTTCAGATAAAGAAAAATACAATTCATGCAAACCATTTTGACTCATGATACCCACTCATGAGCCATTTTTCATTGACATTTTCTGTATTAGCGGCTGTTTTAAAACTGTACGCACTGAAGTACAGTAATATACAGTATCCCAGGTATCTTTCCAGATACATCAAATGCTAAGATTTGAAGAGGATTGTTGCAAATAAATGGTCATATAGTTGACAAACATTGTACTTGAACATCCTTTAGAAGCATTAATGCATCCCTAGACAAATATCTAATGTTGATCAATGTTTTTGGCATTTCATTAAATGGTAAAAAATATATTGTGCCTTTCACATGAATACTGCCTTGCCTTTTTCATCGGTCAGATGAAAATCTCTCTCAACAATTATGGTGGGAGTGGTGCACCTAGGATGGGTGAAGTCACTTCCTCTTCATTAGAGCACCTCACCAATCACAGCTTGCACTGGTATACTGTAAGTGGCACATCCTGATAAGTTAAGTACTGCACTTCCTTGTTTTGTTCACCTTTGACCCCATTCTGGTTCAATTCCTTGAACAGAGCACAAGGCCTAAACTGCTCCATGCTGAGATCCCTCGGGCCCTCCAGCGGCTCCTCGTACAGTAGATCACTCAGGCGAGGGGGGACTCATATCCTTCTCTTCCGTGAAATAGGAAGTTGATGATGTCACGTCTCCCTGTTCAGGACTTTGAATGGTTTTGTAACTCCTCCATGGTGGAGTTGTCATAACAACAATGATACCGGACATAAGTACTGTAAGAAGCTGAGAGACATTTTGAGGAAAGAATGAACGACAGACCGTCTCAGACAGTTTCACATGGCTGATGTGACCCAGCCTTCTGTAGAGCCACCTCTTCTTTACGCGACATGAACACTATACTAGCCTATATACAGAGCACAGTCCATGCTTCTCCTCCAGACGCCATTCCTGTAGAGACCCTTCTCTAGCAACTCCTGCTGTTGACTCACATTCACTCTGAGGCCACGCCCACATGGCTGTGCTGGGGTGGGTCTAACTCTAGCTGTGACCAGGCCATAAAGAGTGGGTCCTGTTGGGGACATTAGCTTGTCAGACCAGGTTATGGGTTGGTTTTAAGGTTAGGGAACGGCTGGATTGGAGTGAGTTTAGCTTCGATTGGGATGATGCATCGGTTTGTCCGAGTCCAGTTGGATTATGTAGGGTTATGTGTAGGTTTGGCACGCCTGCAGAGTGTTGAGTTAGGCACTGTGTTCAGCTGGGTCAGGCTGGGGGCTGGGTTTTGGGACCGTCCGGGTCTGTTGAGGGTTAGGGTTGAGTTTGGGCTCCGGGGGGTTTGAATTAGGGGTATGCGTCGGGGTAGGGGTTAGGGTAGGGGTTGGCGAGGCTGGCGGCGGGTGGAGGAGCGTGGGTGGCAGCAGGGTTGGCGAAGGTGGTGGTGGCGGAGGCGGCGGCGGGTCCGTTGTGGAGGTGGCGGGCGGGGCTGCCGCCCCCCTGGCCGCTCAGGTGGCGGGGGTCTCGGCCTGCAGGCTGGACATGCGGATCTGGGAGCTGCTCTTGCTCAGGATGGACAGCTGCGTCCCCCCGTTCACCCCGCTGCTGGCCAACGAGGGGTGCCGGTGCTTCAGGTCCACAGCAAAGTACCGGTTCACCGTCCAGCTGCGCCATTTCCTCTTGATCTCCGACTGCACCTTCGGGGAGATACTTCACAAGGTCATTATGAATGGACCTCGCTGGAGAGACACGCCCTCTTTGTCTCGCTCAGCTTCTCTCTCTCTCACATTAGGAAGCAGTGCACCGTTGTTGGCTTTGTCAAGCTGTTGAATGACGAGACATGTTCAAATGTGTCAAACAAGTTGCCTAAAAGAACTTACCTCTCCGTTCAGAAAGCAGTAGAGCACGGCCACAACGAAGCCCTACAGGAAACACAATGAGAAGGAATGCCAGAATGAGAATGAGAGGTCTATGCTAGCAGGTCTCTATCGTACACCCCCCCCCCCCCCCCCCCCGGCCCCCGTAGCACCAACCAGCCTATCAGGGCGTGGCTACGGACCTGGAAGGAGCCCAGACCCAGCTCAAACACCAGACGCTCCCTCTTGCTGACGTTCTCTGGGGAGAAGGCGAACACCGTGTAGTGGATCCCAAACAGGGGGATGAGCAGCAGAGTGGAGCGAGCCAGCCTCCTGTCAATCAACACACACACGCGCACGCACACACATCATCATCATCATCAAAAGTGGACCAACCTTTATTTATTTTCAGATATTGAGTATGGTTGGATGGCACTATTATTATTATTATTATTTATTTATTTTATATTTTTTATTGGATGCTTATTTGATTTGTCTTCATGTATGTTTTATTTTTTCTATATTTCTTTCTGTTATTGATATGATAGGAAAATGGATCATTCTTGTATATGTTGAAAATCAATAACATTTTGGTAAAAAAAAAGAAAAAAAAAAGTGGACCAACATCATCTAAAACAATCCTCTTCACCTCTGGTGAAACAGAAACAGAGCCACCAGAATGAGGAAGTGAGAAAGACATGTAATGCACACATCTGCACATGTCTGTGTAGCTCAGCAGGTCATCCGATGATCGTAGAGTCGAAGTGTGCTTGGGCAAAGACACTGAACCCCGAATTGCTCCCAACGAGCAGGCTGGCACCTTGCATGGCAGCTGCCGCCATTGTTGTGTGTATGTGTGTGAATTGGTGAATGAGAGGCCTTCATTGTAAAATGCTTTGGATAAGCAACGGACACCTGGACCCAGAAAAGGTGTGTAAATAACTCACAGGTAAATACTGGATTCATTCCCGCCGATGTCTGGAGACTGCAGCTTCTGGACGAGGATGATGATGATGCCGATGAAGAGAACAAAGTTGATCTGTAGGAAAGATAATAAGTTATGAGAGAAAGAAGCTTTGGATTTGGAACGTGTGCAGTAGGTTAGATGAAGCCAGGGACTCACCATGATAGAGGCCACCACGGGTCCCTTGATCACCCACCAGATGGCAGAGTTGTCATTCATATCCCAACACCTAGAGCAAAGGGTGTGTAACAGTGACAACCCCACTCCAGACTAAAAATATTCCAAACTGTTCTGAAATGTTAAAGTGCCTGCACATTCTCCATCTTCACCACTAATTTTGCATCTTTGGGTGCGTTAAGTAGCTGAGCGTTCAGTGAGCGAATGCTCACTCTGAGCGGTTTTTAAAACCACTTAACGGTCTGCTCTAACCGAGCGCTGAGTTGCTAGGGGACTTTTCATGTTGTCAATGTGTGATTAGCGAGCAGCGTTCCAACGATTCCCAAGCCAAAACGCGCCTTGTTTTGTTTTTTTTCTCAGGTGATGATGATTATGAAGTGGTGTTTGACTCAAACAGATCATAGTTCAAAACTGCTCACTTGTGCTCTGAGCAGATCAGTCTGAGCGTAACTGAGCAACACGTCAAGTGAATTCTGATCACTGATCGCCGCTGACTGAGCGCTCAGCTAATTAACGCAGCCTATGTAACTGGGTGTGATGGCAGAGGAACTCACCCTTTATCGTCGAAGTGGAGCCTGAGTACTGCCCATATGGTCACACACACAGTGGGAGTCCCTGGACACACCACATACACATATTAACACACAGTATAGCAAAAACACTGGGCCTACTCAGATAGCTATGCTACAATTAAGAAAGCTATGCTACAACTAAGATAGCTATGCTACAACTAAAACAGCTATGCTACAACTCAGATAGCTATGCTACAACTCAGATAGCTATGCTACAACTCAGATAGCTATGCTACAACTCAGATAGCTATGTTACAACTCAGATAGCTATGTTACAACTCAGATAGCTATGCTACAACTCAGATAGCTATGTTACAACTCAGATAGCTATGTTACAACTCAGATAGCTATGTTACAACTCAGATAGCTATGTTACAACTCAGATAGCTATGTTACAACTCAGATAGCTATGTTACAACTCAGATAGCTATGTTACAACTCAGATAGCTATGCTACAACTCAGATAGCTATGTTACAACTCAGATAGCTATGCTACAACTCAGATAGCTATGTTACAACTCAGATAGCTATGCTACAACTCAGATAGCTATGCTACAACTAAGACAGAGCTATGCTACAACTAAGACCGCTATGTTACAACTCAGATAGCTATGCTACTGTAGTATATTTTGACCAGTATAATCACAAGTTATATAGTGAATTTCAAATGCACACACATACTGGAGGGATGGAAAACTACAGACAGGCCTAGGATGTCTTTAAGACACTGGGGAGTTTCCAGTGTGTTACTGTGGCAGACTGGCACCACCTATATTTCACTAAGTGCTTCTTATCTAAACTATATGACATTAAGTGCCTTTTAGTAAAATCCATATATTCACTATTGCCACCTATATGACATTTAGTGGCTTTTAGTGAAATCTATATATTCACTAGGCGTCAAGTTTCTGATTATAGGATTAGGTGTCTCACAGCAGAGCACTGATTTTCAAAGGCTACTCACAACCACACACACCGTCACACAAACAGGGCACACAGGATCTGTTTAACTGAGCCATTAAACTGTCTAACTTTAGACAAGGTAACGAAGAAAAGGACAATTTTGGGTAACACCTCTTTTGTATAACCAAGAGCGATGCTCTGTGTTACTGTAGTTCAGTTCATGCTAGACATTTGGCGAGTGAACTCATCACAACTGCAGTGTGATTTTTGATGCCAGAGATTCAATAAAAGTATTGAAACTGGCATCGATGGATCTGAATCTTCTTCCTTACAAACAGAAACGAAATAGACTACACTACAACTCAGATAGCTATGCTACAACTAAGACAGCTATGTTACAACTCAGATAGCTATGTTACAACTAAGACAGCTATGCTACAACTCAGATAGCTATGTTACAACTCAGATAGCTATGTTACAACTAAGACAGCTATGTTACAACTCAGATAGCTATGTTACAACTAAGACAGCTATGTTACAACTCAGATAACTATGTTACAACTAAGACAGCTATGTTACAACTCAGATAGCTATGTTACAACTAAGACAGCTATGTTACAACTCAGATAGCTATGCTACAACTCAGATAGCTATGTTACAACTAAGACAGCTATGTTACAACTAAGATAGCTATGTTACAACTCAGATAGCTATGTTACAACTCAGACAGCTATGTTACAACTCAGATAGCTATGTTACAACTAAGACAGCTATGTTACAACTAAGACAGCTATGTTACAACTAAGATAGCTATGTTACAACTAAGACAGCTATGTTACAACTAAGACAGCTATGTTACAACTAAGACAGCTATGTTACAACTAAGACAGCTATGTTACAACTAAGACCGCTATGTTACAACTCAGATAGCTATGTTACAACTAAGACCGCTATGTAACAACTCAGATAGCTATGCTACAACTAAGACCGCTATGTTACAACTCAGATAGCTATGTTACAACTAAGACCGCTATGTTACAACTCAGATAGCTATGTTACAACTAAGACAGCTATGTTACAACTCAGATAGCTATGTTACAACTAAGACAGCTATGCTACAACTCAGATAGCTATGTTACAACTAAGACAGCTATGCTACAACTCAGATAGCTATGTTACAACTCAGATAGCTATGTTACAACTAAGACAGCTATGTTACAACTCAGATAGCTATGTTACAACTAAGACAGCTATGTTACAACTCAGATAGCTATGTTACAACTAAGACAGCTATGTTACAACTCAGATAGCTATGTTACAACTAAGACAGCTATGTTACAACTCAGATAGCTATGCTACAACTCAGATAGCTATGTTACAACTAAGACAGCTATGTTACAACTAAGATAGCTATGTTACAACTCAGATAGCTATGTTACAACTCAGACAGCTATGTTACAACTCAGATAGCTATGTTACAACTAAGACAGCTATGTTACAACTAAGACAGCTATGTTACAACTAAGATAGCTATGTTACAACTAAGACAGCTATGTTACAACTAAGACAGCTATGTTACAACTAAGATAGCTATGTTACAACTAAGACAGCTATGTTACAACTAAGACCGCTATGTTACAACTCAGATAGCTATGTTACAACTAAGACCGCTATGTTACAACTCAGATAGCTATGTTACAACTAAGATAGCTATGTTACAACTCAGATAGCTATGTTACAACTCAGATAGCTATGTTACAGTACAACTCAGATAGCTATGTTACAGTACAACTCAGATAGCTATGTTACAACTAAGACTGCTATGTTACAACTCAGATAGCTATGTTACAACTAAGACAGCTATGCTACAACTCAGATAGCTATGTTACAACTCAGATAGCTATGTTACAACTAAGACAGCTATGTTACAACTCAGATAGCTATGTTACAACTAAGACAGCTATGCTACAACTCAGATAGCTATGTTACAACTCAGATAGCTATGTTACAACTCAGATAGCTATGTTACAACTCAGATAGCTATGTTACAACTAAGACAGCTATGTTACAACTCAGATAGCTATGTTACAACTCAGATAGCTATGTTACAACTAAGACAGCTATGTTACAACTCAGATAGCTATGTTACAACTAAGACAGCTATGTTACAACTCAGATAGCTATGTTACAACTAAGACAGCTATGTTACAACTCAGATAGCTATGTTACAACTAAGACAGCTATGTTACAACTAAGACAGCTATGTTACAACTAAGATAGCTATGTTACAACTAAGACAGCTATGTTACAACTAAGACAGCTATGTTACAACTAAGATAGCTATGTTACAACTAAGACAGCTATGTTACAACTAAGACAGCTATGTTACAACTAAGACAGCTATGTTACAACTAAGATAGCTATGTTACAACTAAGACCGCTATGTTACAACTCAGATAGCTATGTTACAACTAAGACCGCTATGTTACAACTCAGATAGCTATGTTACAACTAAGACAGCTATGTTACAACTCAGATAGCTATGTTACAACTAAGACAGCTATGTTACAACTCAGATAGCTATGTTACAACTAAGATAGCTATGTTACAACTCAGATAGCTATGTTACAACTCAGATAGCTATGTTACAACTAAGACAGCTATGTTACAACTAAGATAGCTATGTTACAACTCAGATAGCTATGTTACAGTACAACTCAGATAGCTATGTTACAGTACAACTCAGATAGCTATGTTACAACTAAGATAGCTATGTTACAACTCAGATAGCTATGTTACAACTCAGATAGCTATGTTACAGTACAACTCAGATAGCTATGTTACAGTACAACTCATATAGCTATGTTACAACTAAGATAGCTATGTTACAACTCAGATAGCTATGTTACAACTCAGATAGCTATGTTACAGTACAACTCAGATAGCTATGTTACAGTACAACTCAGATAGCTATGTTACAACTAAGACAGCTATGTTACAACTCAGATAGCTATGTTACAACTCAGATAGCTATGTTACAACTCAGATAGCTATGCTACAACTAAGACAGCTATGTTACAACTCAGATAGCTATGTTACAACTCAGATAGCTATGTAACAACTAAGATAGCTATGTTACAACTAAGACAGCTATGTTACAACTCAGATAGCTATGTTACAACTAAGACAGCTATGTTACAACTCAGATAGCTATGTTACAACTCAGATAGCTATGTTACAACTCGGATAGCTATGCTACAACTAAGACAGCTAAGTTACAACTAAGATAGCTATGTTACAACTAAGATAGCCATGCTACAACTACTGTAAGATAGCTATGCTACAACCACAGGAGCACAGTCAGCTGAAAGAGCTCACTTACCCCAGCCGATGATGGTGTACCAGTAGAAGTACCTCCTCTCTGGGAAGAAGGTCTCCACCAACAGGGTGAAGAGATACAGGCCCTCAATGAACAGCCAGAAGTAGTTAGACAGGACGCAGTAGTGGAAGAACACCATCACTGATTTACACTCCACCTACCAGACAAGACACAAGACAGGTACACAGGTCTTATACAGCACAGGTGTGTGTGTGCGTTGTGATGCCCCTCCTGCTCCCTCTGCTGGGGTGTTGGTGTGTGTTGTCTTGTGTTCAGCAGGTGGAGTACGGGAGGATCATCAGTGGTGATGGTGTGCCCCGAATATAAAGCCAGCTTCTGGATTTGTCTCTCTCTCTTTCCCCTGCGTTTGGTTTGGGTTAGTTATTAGTTGTATTATTTAGTTGCACACAACACTCACACCATTCACATTCATCACACATGCATCCACTCACTACACTACGGATAGCCCTTCACACCTCATTTCTATGGTTTCTGTTGTCTTGTTATTGTGTTACTTCGGCTGTAGCTCAGTTGGTAGAGCGGGTCGTTCAATGATCGAAGGGTCAGTGGTTCGAATCCCAGCTCCGACTGTCCACATGTCGAAGTGTCCTTGAGCAAGACACCTAACCCCAAATTGCTCCCAATGAGCAGGTTAGCACCTTGTATGGCAGCTACCGTGAATGTATGGGTGAATGAGAGGCCATTGTAAAGCGCTTTGAGTGCCGCTAAGGTGGAAAAGCGCTATATAAGTGCAGTCCATTTACTTCATTAAATATTTGGTTAATTGTGGTTTGGGCATGTGACCTTTTGTTGTGACTCTGGGTCGTAACAGAAATGGGGGGCCGGTCCGGGATGCGCGCAAAGGCGCCACTCACGGTGTGTATGAAGCAGTGGTCGCTGTCCTCCTTGGCGTACAGCACGCCATCTTTGATGAACACGGAGATGGCTCTCAGGATGAACGACACAAACAGGTTCATGTGGATGAAGTTCCGGGTGCAGTGCAGCTTCCTACGGGGCACAGCCAATCACAGTTCAGCAAATCTGCCCATCCACCAGCTGGTGATGCATGTAAGGTTTGAGCCCTCACCTGAACCTGCAGAGGATGACCATGGCGGTGGTGAGCGAGATCAGAGAGGTGCTGTAGCCCACTGTGTATAAAGCCTTCACCGACACGTAGTACATGTCCTACAGACACAAGAAATATACAACGCAGTGGTTAGTCAAATTGCTCCCAATGAGCAGGTTAGCACCTTGCATGGCAGCTGCTGCCATTGGTGTGTGAATGTGTGTGTGAATGGGTGAATGAGAGGCCATTGTAAACCGCTGTGAGTGCCGCTAAGGTGGAAAAGCGCTATATTAGTGCAGTCCATTTACCATAGTCTACATGTAACAGCTTAACACAAATAATAGCTTAGCATGTAATAAGCATGTAATAGGTTAACACACGTGACTCATAGAGAGAGAGAGACTCACCGTGCCGTTGTTGTCGTCGATGAGGCAGGCGTCCACATAGTGAGGGAACGGCTCTGACCAGCCAAACACTGTGCAGTTACGACTCACCGTCCCCAGCTCTGTGAACGCACACACACACACGCACACACGCGCACACGCACACACAGAAGCATACACAGAAGCATACACATGCACACACACACACAGAAGCATACACATGCACACACACACACACACACACACACGCACACACACACGCACACACAGAAGCATACACATGCACACACACACACACAAACATGCACACAAGCATACACATACATAAGCATACACATGCACACAAACACACACACACACAGACACACACACACACAGACATAGATATACACACCCGCACACAGAATATTAAAGGCTTAGTAGGGAAACTAAAATGGCTGCGTGGTCAGGTGAGAGGGCAGACAGCGGCTACTCACCTTCCTCCTCTTCACTCAAGAACGCATGGAAGAGCTCGGGGCAGTTGACCTCCACCACCGCCCCCAACCTCGCCGGCTGCCAACACGTCAGGTTATCCCACATCCACGGGCACCCTGCAGACACAACACACACACACACACACACACGTACACACAGACACACGTACACACACACACACACGTACACACACACACACACACACACACACACACGTACACACACACACACACACACACACACATACACACACACACACACACACACACACACAGTTCTTACAAAGCTAGCGAACAATTTTGCTCACACATACTGTAACAGCATGCATGTGTTATATTCCTAATATACAGTACCCAATCCTGTCCAGCAGGTGTCAGTAAAGCACCACAAGGCTTTGACTGGTGCGGCATGAGTCTGGCTCCAGAGAGAGGAGGCTGGAGGACTGGAGGTTTGTGGAGGCAGGGAGGAAGGAACGGCTCTAGAGGCTGAATCTCCAGGACTGTGTGTGGGGTGATTCGATTCGTCAGGCTCGCTTGGGGGGGGGGGGACACAAACACGGCTGATGTGCCACAGACCGTGGGGTGTGATAATGTGTATGTGACTGTGTGTGTGTGCGCACGCTTGCGTGTGTGTGTGTGTGTGTGTGTATGTGTGTGTGCGTGTGCCATGTGTGTTTCCATTCTGACGGTCACCTTGCAGAGTCTCATTGATATTCAGGGCCAGGGTGGACCTCCACCACCCCTTAATCCCTGACCTCTCTCAGCTGACACCGTCACAGTCATCTATCTATCTATCTATCTATCTGTCTGTCTGTCTGTCTGTCTGTCTGTCTGTCTGTCTGTCTGTCTGTCTGTCTGTCTGTCTGTCTGTCTCTGTCTCTGTCTCTGTCTCTGTCTCTGTCTCTGTCTCTGTCTCTCTCTCTGCCTGCCCTGTCTTGACGAGGAGGAAAGAGGTCAGAGGTCAGTGTTTTACGTTGAGCTGTCGCGAGCCTAACCAGTGGAAATACCATTAGGGCAGGTGCAGTAAAAGGTAGTGCTATACTGTATATGAGATCAATTAATCTCAGGTCATAGCTAGAAGGAAAAAGATTGACGATAAGGATGCTAACCAGAGGGAGAAAAAGAGAGTGAGGAAGAAAGAGAGAAAGAGAGAGATAGAGAGACTGATTCAGTTTGATAGCCCAGCATCTGTTCACCATGGTGTCTCTGTTTACGTTCAAACATCAGCCATCACCAAGCAGCGCTGCAATACTCCCCTAACACGCCCAGAACATTCCAGAACATTCCCATGATGTCCCTCTAACAGTATTTTTATCCTCTATCCCACCACACACACACACACACACACACACACACACACACACACACAGACACACACACACACACACACACACACACAGTTGCACCCTTCTTTGTACACATTTGTTTTGACAGCTGCTGTGTGCAGTATAGACTTCAGTCCTGAGCTTTACTGGGTCATGGCGGGTCCAGTTCCTGTCTGGTAAGCTGGAGGGGGGGGGTGGGGGGGGGGCATAAATGCATCCTCCCTTTTACCCATTAACCCGCCTGTCAGAGGGAGAAGCCCGTCATTCAATGGCTGTCAGAATTCTTCTGAGTCAAAACAAGATGCTGTCAACCCACAGAGGAGCGTCAGTCAGTCAGTCAGTCAGTCAGTCAGTCAGTCAGTCAGTCAGTCAGTCAGTCAGTCAGTCAGTCAGTCAGTCAGTCAGTCACTCTCTCTCTCTCTCTCTCTCTCTCTCTCTCTCTCTCTCTCACCCATTCCATTCACTAACCCTAATGATTTATTTGAACCATTTATTTAATGGTCATATATATGTTGTCTTGGCGTAGTAGCTCTGCTCAAGTGGGATACCCCCTGCCTAAGGATACCATAATTTACACAACAACAAAAAGACAGGGGGCTATACTGTAGGTACAGTAACAATCCCCCTGGCAGACAAGCAATACATCAGTACAGTAATACAGTCCTACAGCAGTTC
Organism: Borostomias antarcticus; assembly: GCF_949987555.1. Taxonomy (NCBI): domain Eukaryota; kingdom Metazoa; phylum Chordata; class Actinopteri; order Stomiiformes; family Stomiidae; genus Borostomias; species Borostomias antarcticus. The sequence continues at coordinate 2,891,917 of NC_140243.1, forward strand.
ATCAGTACATCAAGCAACGCAGGATGCAGGGGTGGAGGGCCGCAACATAATAGGCAGCAAGGCAAACAGCATTGCAGCATAGACATGCAAAGTATGTATGCATGTGTGTGTGTGTGTGTATGTGTACGCGAGTGTGTGTGTGTGTGTGTGTGTGTGTGTGTGTGCGTGTGCATGTGTGTGTGAGAGTGTGTGTATGTGTGTGTGTTTGTGTAAGAATGCATGTTGGCTTAAAGGAGTAGTAAAGGGAAAATGCATGTTTATCCCTGTTTTAAGGTTACTTATGATCATATACAATAATTCAGATCAAAACGTTGACAAAACTAGCACTTTTGAGAGTCTGATAATTGCTCTACCACCGTTTCGGTCATACAATGGATGTGGGTGGGCACCTTGAAAAACCTTTCAAAAACATGTTAAACTCTCAATTTCAAAGACAAGAAGCTCACCCACTCACTCACTCCTTTAAGAAGCCGCCATAGTAGGTAGCAGCCTATGAGATTGAAGTAACATACCTGAGTCTGTTGTCTATCCGTCAGTGTTATGCACCAACTGACCAGAACACATGTCTTCTAGCCTACTGTCTGTGTACAAACCTCCCTGCCAATAATTCTGATTCTGATGTTAATTGAGCGCATCAGGCGAGCCGATGACGACGCACGCTGCTGCACTGAGTCTACTGACGCTGGCGCCATCCACAACATCATCCAGAACATCATCCAGAACATCATCCAGTACATCATCCAGAACATCGTCCAGTACATCATCCAGAACATCATCCAGAACATCATCCAGTACATCATCCAGAACATCATCCAGAACATCATCCAGTACATCATCCAGAACATCATCCAGAACATCATCCAGTACATCATCCAGAACATCATCCAGAACATCATCCAGAACATCATCCAGAACATCATCCAGAACATCATCCAGAACATCATCCGGTACATCATCCAGAACATCATCCGGTACATCATCCAGAACATCATCCAGAACATCATCCAGTACATCATCCAGAACATCATCCAGAACATCATCCAGAATATCATCCAGAACATCATCCAGAACATCATCCAGAACATCATCCAGTACATCATCCAGTACATCATCCAGTACATCATCCAGAACATCATTCAGAACATCATCCAGAACATCATCCAGAACATCATCCAGAACATCATCCAGAACATCATCCAGTACATCATCCAGTACATCATCCAGAACATCATCCAGAACATCATCCAGAACATCATCCAGTACATCATCCAGAACATCATCCAGAACATCATCCAGAACATCATCCAGAACATCATCCAGAACATCATCCAGAACATCATCCAGAACATCATCCAGAACATCATCCAGAACATCATCCAGTACACCATCCAGAACATCATCCAGTACATCATCCAGTACATCATCCAGAACATCATCCAGAACATCATCCAGAACATCATCCAGAACATCATCCAGAACATCATCCAGAACATCATCCAGAACATCATCCAGAACATCATCCAGTACATCATCCAGAACATCATCCAGTACATCATCCAGAACATCATCCAGTACATCATCCAGAACATCATCCAGAACATCATCCGGTACATCATCCAGTACATCATCCAGAACATCATCCAGAACATCATCCAGAACATCATCCAGTACATCATCCAGAACATCATCCAGAACATCATCCAGAATATCATCCAGAACATCATCCAGAACATCATCCAGAACATCATCCAGAACATCATCCAGAACATCATCCAGAATATCATCCAGAACATCATCCAGAACATCATCCAGTACATCATCCAGAACATCATCCAGTACATCATCCAGAACATCATCCAGAACATCATCCAGAACATCATCCAGAACATCATCCAGAACATCATTCAGAACATCATCCAGAACATCATCCAGAACATCATCCAGGACATCATCCAGAACATCATCCAGAACATCATTCAGAACATCATCCAGAACATCATCCAGAACATCATCCAGAACATCATCCAGAATATCATCCAGAACATCATCCAGAACATCATCCAGTACATCATCCAGAACATCATCCAGTACATCATCCAGAACATCATCCAGAACATCATCCAGAACATCATCCAGAACATCATTCAGAACATCATCCAGAACATCATCCAGAACATCATCCAGAACATCATCCAGAACATCATCCATTACATCATCCAGAACATCATCCAGAACATCATCCAGAACATCATCCATTACATCAGCCAGAACATCATCCAGAACATCATCCAGAACACCATCCAGAATATCATCCAGAACATCATCCAGTACATCATCCAGTACATCATCCAGAACATCATCCAGAACATCATCCAGAACATCATCCAGAACATCATCCAGAATATCATCCAGTACATCATCCAGAACATCATCCAGAACATCATCCAGAACATCATCCAGAACATCATCCATTACATCATCCAGAACATCATCCAGAACATCATCCAGAACATCATCCAGAACATCATCCAGAGCATCATCCAGTACATCATCCAGAACATCATCCAGAACATCATCCAGAACATCATCCAGAACATCGTCCAGAACATCGTCCAGTACATCATCCAGAACATCATCCAGAACATCATCCAGTACATCATCCAGAACATCATCCAGTACATCATCCAGAACATCATCCAGTACATCATCCAGAACATCATCCAGAACATCATCCAGTACATCATCCAGAACATCATCCAGAACATCATCCAGAACATCATCCGGAACATCATCCGGAACATCATCCAGAACATCATCCAGAACATCATCCAGAACATCATCCAGAACATCATCCAGAACATCATCCAGAACATCATCCAGTACATCATCCAGAACATCATCCAGAACATCATCCAGAACATCATCCAGAACATCATCCAGTACATCATCCAGAACATCATCCAGAACATCATCCAGAATATCATCCAGAACATCATCCAGAACATCATCCGGAACATCATCCGGAACATCATCCGGAACATCATCCAGAACATCATCCAGAACATCATCCAGAACATCATCCAGAACATCATCCAGAACATCATCCAGAACATCATCCAGTACATCATCCAGTACATCATCCAGAACATCATCCAGAACATCATCCAGAATATCATCCAGAACATCATCCAGAACATCATCCAGTACATCATCCAGAACATCATCCAGAACATCATCCAGAACATCATCCAGAACATCATCCAGTACATCATCCAGAACATCATCCAGAACATCATCCAGAACATCATCCAGAACATCATCCAGAACATCGTCCAGAACATCATCCAGTACATCATCCAGAACATCATCCAGAATATCATCCAGAACATCATCCAGAACATCATCCAGAACATCATCCAGAACATCATCCAGAACATCATCCAGAACATCATCCAGAACATCATCCAGTACATCATCCAGAACATCATCCAGAACATCATCCAGTACATCATCCAGTACATCATCCAGTACATCATCCAGAACATCATCCAGAACATCATCCAGAACATCATCCAGAACATCATCCAGAACATCATCCAAAACATCATCCAGAACATCATCCAGAACATCATCCAGAACATCATCCAGTACATCATCCAGTACATCATCCAGAACATCATCCAGAACATCATCCAGTACATCATCCAGAACATCATCCAGAACATCATCCAGAATATCATCCAGAACATCATCCAGTACATCATCCAGAACATCATCCAGAACATCATCCAGAACATCATCCAGAA
>NC_140243.1:2900722-2915722 GCF_949987555.1 Borostomias antarcticus
ACAGTGTAGCACGGCTGTATTTACTGGACCAGGGAAAAGGCACATTATATTTATTTTTCCCCCACAGATTGTGATGCTAATCACATCAAAGTATGTGTCAATAGTTTTAGGATTGTAATGAAACTAACACACACCCCCACACATACACAGACAAACTGACAAGGGAAGTGTATTGGAGATCTACTGTATCATGTCCGGTAATTAGCATTGGTGGGGCAGAAACAGTCGGAGAGAGGCTCGTTGAATTAGACATTACTTTTGTCCAAACATCATTTGAGCAGACATATTTCTCTAAACTATTCTCTCTTCCTGTTTCATAATCGAATCAAATTAGCCACATCAGCTGGGTTTCTCATGGGTAGCCATATCAGTTCATTGCAGTGTGGTACTGTACTATATGCATGTCTATCAAACATAACAATATAATGCTTTTCACTGGAATCAGGTGACTTTATTCATTTTATTGTATCGACCTACACAATTGGACATCAAATCCTTCCGAGTGTGTGAGTGCTCAAGCGTATGAGTGGGTTCTTTCATGGGGCCTCTCTGTGTTCTGTTTAATAAACATGAGTCAGTCATGCATATTCATGAGGAAGGAGCCAGACGCACCCAGGACGGATTAGAGATTTACATCCTAAACACTCTGATTCAGCTCCATCCTCCCATACATCTCTCCCCTCTGATTCACTCATCCCTCTCATCCTCCGATACATCTCTCCCTCTGATTCACTCATCCCTCTCATCCATCTCTCCCCCTCTCCCTCTGATTCACTCATCCCTCTCATCCTCTCATCCATCTCTCCCCCTCTGATTCACTCATCCCTCTCATCCTCTCATCCATCTCTCCCCCTCTCCCTCTGATTCACTCATCCCTCTCATCCATCTCTCCCCTCTGATTCACTCATCCCTCTCATCCTCTCATCCATCTCTCCCCCTCTGATTCACTCATCCCTCTCATCCTCTCATCCATCTCTCCCCCTCTCCCTCTGATTCACTCATCCCTCTCATCCATCTCTCCCCTCTGATTCACTCATCCCTCTCATCCTCTCATCCATCTCTCCCCCTCTGATTCACTCATCCCTCTCATCCTCTCATCCATCTCTCCCCCTCTCCCTCTGATTCACTCATCCCTCTCATCCAGCTCTCCCCTCTGATTCACTCATCCCTCTCATCCATATCTCCCCCTCTGATTCACTCATCCCTCTCATCCTCTCATCCATCTCTCCCCCTCTGATTCACTCATCCCTCTCATCCTCTCATCCATCTCTCCCCCTCTCCCTCTGATTCACTCATCCCTCTCATCCATCTCTCCCCTCTGATTCACTCATCCCTCTCATCCTCTCATCCATCTCTCCCCCTCTGATTCACTCATCCCTCTCATCCTCCCATCCATCTCTCCCCCTCTGATTCACTCATCCCTCTGATCCATCTCTCCCCCTCCCCCTCTGATTCACTCATCCCTCTCATCCTCTCATCCATCTCTCCCCCTCTCCCTCTGATTCACTCATCCCTCTCATCCTCCCATTCATCTCTCTCCCTCTGATTCACTCATCCCTCTCATCCTCCGATCCATCTCTCCCCTCCCCCTCTGATTCACTCATCCCTCTCATCCTCCCATCCATCTCTCCCCCTCTCCCTCTGATTCACTCATCCCTCTCATCCATCTCTCCTCCTCTCACCCATCCCTCTCATCATCTCAGCCACTCGATGTTTCTATCCTTCACCCAATCTCAAGCCTGCCTCTCTCTCTTTCTCTCTCTCTCTCTCTCTCTCTCTTTTGACTGAAGTTCCTCATCTATATAATTCCTTCCTCTATGACTCACAGCAACCCTGATCACCAGCTCTCTCTCTCGCTCTCCTTCACACACAAACAGACACCCCCCAAAACAAACACACGCACGCCCACGCACACACACACACACTTTATCACACAAACATACTACAGTAGCACTCTGTTACAGTAGCACTCACGCTGTTGGAACAGTAAATAAATGCCAACCTGACATGAATCTCAGAATAAACAATGTTGTCTACAGCTTCCAAGATTAGAGAGGTGAAGAGTGTGTGAGTGTGTGAGTGTGTGAGTGTGTGTGTGTGTGTGTGTGTGTGTGTGTGTGTGTGTGTGTGTGTGTGTTTGTGCCCAGATGTCCCCACAAGGATAGCGAAACAAGAAAAAATCCGCTTCCCATAAGGTTATGGTTCAATTTAAGGTCAAAGGTTAGGGTTTAGGGCTTGGGTTACAATTACGGTTATGGTTAAGGTTAGAGTTATGGGTCAAAAGTTATGTTTAGGGTTAGGTTTATATTTTACGGCTACGGTTTGGTTTAGGGAGACCCACAAATGCTAAATAGTGTGAAGGTGAAACAGAGCGTGCCTGACAGTATGGTAAATGGTAAATGACAGTTTGACAGTAAAACCACTCAGGGCTTCCAGGGCCTCGATGGAAACCTTGTCTCTCTGTTATGAAGTGTTTAACATCTCATCTGCAGACGACCCTCTACGTACATTGTTTCTGTTCTCTCTCTCTCTCTCTCTCTCTCTCTCTCTCTCTCTCTCTATAACATTGGACTTGAACACATAGAAGTCAATTTTCCATCACAAACCCCATAGCCTAGCCTAACCATAGATAAAGTTGGCAAGCTTACCAAGGGGATGATGAAGAGGAGGGTGAAGAAGGGCATGATCATTGTGGCCGCCATGTTGTTTCCCTCTGAGTCAGGACTGTCCAATCAGATGTTCCAGGAGAGCTCTGGGGACTGATGGACAGGGCGGGATGCTGGTCAGCTTTCTCTCCTCACCTCGGGATCTGGAACAGAGACATCAACACACACATCCTGTCAGAACATTTACTTTGTGTAAATTCACCAGCCCTCATCAGGTTATTTAGAATAGGCTGACCCCCCCCCCCCCCCCCCCCCCCCCCCACACACACACACACACACACACACACATATATTGTATATATTACAGGTACATGATTCTCAGATTAACAAAATGTAGGCCTACTGTGCATAATGCAGTGGAGTAATTTGCTAAGGGTGCTTGAGTTATGCAAAAACCCATAAACAGGATTTTACCCTGCTGGGGGGGGGGCCCAGCAGCAGTGTGAAACCAGACATTTTTGAAAACTCCTTGTTTTTGTCTCGTCTCCCTTGTGCATGTGGACTCAATCTCACAACTCCATTGTTCTCGGTTGACACATTTGTTTTCCACTTGGGTTCTCCTGACGAATAGAGGACTACAAGTCCCATTTGGAGTTGAGCAGAAGTCCAAAAGCGAAAGAACCAGCAAGCAGACTATTTGTAGTTCAATATAAAGTTGTGGGGGCAGCGACGGCCTTATCTGTTGGGTGAAAACATCACTCTCATGGACCTGTGTGCACTGGATTTCCACTGGCATTTGACTCCTTAAGGGTCTGAAAAAAAGACCTTCGGCACTCTCGGACCAATGGCCTTGGTTGGCAGGTGCGTAGGACAGCACTGACTGAAAGAAAGAAAAGATACCTCACAAATGGCTTGCAAAATAGAACTTACTATATTATGACAGGCGTTTCGATCCGTTTGTCAGACCTGAGGAAGATCCTATTTACATTCCTTTTACATCCCTAAATTGTCTAAAAGTGCAAGTGATTATGGACAGCAATTGTTACCCAATGAGCCAAGCCGTCTTGCGAAGGTTGATTTGATTTGATGCCTGATAAAGATCTTGCAGGACCAGGACATCCTGCTCTTCCCATCCCCCATGGTAATGAACCCAGGCCCAGGTCATCCTGCTCTCCCCACCCCCCACGGTAATAAACCCAGGTCATCCTGCTCTCCCCATCCCCTGCGGTAATAAACCCAGGCAACACATTCCAAGGAAGACCTCTCAACAGCAGACTCACACAGTGAGACAAAGGAATGAAATTCTCTTTCTTGTTTCTTTAATAAAGTGGAATTACTTTCTCCCAACTATGTGATGCAACCACCAGGAGAATAAGCCCTGGGAATAAAATATGGGCATTGATGCATCGTATTTATAACCAAGTGTTACTGTGTGTTCAGGGGCGGACTGGGGAAATAATTCAGGCCGGGAAATGTAGCCCCAGTCAGGCCAGGAGGGGGGGGGGGGGGGGGCAGGCCATTCACCGCGGGCCAGGCCAGTTAGTTATGGCCAGTCCGCCCCTGTGTGTGTCCGCCCTAGTTATAAATAACTGGTTCTATGTTGCTAAGTCAACCTAACAATGTTTGGTATCAATCTGAAGCTAAAATCATGAATCAGTTGATTATGCATGTTGGAAATGTAATATCATGTTGAAACCATAACAGGGATATTTGAGGATTACAGACTCCTAAGATAATCTTGGCTCCCCGTTTATGACGGGAGCGGGGGTCACTCTGTGTGACCAAGTGACCAATTGGTGCCTGTTTATGCAAACAGGACACACCTCATTTTCTGGCCCTTTATAAGTAGGGACCAGACAGATTCACTCTCAGCTCTCTCAAGTTCTCTCAACTCTCTCAGGTTCTGTGTTCTCCAAGTAACACGTAACCCCAGGATCCAAGCTTGTGCCTGATTGATGAAAGTCAATCTGTATCCGTGGAATTGCTGAACTGCTGAACTATCTCTGTAGTCAACACCAGGGTCTTAAGAATTTCCACAAACTCTTCAAACGATCCACCTCTGGCGAGAGCAGAGGTTTTGAACGAGACATTTGCAACTTTTGAACTCTGAAACCGAACTCTAACCTCCGCGAACATCAACGTTCGCACAACAGTCTACCATCACTGTTTCAACGGGAGCGCAGGCGCGCTGCACCCTGCATCAAACCGAGCGACCGACCATCAGTCACGTGCCTCTTCCCTTCGTTGAGCCAGACCACACCTCCAGACACCTCACTAAACACACCCGTAAGGTTGACATCCAGCATTCTCCTTTGATGTGATGCCTAGGATAGGCTGTGATAATCTATGACATCATTCTTTTCATTTCTGCTGTTTTCATATTGCCAAATGTGTTTCCATCTATTATTGAACTGTGTTTTAATATTATTTTGATAATTGATTAGTATAACTTCAATAACTATTATTAACCTGATCATGTACTAGTGTCATCACATGATCTTTAGGACACTTGATTGAGTCAAGACCTCCTCCTGCAGACTGAGATTGATAAATTAGACAATGGTGAAGGTTCTGTTTCCCTGTACAGAACAGGGTGGTGCCCCATATGAGTTGATTTAATGTATTAAAACCATATTCCTTCATGATAACCGCGATATAATCATATATTATACCTTATCATAGTCATATTTCCATAGTTCTAACCCTTAGACTGCTACACTGTGCACCTCCATTCAATTGTTTGGCAACTTGTAGTAAAAAAATAAAAAAAAATAAAAAATTAAAAGCAGTCCAACAAAAAAAGGCAGTGGAATTTGCATATTTTTGGCGCTGTCATGTGGACGGAGAGATTTTTCTAAAACATCCTTAGTGTGGACGGGATTTTTTTTTTTTTTTTACGAACAAGGAAACCCCTGGTTTAAAAAAACCAGTGTGGACAAGAGACCCATTTGAGACTAAAATAACCCACAGGAATACAAATTAATCCATGGTCTGGTAACCCCTGGTATGCTTGCCACAGTGCATGCTGGTCTATCGGAGCGGCTGAGAAACATTAAAGACCAGAGAACCGAGCTGCTCTCATCATGGCTCTGCAGCAAAGCCAAGCAAATGTCTTCCCAGCCTGTCAGTCTGTCTGTCTGTCTGTCTGTCTGTCTGTCTGTCTGTCTGTCTGTCTGTCTGTCTGTCTGTCTCTGTCAGTCTCTGTCTGTCTCTGTCTGTCTCTGTCTGTCTGTGGACTACCTTGTCTGAGGCTTTTATGTACGTGTGTGCGCGTGTATCAGTAGGCTATGTGTGTGTGTGTCGTGTGCAACGTATGTATATGTTTGTGTGTGTATTACTGTACCCATTAGCTGTTTGAAACAGAACGTAAACACCAGCCTGACTTAACCCAGCCTGACATACAGTACATCTCAGAATAAACAAGGTTGTCTACAGCTGGCAAGATCAGAGAGGTGAAGAGACAGACATTAACTAAGGTAGGTGTGTGTGTGTGTGTGTGTGTGTGTGTGTGTGTGTGTGTGTGTGTGTGTGCGCGCATGTGCGTGCGTGCGTGTGTGTGCATATCATAGTAAAAGATCCAATGGTAAATGTTTGAATATGCCAGCCATCTCTCTCCAGAGGGAACTTGGCTTTCAGTACCCAGCCAGCTCTGCCAGAGCCACCACTGAGAACATGGATCAAGACCCAGCCACGTGGAACCGTTCCACCGTCATGCACCTCCTGTTCCACCACGGAGGAACCCTGCCTCTCTGAGCCCCGCCCTCTTCACAGCATCCCTTGTCAGCAGCCACGATACTGCGTCTTTATAGATGCACAGACCCAGGCCTAGACGGGGGTTCTCTCTATACAGACCCAGGCCTAGACGGGGGTTCTCTGTGCTATACAGACCCAGGCCTAGACAGGGGTTCTCTGTGCCCAGGCCTAGACAGGGGTTCTCTGTGCTATACAGACCCAGGCCTAGACGGGGGTTCTCTCTATACAGACCCAGGCCTAGACAGGGGTTCTCTGTGCTATACAGACCCAGGCCTAGACAGGGGTTCTCTGTGCTATACAGACCCAGGCCTAGACGGGGGTTCTCTCTATACAGACCCAGGCCTAGACAGGGGTTCTCTGTGCTATACATAGTACAGACCCAGGCCTAGACAGGGGTTCTCTGTGCTATACAGACCCAGGCCTAGACAGGGGTTCTCTGTGCTATACAGACCCAGACCTAGACGGGGGTTCTCTCTATACAGACCCAGGCCTAGACGGGGGTTCTCTGTGCTATACAGACCCAGGCCTAGACGGGGGTTCTCTCTATACAGACCCAGGCCTAGACGGGGGTTCTCTCTATACAGACCCAGGCCTAGACGGGGGTTCTCTGTGCTATACAGACCCAGGCCTAGACAGGGGTTCTCTGTGCTATACAGACCCAGGCCTAGACAGGGGTTCTCTGTGCTATACAGACCCAGGCCTAGACAGGGGTTCTCTGTGCTATACATAGTACAGACCCAGGCCTAGACGGGGGTTCTCTGTGCTATACAGACCCAGGCCTAGACAGGGGTTCTCTGTGCTATACAGACCCAGGCCTAGACAGGGGTTCTCTCTATACAGACCCAGGCCTAGACGGGGGTTCTCTCTATACAGACCCAGGCCTAGACAGGGGTTCTCTGTGCTATACAGACCCAGGCCTAGACAGGGGTTCTCTGTGCGTCACAGTAAGACTCAGTTTGGTAGAAGACGTCTACTCCAGAAGATGCAAGACCAAGAACAAGAGGCTCCGGAGAGATCCCAGCCACACAGGCTACGGACTGTTCTCTCTGCTACGGTCAGGGAAGAGATACCACACACACAGGGTGAGACCGCACACACAGGGTGAGACCGCACACACAGGACGAGCACGGAGAGACTCAGGAAGAGCTTCTTTCCGCAAGCCGTCCGGCTCCTGAATGACTCTGTAACGTATAGTACTGTACCACCATAGGATCAGGATATCTAGTGTATATAACATAACCACTACAACGCAAATGTCATACAGTATATGTCATACGTACATACAGTAACCCACCCATGACCCCGCTGGTTATTTATTTATTTATTCATTTCCATACTGTACAAAGCATGTCTATAATCCATCCAGACCTTTATCTATCCCATCCTATCTTAATCCTATACTGTATAGAAATTATCCTTTAGTGTGTAATTTGTGATAATTTGTAAATTTGTAATTTGTAAATTGAGTATTAGAGTTTATCTGTATTGAGCATAATCTTTCACTGTGACTGTCGTACATTACATGTAAAAAAAGAAATCTAAATTTAAAAGAATCTTGAATCTTGGTGCAATGCTATATAATCTCAGGCCAATTCACGGTCATTTGTGCAAGGAGGAAGGCTTACCGTAGGAGATCACCATGGAAAAGGAAAGTCCCAGCATGCATTGCAATTCATAACTGTTCAGTAAGAAGTGCCCTCGAACAGACAGAGAGGCAGTCTGTCAGTCTGTCTGGACGTGGTGAGTGATTCAGCTGCAGGAGAGTGAAACCAGCCATCTTGTTCAAAAGCACAACGCCAGTGATGTCATCACAGAGGTGCCGACTGTATATGTGGTTGATCACAACATCTACACGCTGCCGACGGTGTGGTGGAGTGGGGTTTGAGTGGTGTGGAGTGAGAGTAATGTGTGTACTTGTGTGTTTGGTGTGTGTGTGTGTTGGTCGTGTGTGTGTGTGTGTGTGTGTGTGTGTGTGTGTGTGGCAGCTGCTCCTGAGCCTTTTCTGACTGTAATCATAAGCCTAATGAGTCTCGGTGGATGTGCGTCCCCCAGCAACACCCCAAAGTGTGTGAGAGCTCACACGCAATGTAGAGAGCACATACTGTATGGTACCACACACACACACACACACACACACACACACACACACACACACACACACACACACACCAATAAGCTCATGCATAATACGCACCTGTGCATACAACCATGAAAACCCATTCACCAGACACAACATAAATAAAGATGCATAACGCCTGATTCATAGTCGACGTAAACAACGCAAGCTACGTTGTGAACGCAAGCTCCAACATGACTCGAGAGCTTGCGTTCTGCGTTTTGTTTTGTGGAAACAAAAAGGAGAAGAATCGCTTGCTGTGTGTTTGAGTCATTATCTCTCTCCGTTTGAGAGAAAATCTTTACTGGTCGTCCAGCTCTATAGGAGGGGGGAGGGGCTTCTCAGTGGAGGGGAGGGGCTTCTCAGTGGAGGGGAGGGGCTTCTCAGTGGAGGGGAGAGGCAGGTATTGATCCCCAACCTTTCTTGTCCTTCTGAACGTCTCCCTTACCACGGGTGAACGCAGGTCCTCGTTCCTCTACACACAAGAGCCCCCAACCCCCCACCCCCGCCGAGGTGAAAAGAGATTGTGACCCTGTGTGTGTGTGTGTGTGTGTGTGTGCCATTGATGTGTGACACTGGACCCCCTTTGAGAGTGGTTCTGTCCCTCGGCATGTGCGCTGGTCTGGGAGCAGCAGCTGTTGCAGCCCAGAGAACAGAGACATGCACAAGCAGATCCCCTCCACCTGCCCTGGGCCCACTGCATGGTCACCACTTCCACCACACGGCACACGCGCGCGCACACACACACACACACGCACGCACACACGCACACACACACACACACACACACACGCACACACACACACACACACACACACCTAGGCCCCGCAGTGAGCTAGGAGTTCACACTCTCACAATGCTCCCATCATTGTCGTCGGCAAATTGTTGGGTTCCTATGATGTTGTGACAATATCCTTCAGGTTTATTCATGCATGGAGAGATCAAGGGTCACAACAAGGGTGCGAGAATCATCTCGGCCCCCCCTTCCGTGTACTGTTCTGTTAAATAAACACCGAGTTACAAAATCACATCTGGTTCCACTTATCTAAGGCGCACGTCAAGACGGCTTCCCCATTTTCGCTAAAAGGTTAAAGGTCAAAATTTCTCAACTTCCTCTCCCTGTCTACACTGGACTGGTCTAACATAATGTAAGGTCCATTATACAAAACACAAATAAGGTGAACTCCCCAAATGGGAGTTTAGTAGAGGGCTGTCTTCTGTCCCTCATCCTAGTGTTGGACTGGCCTGGTTAATGACCAGTCAATCCTGGGACAAGTCACTGAACATCTCCACTTCTATATTTAGCCAGAGGAATTAGGAGACGAATTAACATACAGAGACATAACTCTGTCTTCATTATTAATGGAGAGAGAGAGAGAGAGAGAGAGAGATTGAGAGAGAGGGAGAGAGGGGGAAGAGAGAGAGGGAAAGAGAGGAGAGAGAGAGAGAGAGAGAGAGACAGATTGAGAGGGAGAGAGGGGGGGGAGAGAGATGGAAAGAGGGGAGAGAGAGAGAGAGAGAGAGAGAGAGAGGGAGAGAGGGGGAAGAGAGAGAGGGAAAGAGGGGAGAGGGGGAGAGAGAGAGAGAGAGAGAGAGAGAGAGACAGATTGAGAGAGAGGGAGAGAGGGGGGGAGAGAGAGGGAAAGAGGGGGGAGAGAGAGAGAGAGAGAGAGAGAGAGAGAGAATCAAAGCTGCCCTGGATTCCCGCTCCCATTATATCTTTTTTAGTTTCCCAGAAGCCACCAGGGACCTACAGAAGAGTGGAGACGCGAGGGACGGACACCTTAGATTAAAACAATAACGTCACGTCATAATAAGACTGTTGAATGTTGTTGCCAGTTACGAAAAGCACAGGGACAGCACACGGTTCTAATAGAACTACTTCCCTCCACAGCGGTCAAGTCAACATTTTGACGCAAAGAGCCGTCACCATGGCGAACTCAACTCACTCAGCTGAGCCTCATTGGCCAATGTAGTGTGACACAGCGTGAGAGAGAGCAGGGTAGAGAGGAGGAGTGAAAGGGGCGGGGCTGAGAGCACTTATCTCCGGTGGAGTAGGTATGATATGATACAATAGAAGGAGCAAGCCTTGGGTTCGTGGCGGTGGCCGACGATGTCTTCCGAGCCGTGAAAAGTGCTCCGCTGCGATGCGAGCGCGCTGCCCGCGGCCAGACGACATGATCTCACGCAGCGGCGTCGGCGGCGTCGTGCGAGGCCAAACGTCTCGGCCTCGGAGAGTGAGCCGAACACTGACAGCTAGGGCTGCACAATTAATCGTGAGTTAATTGAAATCGCGATTATAACCTCCGCGATTAACTAATCGCAAAAGGCCGCAATTAATGTGATTAATAATTTTGCTTTGAATTGAGTGTGCTAGGACTACACGGACGAATCACAGGCGCTTATGCTGTCTGACCAATCAAATGCGTTCCCGCTGAGTGCGCTGATTTCACTGAGAGAAGACAGATAGCAGTAGGGCAAGAAAAGTGTCACAAGAGTAAGAGTAGTGAAGAGCCGTGAGTAGTGAAAAAATGAGCGAAAACGAGGTAAGTGAGTTAGTAACAAGAAAGGGATCAACGTCCGTGATTTGGGAGCATTTTGGTTATTATATATTATATATTAATCGCAATTATTAATCGCAATTACCATTTTGAAGCAAATAATCACAGTTATTATGTTTTGTCATAATCGTGCAGCCCTACTGACGGCGCCGATCCACTGGGACTGGTACGGCACTTGGGGAAACGGGTCCTGGTGGCGTTGGATGGTCCAATGGAGACCAGGACTAACAGCCCACAGCGGAGAAGTACAGTAGGCTAAAAGTACAGTGTGGGAAAATTAAAAACATCATCTCGCCTTCCTGCAGCAGCATCAACAACATGAAAAACGAGGACTGTCTCCTTGGAAGTGGGCCTTGGGCCTGATGTCCGAGCCAGCTCGTCTGAGCAGCCAGCCGACAGCGCTGTTTAATGGCCCAATTAGATCTTCATAGAGTAGAACTCTTCCAGAGAAGATGTCATCTCGTTAACTTCCGCTTGATCTCGTAGCCAAATAGGCCTTAACAAGCGTCCATAGAGATAAGGGAGCACGACCGTGTGAGTTAATGGCAGCAACACACCACACTGAGTGGTATTTCTCTGGGGCCTTAGCCAAGCTATCAGGACTGACGCGCTCCTCATCCTGTCTCCTTATGGGTCGGCTGTAGCTCAGTTGGTAGAGCGGGTAGTTCAGTGATCAAAGGGTCAGTGGTTCGAATCCCGGCTCCGACTGTCCACATGTCGAAGTGTCCTTGAGCAAGACACCTAACCCCAAAATTGCTCCCAATGAGCAGGTTAGCACCTTGCATGGCAGCTGCCACCATTGGTGTGTGAATGTGTGTGTGAATGGGTGAATGAGAGGCCATTGTAAAGCGCTTTGAGTGCCGCTAAGGTGGAAAAGCGCTATATAAGTGCAGTCTATTTACCATTGTCAATGAGCCTGTAGCTGAACACTGCACAGCGGTCCTGTAGCTCAACACTGCACAGCGCTCCTGTAGCTGAACACTGCACAGCGGTCCTGTAGCTCAACACTGCACAGCGCTCCTGTAGCTGAACACTGCACAGCGGTCCTGTAGCTCAACACTGCACAGCGGTCCTGTAGCTCAACACTGCACAGCGGTCCTGTAGCTGAACACTGCACAGCGGTCCTGTAGCTCAACACTGCACAGCGGTCCTGTAGCTGAACACTGCACATGCTCACAAACAGCATCACCGTTGTCAGTCAATCAATCATCAGCCAGGAGCAGAGAGAGACGCTGCAACACTGTGATTATTTCACATCCTTCCATTTTCCTTGACCAGCAGTCGCCCACGGTTCAGATTGAGAGTCTGCTGACAACCACAAGCCTTCGCTGACAGAGGAGATTCCATAGAGGATACAGATCTATCTGGTTAAAGGAACGCTCATCCCATTCTGCTCTTTCTAACATGGTCTACGCCCCCCAAGCCAACATGTGGAGGAGAAACAAGAATGTGTGAACAGTGGAAGTCTGGTGCAGATCAGGCAGAATGATAGATTACAAGGTCACAAGGCAATTTCCTACAGGCAGGGATTTTAAACAGATCTAGGAAAGGGAGTGTGTAGAGACTACACCTTTTGGGGCGTGCACTCCTATGTCTGAATTCATAGGCCAACTGTGTTGTGAGCAATCATAATATATTGTCTAAACATTAGCAGTTGCTTTGGGGCGAGTTGACTGTAAAAACAACAATCAAATATATTACAATTGCAATATTTCAATAGTGAGATAATTATTAACAGCGCTACATCTAATCTACACATTTGTAAAGAAAAAGATACGGCTTATTGAAATGTTAAAAATCACCCAATAAATAATAATTATAACATAATTTCTGAAGAAGGTAGTGCGTGTTAGGGTGTGGTAGTACGTGGCAGCTTCAGAAGACTATATGAGAGGGACAACAGCATATCTAAAAATATAGCCTAGGCTATAGAAAAACAACCATCCGTATTTCAGTGATATCCTTGGAAAATGACCCAGAACGGATGCATATGGGGAAATTTTAATATGTGTCGGCCGAATACTGCGGGATATTTAAATGAATAAACCTCATAGCTGTGTAATGTGCTGTGATTGAGTAGGTGACAATATTCAGATAGACAGACTGACACACAGACTTTGACCATGGTGGATAATGGCTTAGACAATGTAGCCTTTTTTTCCCTTTTTTAACCTGTTATCACACCATGGATGATGATCAAGCCTATACCGTTAACACTGATCATATGGCCGTGTCTTCTTCACGGTGCATTGTAGGCTATTGCTTCCCAGAGTAAATGAGCCTACCCCACGGCTCTTACTCTTATTACCCCACGGCTCTTACTCTTATTACCCCACGGCTCTTACTCTTATTACCCCACGGCTCTTACTCTTACTGACTGAGCCCTCTGTCAACATGCCGCAAGATCCCCGCTCCCCGGGGCTGGCACGCTCATGTATGGCATTTAAAATGTGCTGTGCTAGGCTACTGGGCTAATGCACGCTGGTAAGGTCATGTTCACAGGTAAACATGGAGATTGATGGAGGCTAAAGGTAGGCTATGCTACCAGGCGCGCAGATTGGCTGGGGCAAGGGGGGGCACTGCCCCCCCTGGTGGCCAGATGCGCAAACTGTCTGCAACGCGTCCAAAACATGTATTATAGAGACTGGGTTGCGACCGGATCAGAGAAATGCACTGAACGGCTCCTGCTTGCGTGAGAATTGATTGTGCTGATTCCTCATCCAGTTATGGGTGGATGGAAAACTTTCAACTGAATGTTCATATTGTTCTGATAATTTCGGCTATAGCAACATAAGAGTGGCAGCTTTGACAGCAACCCAAACATGAGCTAATCCCATAACTGTAGGCCTACCATTGCTAGCCATGAACGAACTGTTGGATACTGCACATCTGTGCAACGTATCCATTGTCCAGTTGTCAAATTGATTATGCACGCACTATTATTCTTTTGGTGATTATTCTTTGATATAAATGCAGATAGGCTACATGTGAAGAGGCAATTGCTGGATTCTACGCTGTTTATAATGACACATCCCGACATTGAAGCATGAAAGGCGTAGCATACATTCCGTTTTAGTTTTTGGAAGAATTTATTGGAAAATATTGTTTGAAGTAGGCCTAGGCTATATTGAAACGAATTCCAAATTTCTGTGCTAATGGACGGCGCAGCGGAGGCGCAGAACGAAACGTGGATATTGGAAATAATAAGCACTATGTTTTTAAATGTTGTGGGTCAATCATGCAGCTGTAACAGAATATGCGCATTCCAATGTCCGTGCAGGGCTCGTATTTATACCACTATAATCCCTATTTGATGGGGGGGGGGGGCTGGGACTGACTGCCCCCCCTGATCAAAAAGTCAAACTGCGCGTATGTATGCTACTGTGCAAGCTGATCAAAATGAATGAACGCATCGCTTACACAATATAGACTCGTCAGTCATCGTGCCGACTGGCTGGTCTACTTACATGGACGATTGTTGTATTGTATCAAGAAATGACATCTTACCATTTCATCAGCGGAAAGCGGGACAACTTGACACCCCCTCACAGGTGCTTGGAGCTGGTAGGGCTTGATAGGGGGCAACTCTCCTCCGCGCTCCTGGAGAGGGAACCGCGCCGCTCGCTTGCCTGGTGCAAAGAAACTCCGGAGCTTCAGACGGAAACTTCGTGTAGCAAGCAGGTATTCAACCGAGAGGCAATGCCCATCTCCAGACCGAGGGGCAAAGCGGGGGGTTTCACGGGAAAGGAGAGCGATCTAATGCACAATTATCTCCGTTACTGTTAACGATTCCAGGGAATTATCACTGTAGTCGATATCCACGCCTTTCCGCTGCCCTGCAGTTAGACAGCAAGACACGTTCACCGCGCTTGGGAAGTATGCGCCCCGCATTTCAACTACCCGTCTCTCTCTCTCTCTCTCCCTCTCTCTCTCTCCTTTCTCTCTCTCTCTCTCTCTCTCTCTC
>NC_140243.1:2920722-2940453 GCF_949987555.1 Borostomias antarcticus
TAGTAGTATTAGTATTCATAATATTAATAATAATAATATGGGAGAATGCTAAGCTCCTGTTTCTCCTCCCAGAGAACACACCTCCCTCACTTTGTGACACCTCAGCCACGGGTGTGAAGGCAGCCTATAACAGAATTTAAAGCCATTAAAAGGAAGTGAGATTATGTTGACCAGCTTCCCTTTCTTCAGTATCATTGAGGATGAAGCTGCTAAATATTTAAAAAAGCCTTTCCAGATGAACTAGAATCTTACTTTATGGCGAAATATATGTCAGAACGCCAACTAACACCTCAGTGAGTTTCTTGTCTTTGAAATCAAGAGTTTAACATGTTTTTTTTAATGATTTTTCACGGTGCCCGCCCAAATCCATTGTATGACCAAAACGGTGGTAGAGCAATTATCAGACTTTCTCAAAAGTGCTAGCTTTGTCACCGTTTTGATCTGAACCATTGTATATGATCATAAGTAACCTTAAAACAGGGCTAAACATGCATTTTCCCTTTACTACTCCTTTAAGGCCGCTGAAGACAGACGCTTGGGGCTTGAACGTTGACTACTGTTGGCTACCGACACTAGTGTCTCCCCGCTATTACTGCAAATTCCTCCGTCTCCAAGTTCTCTGGACACTGCGCCACCTACGCACCCCTCTGTCTCCTCCGGGACCTCAGCCTCTCCCCCCTCCTCCTGCGTCTCCCTCCGTCCCCAAGTTCCCTGGACCCGGCTCCTCCCACGCGCCCATCCAGCCTCTCTGGGACTCGCTAGGTTCCCCTCGGACTTGTCCCCTCCACGCTCTTGCTCGGACCTCGTTCAACTAGGTTATGCACACACACGCACTAGGCTACACTCTCCCTATTACATCCTGCACCACACTAGCTTTACACACTAGATATTCACTCAAAACACATACACACTCTTTTGTTTTAATACACTACTTAAACCTTGTCTTGGTTGTCTCTGCTTTCGGGTCTACAGCACTTTTGGCTGCCTAGGTTTGGTCGGGCATACAGTAACACTCCTTTCTTTCTTTCTTTCTTTCTTTCTTTCTTTCTTTCTTTCTTTCTTTCTTTCTTTCTTTCTTTCTTTCTTTCTTTCTTTCTTTCTTTCTTTCTTTCTTTCTTTCTTTCTTTCTTTCTTTCTGTCTGTCTGTCTGTCTGTCTGTCTGTCTGTCTGTCTGCCTGCCTGCCTGCCTGCTTGCCTGTCTGTCTTTCTTTCTTTCTTTCTTTCTTTCCTTCCTGCTTGCCCTCTCTCTGTGCTTCTTGTTTTCTTGGTTTGGTGATAGATCCTCCCGTGCCCTCCTCTCCTCCAGCTCAATGGAGATCTCCACATGGGTCCTCAGCACAGATACCACTCTACCATTGCCATGGCGACTCAGCTGCAACATGGCTGGACTTGTGGGAGACATGCAATGCATCTAACTATATTCAGTTAAAGAAAAGAAATGTCTTCCTCCTTTCTCTTTCTCCTCCTCCCTTCTATCTTTCCTTCCCTCTAGCGTTCAGTTATATCCTCCCAGTCTTCTCGTTCTCTGTCCTGCCTCCTCCAGAAAGCTGCAGTCTGTCTGGGGGTACCCCTGATTGGACTTCACCAGTAGATTATTATTATTATTATTATTATTATTAGAGCAGAGACTGGGTTTGCACACCAAACAGGGGACTCCTCCTCCTGCTACTGCAAGCTCTATCTGGGGGCCTCTAACGACCCGAAGAACCAACAACGTCCACACAGGAAGACATGTCTGCTCGGCTGAACAGGAAGAACAATGGCCTCAATGGTGGAAGAAAAACGGAGGGACTTTGGGAGAGAGACAGAATGGGAGGTGACAGAGACAGACTCACTGAGAGACAGAACAAATATGGTGTTAAAGATTCACTCCAAACTCCAAACCACTACTGTTGAATAATACATTCCAGCAGTTCCATTACTCCCCCTCTAACAGGGGTTTGGCGGGTGAGGTGACAAAGTTGGAGTCGGAAACACGGCAGGCTACATCGCTCTGTTTTGTCACAACAAGCCGTGCTTTTCTGTAGGGATCCATCGACGCCGCTGTTGGCGTGCGCTCTCCGTGTGACAGCGATCGGTCCAGGGAGAGGGCGATAGCCGAGAATAACTGATAGGCCGGCTTTATCTGCCGTATGGGGAGAGGTCGAACTGCCAATCAATTAGAATGTGCCCAGTAACATCCAATACATTAATATGTATTTAAACCTCCTAAGAAATGATAGACCAAACGTAATAACCGAATGGGTAACACGGTTAACCGATTATTCCAGCCGGTCAAGCCTGCCAGTCAGAAAAGTCAGAATAAAGCTTCGGTCAGGCCTGGGGATGCAGTGAGCTGTACTGTTTAGAGAACTAGGAGAGAGAGGAAGAGAGCAGAGAGAGAAATGGTAAATGGACTGCACTTATATAGCGCTTTTCCACCTTAGCGGCACTCAAAGCGCTTTATAATGGCCTCTCATTCACACATACATTCACACACCAATGGCGGTAGCTGCCATGCAAGGTGCTAACCTGCTCATTGGGAGCAATTTGGGGTTAGGTGTCTTGCTCAAGGACACTTGGACATGTGGACAGTTGGAGCTGGGATTGGAACCACTGACCCTTCGATCATTGAATGTGTGATGGAGGGATGAAAAAGCCTGATTGATTGGGTCTCTTCAGAAAGCAATGAATTCTGTGTATGTAAGAGATAGGAAAAGTCACAGTTTTCTTCCTCCAACTGATTTATCCAAACCATTTTAAGATCCACACCACGGTTACTGAGATAAAGTATGTCAATTTGCAGTTTGCTACTGAAGCACTGTAGGCGATGCTAATGCTACACTCTGAAAATCTCTGTTAAATACATATCTCGATGCTCTTGGACATCAGTGATTTTTCTGGGCTCACAGGGTTTTGTTGGGCAGTTGAACATCATTGGCAAAGATTGACGGGACCCACGGTTTTGTCAAAGTGTCTCTATGCTAGTTCCCATGGATCTCCTGATCCCTTGCCAGCTCAAAAAATGAGTACTAACTACAACACCTCTTCAAGTAATGAATCTGTTTGATTGTAATTACACACTTGTAAAGATACCTCTAAAAACATTTGTAAAGATGGTGAAAACAGAATGTACATCCATCATGGGCTACCAAACAGCATTACCCAGCAGTGACACGCACAACCAACAACAGCAACCACGGAACATACCCAAGCACGACTGTCGAGTGGGACAAGTAATTCTAACCAGACGCGCCAGATACAGTCACTCCTCATCGCTGTCTGGAGGGAACAGACATCAAAATGAGAGAGTGAAAGCAATGCATGCATGGAGAAGGGGGGGGAGCCTATTTGAGTGAGGTCCCATTCCTGCTGGAATTGGGACCTGTGTCTCTCACGACCTCTGTGTGGGTGGGACCGATAGCAGATGTTCATCTCACTAGTGAGGCGTTGAGTGGTTAATGTGAGGAATTGAGCAGGGCTGTGGCCAGGGCTCACAAACAGGTGCTGGCAGCATGGAGCAAGATCTCCGAGGGGGGACATGCTCTAATCCCAGGCCAGTACGTGATGATAAAGAAGTCTCAAAGGGAGACCTTAGATGCGAAGTGGGAGGAGCCTTATCAGATCTGGCTCATCACCCACACGGCAGTTAAGGTAGCAGGGACACCCAATTGGAGCCAAGCTAGTCGATGCAAGGCGGTCGCGCCACCTGACACAGATTAAGCTGAGTATGTCTCAAAGTAAACGTACCTTCATAGATTGGATAACTTGTAGAGCCAAACACTCCAGACTACAAACACTGTAGCTTCAGGCCTAGCACCCCAAACATCAGGGACAGTCGTGGCAGCTGTTGTTCGAGCAGAGTTCTTGAGCTAAAGATCCACACGGCTTAGGTGTGGGGGCATACTCAGGGTGAAGAAAGCAAATATGGAGAATTACACGATAATGTTCCAATTTGTTTCCACTGTTTGGATGACCGTAGTGCTGCTAAAGGGAGAGAGAGAATGGACCGTAGGCAGTTTAGAACAAACCGTCCAAAAGGTCAAGTCTGGAATCGACAGTGGCTCTTCTATAAAAAAAGATAATAAATAAGAACCTCTACAGTATATATGGTTTGAGAGAGAGAGAGAGGAGACATGCTCTCACAATCAGAGAGTGGAATGCATAATGCTGTCGCAGTTTTCTTGTGTTTTTCTGTGCTAACAGGTGGAGTTGGAGAGAAGGACTTCCAGGGTGACTTGGGACACGGTGGCCACGTGTGCTGGAGTTCAGCAGGGAGGACTAAACTACTCCGGGTGGAGAGGTCGACGACCAAGACGGGACACTTGACCCTTCACCCCACGTACCCTAACCTTTACATCCTCCATTCACAGCTTGCTGGTTAGGGAGAGGGAAGCTGATGTAATTGGGAAGTGTGTGGCTCATTGTCATACTGTGAATAAAAGTCCTCAGGTTGCACTTGAAATATACTCAAAAAACTTAAAATGGAGACAGGAGTACGGTAGGACTGTCAAACTGACAAAATCAGTGGACAGGGAGGCCTACAGTCAGACCAGGGTATTGTGAAGTATATTTTGTTAAAAAGGTTCTTTATCTCTGGGTCGGGGGCACTCGAATTTGGAGTAATTTTCCTTTCACAGCAGAAACTCACACAGCAATACATGAAATGATCTGATAGATAAATATTTTTGCTTTGCTTTAGAATTGTAATCATGCTAGAGGAAGGTATGATTATGTTATGGTTTAGACATTAACCTGTTTTAGCTTAGGCATGTTTCTATGTTTGCTTCTTTTTCTTTCTCCATAATGGCTGTTCAGGTTTAGGTTGTGGGAAGTCAACATTTCTCTTGATCATTATGATTTTGCGTGTTCACGTATAATTTAGGGGGGATTGATGAAAATGGCCGCATTCTTTTGTGCGTACGCAAGCTTTATAAATGAGGCCCCTGACCAGTCTGATGGGGGAAGGGGTGGGGGATTGGAGCGCCCCTGAACCATAAGAACCGTGCTCGAGCTCAGATGCTTTGATTTGGAGCCAGACTGCCACAGGCAGGCAAGCTGACATTAGACTAGATGCCATGCTATAAACCTCCTGTAATAAACAGCTTTTGATTGTCACTCAAATCCCGTGTTGGAGAGACTTATTTTTGGGATACACCTGGAAAAGGGACACTGGACTGAATTGAAACCTTTATTGCCCCAGAGGGGAATTTGTTTAGCACACATCAAGCATACAGAAAACATTAAAATATACGCCCATCACCAACACCACAATGTCACCAACACCACCATCATCGTCATCACCACTGTGTGGTATTGTGTGAGATTGGGGGGCCGTCTTTTATTGAAACCAAAACACAACGCAGAGCTGAAATAAGGACAATAATAAAAGACAACGAAAGTCAACAGTATCCATGGAGACGTGCATGTTGAAATGCCTACACTGTCCTCCACCATAGCACATGCACCACATCAGAGCACCGGGGCAGTATGTGGCCTGGGCTCCAATTATGGCCTTGATCAGAATGTAATCACTGTTATTGTGCCGTCTCCCCTCGATCGGACAGTCAGCCAGAGGACACGACTCGGGGGCTATTTTCGGGGTCTATTTTCGGGGTCTATTTTCGGGGTCTATTTTCGGGGGCTATTTTCGGGGTCTATTTTCGGGGTCTATTTTCGGTAGCCCTGCAGATGGCTGTATTCAGGCCGGACCACTCTGAGCAGGACTTCAACCTATTATTGAGTCCAATTTCAACCTGCTAGAATAACTGAAATTGTGTCATTTTTTTATCAAGGCATGATGTAGATGCAGATATGCATAGATATACAGTACAGTATGTTCTCTAGTTAATTTGGTGTTTGCATCTCTATGATTCTGTTGTTTTCATCTTGATAAAGGTTATTGTCTCCACTGTGGGTAGAGGCCACTGAAGGATGAACTCATTCTCCTATAGGCAACACGTTCTCAGGGGTTGCGGTTTATTTGAAATGTAGATTTTGCTTTCATCCAGGCCATGAAAAATGCATGCTGTGATCTCATTATACGGTACTTCTCCAAAAGTGCTACATTAAATCAATGGTGGGTGGAGGAGGGGTGAGTGACAGCTCCGTCTCACAAGCAGCCAGGAGAGGCTCTCCAAGTGGAGGAGATGGGCTTATAGAGTAGTCTATAGTCCCAGGCTATGGTGGACTATGGATCAAACTGTTTATTTTGACACGGCTAACGTTTTGGCTACGTCCTCTGACCTTTCAGCCTCACAATGGCCAGCTTTGCATTGTCATGTTCTCGTGTTGTCATGCACACTGCCTACTGTCTGCTCCCGGCTGCCCTTGGGTTAGGGACATCGGGATGTGTTAAGAGCAGGGAGAAGTTTCATCGGTGGAAGCTCCAGTTATTGTGTGTGTGTGTGTGTGTGTGTGTGTGTGTGTGTGTGTGTGTGTGTGTGTGTGTGTGTGTGTGTGTGTGTGTTTCGCCACCTATGCCATCTGATGTGCCTGTATCTCACTGTGACAAATAAAGATGTTTGTTGTTTGTTTTGTCAAATACTGTACATAGCCTTGAATAAAGATTATATATATATATATATATATATTGACAGCTATCATACATGCACAAATAATGAAAAGAAACACATTTACTTCATAAAAAAACTGATTAGAAGGCATGTGTCACAATGCATTTTGCACACTTAAATGAGATGTCTATGCACAACAAGGGTAAACTCTCTACACCATTGACCAATACAGATATAGCTGACAGTCTGTACTTTAACCCCAGTGGAATTGTACTGTCCTTTCTAATCCAAAATGGTGCATGATGAATACTGCACATGCTAGGCGTACAGTACCACCACATGTCACTGTCCAAAACTAGCTAACTGTGCATGAACGTGTCAAGAGTTGTTCAAATATAAGAGTTGTTCAAATATAAGAGTTGTTCAAATATAAGAGTTGTTCAAATATAAGACGAGAATTCCATCGCTAGTTCTGTCACCTGACATTTTTCAGTCCAGAGCGTTCTCATTACTAAATTGGCAAAACGTGTAGAGACAAATCTGACTACGTTTTAACAAACTACAAGTTATGGTGGGTGAGAGGTTTGTCTGTCTTCCCTCAGTAATATAGGTAGTAAAATGAATCCACCTCGCAAAACACATCACTGGACAGATGAAACAAACTCACCAATCACATCGAAAACAGTCGAGCGAGAAGAACGTCATGCATCATGTCGGTAGGTAATATGTGTGTTTGTTTGGGAGTGTGTGTGTGTGTGTGTGTGTGTGTGTGTGTGTGGAAGCGGTTCCTTGCTTCATCTGCGATGGTTGCTATGGAGACTGTTGCCCATTGGCTGACTTGAGCAATGGCCTTCCAATGGATTGATGGTCTGTTCAGTCGTTTCCCTTGATACAGCACCATATATGTATACAGTTCCATCTATAAACCATCTATAACAGAACACACACACACACACACACACACACACACACACACACACACACACACACAATAGGGACTAACCCCTCAACGCAGCACAAAGGATCTCTGGCATTCAGATTAGAATAGAATATAAAGTGTGGAACAAGTAGGTACAGGAATTCTTGTCATCGCTGGTGCTTACAGTGTCTTATGAGCCCTAATCAATTCCTCATTCCAGTCCTTGGTATGCAGCTAGACATTTAACGGTCCCCAAATTGGAAAAATTGATTATGGGGGGGGGGGGGGGGGGGGTGTCCAAGGGGTGTCTTCAGTGTCAGACTACTGCAGCTGTTGCTTGTTGAGCTTGCGGACTGCGTCAGGGAATAAGCTGTTGTGGAACCTCAGTCAGTATAGTGTTCGTTGTAACTCCACATGATCTCTCTGAGGAAGTCAGGGCTGCTGTGGATGGAAGCAGCTCTATAGCAGAGCATTCTCACTGCCCAGTCCTGTATCAACTTCACCTTTATCTCATCAGGCTAATAGACTGAACGCGTTGGGTCTATTTTAAGCTAACAGCTCATTCGGTCACGCTCGTCTGTAACTTCATTAGGTC
The DNA here is from genome assembly GCF_949987555.1 of Borostomias antarcticus. Classification (NCBI taxonomy): domain Eukaryota; kingdom Metazoa; phylum Chordata; class Actinopteri; order Stomiiformes; family Stomiidae; genus Borostomias; species Borostomias antarcticus. The sequence goes on from NC_140243.1 coordinate 2,928,731, forward strand.
TCTTACCATTCTCATTATGAATGGTGCTACCAATAAGATTAGACCTGTAAGTGGTGTGGAGAGGACTAAACTGATTCAATGTGACGTAGAAACTGATCAAGAGTGGGACCTAATGTAAATGATCAACAGTGTGATTGTGTTACTGTAGTTTAACCGTGTCAGATACGGACACACGGGCGCTAGGCGAAACGCTGATCACTAACTAGGACTCGAGTCCGTGGGCACATCGTCCCCTGTCACCAGGACCTCGTCCCGCGGAAGCCAGCACCGTTGTCCCCTCAGTGTTACGGCTCGCATGCCCTCGCCTCCACAACCGTCTCCCTCTCTCCCCTCTGGGCCCGCTGCGCGCTCGGGGCGTCCTACGCGCTCTACCGCACGTCGCATCAGCCCGGGCATACAACGCTCTGGCTCTCCGGAGTTTCCCCCCACTACCGGGCGTTCCCCGTCTCCGGCCAGCTCCGCGGACTCGGCAGTCTCCTCCCTCTCCGGTGACGAAGAATCGGATCCCGACATGCCCAGCACATCGGCCCGTGCGCAAAGACAAGAACGGCGCGCTCGTCTCCGACGATGACGCTGGCGCGGCTCTACTCACCGGTTTCCAATTATCATCACCACACCTGTCCCTCGTTCTGCAATCACCTTCAACCTCTACAAGAACCTGGTCTACACTCCACTCATCGCCAGATCTTACCATAATACTCTTGTGGTAAAGTATAGCCTAGCCTACAATCTCCTTACCCGTATTTTGTAGTGTTTTTTCCCGTTCCCCGTTTGTGATTACTCTCACTCACCCTGCCTCCCCTCCTCATCTCTCCAGTTCCAGCCTGACCCACGTCTGTACGATTACCCCGCTCCTGCCTGACCACCGCCTGTACGACCCCGCTCCTGCCTGACCATCGCCTGTACGACAACCCCGCTCCTGCCTGAACATCGCCTGTACGACAACGCTCCTGCCTGACCATCGCCTGTACGACAACCCCGCTCCTGCCTGAACATCGCCTGTACGACAACCCCGCTCCTGCCTGACCATCGCCTGTACGACAACCCCGCTCCTGCCTGACCATCGCCTGTACGACAACCCCGCTCCTGCCTGACCATCGCCTGTACGACTACCACGCTCCTGCCTGACCATCGGCTGTACGACTACCACATCCCCCTTTTTGATCTTATTAAATCGCCCCTCCGGGCTTTACCGTTCCTTGCCTCCTCCTTTCCTGTTGCGCCTGGGTCCCAAAACCAAACCCTCACAGTAAGATCTGGCCAGTTTGGACCCAGCCAACATGGAGGAGAGACCTGCACCTCCCGGACTACTCCAAGCCCTCCCACGGACCCAAGCTGAGCAACTGCAGCAGGTATCCGCCCAACAGCACGCCCAGGACGAGCGACTGAGGGGCCTCGCTACTCTGGTCTGCACCCTGTCCGACCAGGTCACCGCGGTCAGTGCCCGCCTGGCTCCGTTCCTGAACCCCACCGCTCCACCAAACCGGGAGCCCCATCTCGCCTCCCCGGCCCTCTACGACGGGACGTTCACCCTCTGCCGGGAGTTCCTCATGCAGTGTGAGTACGTGTTTGACCTCCAGCCAAGCATGTACTCCACTGCGTCGGCTCGGATAGCCTACATTGCCAACCTGACCACGGGACGGGCTCGCCGTTGGGTCATGGCGGGTCGCGAGGGCGCAGCTGCCTACATGCAGGACTACACTGCCTTCGTGGCAGAATTCAGGACTGTGTTCGACCACGACGTCCACGGACAGGACGCGGACGCTGCTCTCTCCGCCCTCACCCAGGGTTCCAGCTCAGTAGCGGACTACGCCACGGAGTTCCGCATCCTCGCTGCCCGTTGCTCCTGGAACGAGTCTGCCCTATACAGCGCCTTCCGACGGGGTCTGGGGGACGCCATGAAGGACAGCCTGGCTGGAGGAGACAGACCAGCGACCCTGAACCAACTCGTCTCCCTCTCCATAGCCATAGACGAGCGCCACCGGGAACGCAGGCGCGAGCGGGCGCACCAACACCACAGCGCACCCAGACCGTCTCCACCTCCCTCTGCCGGTCTCTCTCGGCCTGCCCCGGCCTCCCTCGCCCCCCCAAACACCGCTGGAGAGGAACCCATGCAACTGGGTTGGACCCGACTGACCCCTGCAGAGCGTGAGCACCGGGAACAGAACGGACTATGCATATACTGCGCTAGCCCAGCGCACGCCGTCGACTCCTGTTCCTCTGCACCTCCCAGGGCGGCAAAAAGAGTAGGCTCACTCGCCAGGGGGTACCGAGTAAGCCGGCTCATCCATCCTCTATCCCGGACCCGTGCCGCCAGGTTCACTGTCACCCTCGCCTGGCAGGGGCACACGCTCTCCGTCCCTGTCCTCATCGACTCCGGTGCCGACGAGAACTTCGTGGACGTCAAGTTCGCCCACAAAGCGGCGCTCCCTCTCTCCCCTCTGGAGAGGCCCCTCTCGGCTTTCGCCCTGGATGGCCATCCCATGGGTCCCATCACGCACCGGACCCTGCCCCTCACTCTCACAGTCTCGGGTAACCACGTGGAGAACGTCCGCCCCTTCGTCATCCACTCTCCCGACGCTCCGTTCATCTTAGGGAGGCCCTGGCTGGAACTCCATACCCCTCATGTCTGCTGGAGCTCGGGGCGCATCCTCAGCTGGAGCACCACCTGCCACGCCCGCTGCCTCCGAGCTGCTCAGACATCCACTCGGGTTGACCGGCCCCGTCCCGCTCCTCCTGACCTCTCCACGGTCCCTTTGATGTACCACGACCTCGGGGAGGCCTTCAGTAAGGAGCGCGCCCGCACACTTTCCCCTCATCGACCCTACGACTGCGCCATCGAGCTCCACCCTGGCGCCCCTCTCCCAGCCAGTCGTCTCTACAACCTCTCCCTCCCGGAGAAAGCTGCCATGGACACCTACATCTCCGAGTGCTTGGCCGAGGGCCTCATCCGACCATCTCGTTCCCAGGTGGCAGCGGGGTTCTTCTTTGTAAAGAAGAAGGGAGGAGACCTGAGGCCGTGCATCGACTACAGGCTGCTCAACAACATCACGGTGAAGAATAAATACCCACTCCCCCTCATGAGCTCCAATTTTGAACCCCTCACCGGTGCCACCATCTTCACCAAGTTGGACCTCAGAAACGCTTATCACCTGGTGCGTATCCGTGAGGGGGACGAATGGAAGACCGCCTTCAAGACCTCCCGTGGCCACTACGAATACCTCGTCATGCCCTTCGGCCTCACCAACGCCCCCGCCGTCTTCCAGGCCCTGATGAACGACGTGCTCAGGGACATGCTGGACGTATTTGTGGTTCTCTACCTGGACGACATCCTTGTGTTCTCCAGGAGCGCTGAGGAGCACGTCCAACACGTCCGCATGGTAATCCAGCGTCTCCGGGAGAACCGCCTATACATCAAGGCGGAGAAGTGCACCTTTCACTCCGCGTCAGTGGAGTTCCTGGGGCTCATTGTGGAGGGAGGCCTGACGCGACCCGACCCCCGCAAAATCAAGACCGTGGTCGAATGGCCTCAACCCTCTACCCGGAGGCAACTCCAGAGCTTCCTTGGCTTCGCTAACTTTTACCGCCGTTTCATACGGGACTACAGCCGGGTAGCAGCTCCCCTCACCCACCTCACCTCATCCCTGCGTCCGTTCATCTGGACACCGGCTGCCAGCGCCGCCTTCTCTGCGCTCAAGGAGCGCTTCACCACCGCTCCGGTCCTTCTCCATCCTGACCCCTCCAGGCAGTTCGTGGTCGAGGTTGACGCATCGGACACCGGCATCGGTGCTGTTCTGTCCCAGCGGTCAGTGGAGGACCAGAAGTTGCACCCCTGTGCCTTCCTCTCCCGCCGGTTCACCCCGGCTGAGGTGAATTACGACATCGGGAACAGGGAGTTGTTGGCGGTGGTGGGGGCCTTGGAGGAGTGGCGCCATTGGCTTGAGGGCGCGGAACACACCACCCTCGTCTGGTCGGACCACAAGAACCTGACCTTCATCCGGGCGGCCAAGCGCCTCAACTCCCGCCAGGCGCGGTGGTCGCAGTTCCTAGGGAGGTTCGACTTTACCCTCACCTTCCGGCCCGGCTCCCGCAACGCCAAGGCCGACGCGCTGTCCCGCCTCCACGCGCCCGAGGCGCCCCCCGCGGAGCCTGAGACCATCCTGCCGACCTCGCGTGTCGTAGGGGTGATCACTATGAACATTGAGGCGGTGGTGAGGCAGGCCCAACGCGCCCAACCCAGTCCGGCCAACGTTCCTCCTCGCCGGCTCTTCGTGCCGGACTCGGTCCGGTCCCGGGTGCTCCAGTGGGGCCATGCCAGCCGGTTTGCGTGCCATCCCGGGGTTCACCGCACCCTCTCCTTCCTGAGCCGACGGTTCTGGTGGCCCTCCATGAGGTCCGACGTCCGGGAGTTTGTGGTCGCCTGTCCCGTCTGCTCCCGCAGCAAGGCGTCCCACCAGCCCCCGGCTGGCCTCCTGCGTCCTCTCCCGGTCCCCAGCCGTCCCTGGTCCCACATCGCCCTGGACTTCATCACCGGTCTTCCCCCCTCCAGGGGCAACACGGTCATCCTCACCGTGGTGGACCGGTTCTCCAAGGCGGTCCATCTGGTGGCGCTCCCCAAGCTCCCGTCCTCTGCGGAGACAGCTGAGCTCCTCGTCCAGCATGTCTACCGGCTCCACGGTCTCCCCGGAGACATTGTCTCGGACCGTGGGCCTCAATTCACCTCCCAAGTCTGGAGGGCCTTCTGCAAGGAGATAGGCGCCACCATCAGCCTCTCCTCTGGCTACCACCCGCAGACCAACGGCCAGGCCGAACGGGCCAACCAGAGCCTGGAGTCCGCTCTCCGCTGTGTGTCGGCTCTCCACCCCACCTCCTGGAGCAAGGACCTGCCCTGGGTCGAATACTCCCTCAATGCCCTGACCAGCGCTGCCACTGGCAGGTCTCCGTTCGAGTCATCCCTCGGGTACCAGCCCCCGCTGTTCTCTCTCCAGGAGTCGGAGGCCTCCGTCCCCTCCGTCCAGGCCCACCTCAGCCGCTGTCGCCGTGTCTGGAGGGAGGTCCGCAGGGCCCTGCTCCGCTCCAACGAGCGCTCCTGCCGCGGTGCCAACCGCCGCCGCACTCCTGCTCCGGCGTATCGGCCCGGTCAACGTGTCTACCTCTCCACTGCTGATCTTCCGCTCCAGGTCCCCTCCAAGAAGCTGGCTCCGCGCTTCGTTGGGCCCTTCGAGATCGACCGTGTCCTGAACCCGGCTGCGGTACGTCTTAAGCTCCCTGCTTCCATGCGGGTACACCCTGTATTCCATGTGTCCTAGATCAAACCTGTCTCCTCGAGTCCTCTAATGCCTTCTGCCCCGGCTCCTCCGCCTCCCCAGATGGTCGACGGGCATCCCCAGTGGACGGTTCGGCGGCTGCTGAAGGTGCGCCGCCGGGGTCGGGGGTTCCAATACCTGGTGGATTGGGAGGGGTACGGCCCCGAGGAGTGCAGCTGGATCTCCAGGCAGCTCATTATGGACCCGTCTCTCCTCCGGGACTTCTACAGGGCACATCCTGACGCCCCCGGTCGGTCGCCAGGTGGCTCCCCTCGGGGGGGGGGTCCTGTTACGGCTCGCATGCCCTCGCCTCCACAACCGTCTCCCTCTCTCCCCTCTGGGCCCGCTGCGCGCTCGGGGCGTCCTACGCGCTCTACCGCACGTCGCATCAGCCCGGGCATACAACGCTCTGGCTCTCCGGAGTTTCCCCCCACTGCCGGGCGTTCCCCGTCTCCGGCCAGCTCCGCGGACTCGGCAGTCTCCTCCCTCTCCGGTGACGAAGAATCGGATCCCGACATGCCCAGCACATCGGCCCGTGCGCAAAGACAAGAACGGCGCGCTCGTCTCCGACGATGACGCTGGCGCGGCTCTACTCACCGGTTTCCAATTATCATCACCACACCTGTCCCTCGTTCTGCAATCACCTTCAACCTCTACAAGAACCTGGTCTACACTCCACTCATCGCCAGATCTTACCATAATACTCTTGTGGTAAAGTATAGCCTAGCCTACAATCTCCTTACCCGTATTTTGTAGTGTTTTTTCCCGTTCCCCGTTTGTGATTACTCTCACTCACCCTGCCTCCCCTCCTCATCTCTCCAGTTCCAGCCTGACCCACGTCTGTACGATTACCCCGCTCCTGCCTGACCACCGCCTGTACGACCCCGCTCCTGCCTGACCATCGCCTGTACGACAACCCCGCTCCTGCCTGAACATCGCCTGTACGACAACGCTCCTGCCTGACCATCGCCTGTACGACAACCCCGCTCCTGCCTGAACATCGCCTGTACGACAACCCCGCTCCTGCCTGACCATCGCCTGTACGACAACCCCGCTCCTGCCTGACCATCGCCTGTACGACAACCCCGCTCCTGCCTGACCATCGCCTGTACGACTACCACGCTCCTGCCTGACCATCGGCTGTACGACTACCACATCCCCCTTTTTGATCTTATTAAATCGCCCCTCCGGGCTTTACCGTTCCTTGCCTCCTCCTTTCCTGTTGCGCCTGGGTCCCAAAACCAAACCCTCACACTCAGTCTGTGACCATGAAGGAGACGGTGCTGATGGCAAAAGTATCAGATGAACATCCTGCCACGGGAAGAACCAGCAGCTGTGGTTGGCCTGCCTCAGGTCCAGTTAGGAACCGTACTGATCCATCTCCTCCAGGGCCTCACTGGTCAATCATCCATCACAATAATCCTGTTAATGAATGGCCAATGATTCTTAATTACTTAATCATACAGTGGGTGAGTCTCTGTCTGAAGTAAATGTACAAAGTCTCTCTAACAGGTCGTTTGTAAAGATGGTGAAAGTCCCTGTCGGTTTGCTTTTATTTGAGTATGGGGAGGATCCATGATTATAATGATTATACAGTATTTCATTTCTGTGAATATAATGAAAGCGAGGGGGTAATTTGTGGCAGGGAGAGAGAGAGAGGGAGAGAGAGAGAGAGGGAGAGAGAGAGGGAGAGAGAGAGGGAGAGAGAGAGAGAGAGGGAGAGAGAGAGAGAGAGGGAGAGAGAGAGAGAGAGAGGGAGAGAGAGAGAGAGAGAGGGAGAGAGAGAGAGAGAGAGAGAGAGAGGGAGAAAGGGAGAGAGAGAGAGAGAGAGAGAGAGAGAGATTATAACTGCTGCACTAATGGCGCAGCAGATAATATTATTCTTCTGACTCTCCCATCACACTCTCATTTAATTCTTATTCTAAAGATAATCTTACATTTGGGTGAGTTGCATGAGTTCTAGCATTGTTCTGCTGATGACATGGAAGATGTCTGTGTTGCCCGTCGACCATTCCTGATAGGGGTCAAAGACTGAGACATCAGGGATGTCCCAGACGGTGACAAGGTGTAAGGTGAGCGCTGAAGAGACCTGGGAAACCTCATGTCCCAGAAGGAGGTTGTCGGAGATGCTCTCCAGACCATGTTTAGTGGATATTGATCTTCCAGCCACATCGACCTCTTGATCTCAACACAGACAAAGGAAACGTTTCATCTACCAACTGTTGCCACGGTCCTCCGTATGCCAGAAGATATAAGAGCCACAAGGAGGGAGGGGGGGGGGGGTTCAAACAAAAAAACAACCAAGGATTTCTGGATGTACAGTATGAGGAACTGTTGAGATGCTCAGCCCTCTCAGAATCAACGTCTGCTACTGGAGCAGACGGCTGGACAGTAAGAGGTCCTGCTCTTGTGTCTGCTGGAGCTCTGCTGGAGGGTTGGGTGTGTGTTCAGGAGGAGCAGAGGAGCAGAGGAGGTCTGCTGGAGGGTTGGGTGTGTGTTCAGGAGGAGCAGAGGAGGTCTGCTGGAGGGTTGGGTGTGTGTTCAGGAGGAGCAGAGGAGCAGAGGAGGTCTGCTGGAGGGTTGGGGTGTCTGTTCAGGAGGAGCAGAGGAGCAGAGGAGGTCTGCTGGAGGGTTGGGTGTGTGTTCAGGAGGAGCAGAGGAGCAGAGGAGGTCTGCTGGAGGGTTGGGTGTGTGTTCAGGAGGAGCAGAGGAGCAGAGGAGGTCTGCTGGAGGGTTGGGTGTGTGTTCAGGAGGAGCAGAGGAGGTCTGCTGGAGGGTTGGGTGTGTGTTCAGGAGGAGCAGAGGAGCAGAGGAGGTCTGCTGGAGGGTTGGGGTGTGTGTTCAGGAGGAGCAGAGGAGCAGAGGAGGTCTGCTGGAGGGTTGGGGTGTCTGTTGAGGAGGAGCAGAGGAGGTCTGCTGGAGGGTTGGGGTGTCTGTTCAGGAGGAGCAGAGGAGCAGAGGAGGTCTGCTGGAGGGTTGGGTGTCTGTTCAGGAGGAGCAGAGGAGCAGAGGAGGTCTGCTGGAGGGTTGGGTGTCTGTTCAGGAGGAGCAGAGGAGCAGAGGAGGTCTGCTGGAGGGTTGGGTGTCTGTTCAGGAGGAGCAGAGGAGCAGAGGAGGTCTGCTGGGGGGTTGGGGTGTCTGTTCAGGAGGAGCAGAGGAGGTCTGCTGGAGGGTTGGGTGTCTGTTCAGGAGGAGCAGAGGAGCAGAGGAGGTCTACTGAGGTGAGGAGGAGGAGATCTCAGTGAGATCAGAGCCTGGTGAGAGATACTGCTGTCTCACTATTTTCTTTTCTCTGCTTCTTTCTACACTGCTCTCAATATTCTGACAGGGAACAATGTATTCTTAATGTTTTACTAAATCTATATTTATAGCACTGTTTGGACTATTCCTGCAAACTAGAGCAAACTCATGTCCCCTTCTCTGAAAATATTAATTCTAACATGAACTTCTCTGGCTCTCTTGTTGTATAATTCATCTCCCACATAACTAAACAGGATTAATGGTTTACAATACAGCTGCATACAGCCCCAGACACCAAAGGCGGCACACACACACACACACACACACACACACACACGCATATGCGCACACACAGACACAAGGTAATTAGTCACCGCCCAAGAACCAGAGAGCGATCTGGGCCATGAAAGGGCCTGAGGAGTCTCTCCAGTTGTGTGTGTGTGTGTGTGTGTGTGTGTGTGTGTGTGTGTGGATTAATAACAGTGAAGCCCATTACCAACTGTTCATTCCTCAGCATCAAAGTAGGACTCCAAGATTTGTCACTTTAGGCGTACAGTACTCCAACAAAGCGCCAGCACAACAGAAGGGGTTGGACTCGAACTATGGCCCCTTTGGAAACAAGCACAATGCCTTCACTTACACTTTGGAATTGTGAAAGACTGAAATGGGGAACCCATAATAAAGACACGAAAGAAGGGGTTCAAAATGAAGTTTTGAAGACTAGATTATGCTCTTAGTCACTTGTTTTAGAAAGAAGATGCACTTGTGAGTTCTGGCAAGTAGTAGTACATTGGCTTTTCCTACGTTAAATGCAATGATTGTGAGTCGCTTTGGATAAAAGCGTCTGCTAAATGACTCTAATGCAGTGGTTCTTAACCTGGGTTCGATCGAACCCCAGGGGTTCGGTGAGTCAGTCTCAGGGGTTCGGCAGAGGTCAAGACACACACCCGACTCATATGATTCGTGATGACACGCCCCGCTTGGCCATCATTGGCTGCAGGTGACCACGCTACATCGCTTGGCCTATCTGTGCTGCAGGGAATTTGGTGCGCTCAGTAGTCGACTTGTGACTGTCGTGATGGTACATCGTGTGATTGTGAAAGGAACAGACTTTGTTTGCGAAAATGACATGAGAGTGGCACTTGCCATGGTGAAGCTACGCATTTGTGAACTGGTCTCTGAAAGGCAACAGCAGAAGTCACACTGATTTGCAGTAAATATTCATTATTATGTTTTTGTTTTTGTGTGAAAATCATGTTTTGATGGTTTTGTTCTTTGAACAGTGATGTTGATGCACGGTTCATTTTGTGCACCAGTAAAATATATACCTATGTTTTGAATTTGAAAAAATCATATTTTATTTTTCCAATTAAGAAGGGTTCGGTGAATGCGCATATGAAACTGGTGGGGTTCAGTACCTCCAACAAGGTTAAGAACCACTGCTCTAATGTAATGTAATGTAATGTAATGTAATGTAATGAAGTGAAACGTAAAATAGGAGCAACCAATGCAACATGTGTCTACTGCTGTGTGACTCCCCATGGTTTCAGCAGGACGTGACTGTACCTCAGTGTGACCCGTTACCTGCTAGCTGGAACGCCAGAGTGAAACAGCATGAAGGGAAGGAACCACTGTAGAAGATTTTTAACTGATCTAGTCAAAAATGATTTGCCAAGATTCGCTCAAAGAGGTCAAGTCTGGTTTATTGAGAAAACATACGAGCGCAAGGACTTCAGGACAACGCACGTGAGTTGTTTATCCAAGTGAAGTGCCCCAGTCTGGTCTTGCGCGGCCTTATATTCAAGCAAAACACAGGTATGGCGCTTCCAGGATGTGATTGGCTAACCCATTGTACACGTCATATTAAATGGCAGGCGTCATCAACAGTGGTCGAGAATACAGACACGTGACATGAGGAAAAGGCGGTAATTCTTGCAGGGACAATGGGACGAAGGATGGTTATTCTGGAGGAGACAACGTCTAGGTGTGTTGACCTCCTGGAGGTCATCCTGTCATGAATTAGATTAGCACAGCTATGTGAAAGGTTGAGGGAGGTGATGAGACGATTTCTATGACACCGCTCAGACGCCCGGCCGTCTCAGCTCTACCCCTCCTGACCCCCAGGGCGCTGACGGTCAGACGCCAGGCTACATTTCAGAGATTCAAATAATGCATAACAATCTGAAAATTAACCCTAACCCGAACTAAATGGCAAATAGTGAAAAAAGCACACTAAATATTGCTTTAAAACGTTTTCTGTGTGGGCGGCTGTAGCTCAGTTGGTAGAGCGTTCAATGATCGAAGGGTCAGTGGTTCGAATCCCAGCTCCGACTGTCCACATGTCGAAGTGTCCTTGAGCAAGACACCTAACCCCAAATTGCTCCCAATGAGCAGGTTAGCACCTTGCATGGCAGCTACCCTGAATGTGTGTGTGAATGTGTGTGTGAATGGGTGAATGAGAGGCCATTGTAAAGCGCTTTGAGTGCCGCTAAGGTGGAAAAGCGCTATATAAGTGCAGTCCATTTACCATTCTGTTTATTTGCAGTATTTAAAAGTCATTGTATTTAAAAGTCATTTTTCCAATTATTGGGCTCAGGTGTGAAATCTACCAGATGAGTCTTATGGTACCATGCTATAAACAAAGCCCTTTCTCTCTGAATGTGTGTTAGAAATCAATCAAAATATGTGGATTTTGTGTCTCTGTGCTCACTTAATTTTGTGCCTTCTCTGGGAATTAAAACAGTTTAGTTTTTGTGTGCATATTTTGAAGGCTGCTGAAGGAAGCGATTGAGGCCATGGGTTTAATGAGCTTTTCTTCAGCGACAGCTCTATGATCGCACAAGCTGCGTGGAGACGAGGATGAAGCAGCAGCAACAACAGGGAGGAGGACGTCAGAAGCACAAAACAAGAAGTCTGGGCAGAGACATCCAGGAGAATGTGTGGTAGACACATGTTGAAATTCAGATCACACACACGCCTGCAAACCAGGCTGCTCCCCCAGGAGAGTGAGAGGAGGAGGAGGAGGAGGAGAGAGAGAGAGAGAGAGAGAGAGAGAGAGAGGGCTTTGGAAAGGGAGAACGCACTGCAGTGATATGCACGGTAGAACATGACAAGTGAGAGGCAGGACTTAGTTTCAGCAACTCATCATGATTTTATGGATTTGGTTTTATTCTATGG
>NC_140243.1:2945653-2953153 GCF_949987555.1 Borostomias antarcticus
TCTTAAAGCAAAGCAAAAGGCCATAGGCTACAGTGGAAAAACATGACCATGGATGCAGAGCAGTAGCTATGGCGATGCAGTCTGACATTAAACACATCAGCAGCTACGCCAAATCAAGTCTTAATGAGCTCATTGCATCGACTGAACCCTGGCGCCTGAGAGCAATGAGGCTAAATCAGGATGTTTAACTGTGTTTTAACTGTGTCTTTCTTAATAGCCGTCTAGAAACCATGTTGGAACAGAGCTAGTGAACGGAGACAGTGGTGACTTCTCATGATCACAATAACGATGGGCTACAACGGTGGCAGTGTGATTAATCTTTCAGTGGTGAACGCAGTGGTGGTATTGGACGACAGGGGAGAGAGAGAGAGAGAGAGAGAGAGAGGGTGAGAGAGAGAGAGAAGGTGAGAGAGAGGATAAGAGAGAGAGAGGAGAGAGACATTTTGGAAGAGAGAGAGAGGGTGCGAGAGAGGCTAAGAAAGAAAGAGAGAGGCTAAGAAAGAGAGAGAGAGAGAGAGAGAGAGAGACTAAGAAAGAGAGAGAGAGAGAGAGGCTAAGAAAGAGAGAGAGAGGCTAAGAAAGAGAGAGAGAGAGAGAGAGAGGCTAAGAAAGAGAGAGGCTAAGAAAGAGAGAGAGAGGCTAAGAAAGAGAAAGAGAGAGACTAAGAAAGAGAGAGAGAGAGAGAGGCTAAGTAAGAGAGAGAGACTAAGAAAGAGAGAGAGAGAGGCTAAGTAAGAGAGAGAGGGACTAAGAAAGAGAGAGAGAGAGAGAGGCTAAGTAAGAGAGAGAGAGAGGGAGAGAGAGAGAGAGAGAGAGAGAGAGAGAAAGGCTAAGTAAGAGAGAGAGAGAGAGAGAGAGAGAGAGAGGCTAAGTAAGAGAGAGAGAGAGAGAGACAGAGAGAGAGAGAGAGAGAGAGTAAGCTAAGTAAGTAAGCTAAACTAAGTAAGCTAAAGCCTGTCCTATGAATATAGCAGCTCAAAAGCCCAGACGTCATGCTGAAGGGGCTCTTCCTGTCTCTCCCTATCTGCATCTGTGTCTGCTGGCGTCTGCACTTCTTCTCCACAGGACAAACCCCCCTGCATGGCCTGAAAAGCCCATTCAGCTAACAACCTGACAAGAGCCATATCTGTATGTCACCATACCTGCATAATTATAGACACCGCCACCTCGTGCACAACGGGGGAGGAGAGAAAGAAATATTTCTCAAAAGGCCTATATTGTTATCTTCCCTGTACTGTTCTTTACTATTTTGTCTTTGGACAGATCGTTTGGCAGTTGTTGTCGCTCAATGTTGTTCCACTTCCAGGATGTGCTACTCTTCCAAGTGGTCATGGCTAGAAGGGGTACAGCTATGACCGGTAGCTGTAGGCTAGTTCCCATAAACGCAGAGGCCATTTAGGGTTAAGGTTAGGGTTAAGTCTAGGGTTAAGGTTAGGGTTAAGGTTAGGGTTAGGTTTAGGTTTAGGGTTAAGGTTAGGCTTAGCGATAGGGTTGGGTTGAGGTTAGGGTAAGGGTTAGGGTTAGGTTTGGGGTTAGGGTTTGACGGGTCTCTGCATTTATGGGAACTAGCCTTCTACACAGGCTGTAACTGTACCCCATCTAAACACATCTGTCTTGTTGCTTCCTGACTACGCAGTGTGCACAAACCATCAGCAGCTGTAACCGTGGTGATTGGTACAGTAATCAGGGAGGTCTTCATCTCTGCAGGGGTGCAGCGAATCCTGGCTAGCGATCAGATTAGGTTGACACTCACCACTTTAGAGACGCAGGTAGACAAATATGAAAAGTGACATTATCCATTACTGAGAGGCCCTGAGAACAGGCACTGTCTGGAAACATTCACTATGTGCTCTTCCCCATGTTATTGATCTAAATTGTGGTTTTGCAAGAGTGATCAAACTGTGGATCAACACACACGTGCACACACACACACGCACGCACACACGCATGCACACACACACACACACGCACACACACACACAATAAACAATTGTTGAATTGAGGCTAAGGGAGGTGTTATTATGTAAACTTTCAACTGCATCATTAGTAGTACAGTGCATCTTAAATACAGTATGATATACAGTAGCTAACAACCTATCTATCAGCACTCGCACAGCAGCCCAATCACAGTCCTCCCCCAGGCCTCATATGGAGGGTCTATTCTGTCAGTGACTACCAATCAATACTGTATCTATAATAAAGAGAGAAAGGGTGTCTTCCCGATGGTGCCAGTCTGTATCCCGGGTGTCTGCCCGATGGGGCCAGTCTGTATCCCGGGTGTCTGCCCGATGGTGTCTGCTTGTATCCTGATTATTTCCACAGGTGTATTGCTCAGGACCAAAGGAGGTGCATGTGTCGCCCCTCTGTCCCGATCAGTCATGTGGTGCGAGACCCACAGAGACTTCAAGATACCCGATTTCTCGACAAAGAAGTTGTGTATATGTGTGCAGTACTGCAATCTGACGACTTTGTAAGTTGTGTAGTCTGAATTTAGCCTAAAACAGCCTGTCTTCTGTAGAATGGGCACAGGCCCCCAACAGGCAGTCCTTCTTTTCTGACATCATCACCAAAACAATAATAATACATGTGCTTTGTTTTCCACTGTCGATAGGCTAACAAACCCTCCTGTGTCAGTAGCCTCTGAACTTCTATCCACCACTGCCTGCAATGAATTTGCCTCATTCTTCACTGACAAAATTCAGAAAATTAGACAAGCAGTCAGTGCCTCCATATCAGGTACAGGATATGTGTCGTCACAGTGTCCACTTAAAATCCATACCATGACACAATGTTATCCAATCAACCATAAAACCCTGGAGGACATCATACAATATCTGAAATCCTCCTCCTGTTGCCTTGATATTCTGCCTACAGGCTTTTTCAAAAATGTATCTAGCTGCATGGCCTCTGATTTACTACAAATTGTAAATCTCTTCTTTAAGGTGTGTTCCCACAAACCCTGAAAACTGCAGTCATCAAGCCACTCTTAAAAAATAATAATCTAGACACCTCACAAATGAACAATTATAGGCCTATATCAAACCCCCCGTTTTTTAAGTAAAATCATTGAAAAAGCAGTTTTTCAACAGCTGAACGACTTCCTAGCACTAATTAATTGTTTTGATGTCTTCCCGTCAGGATTTCGACCACACCACAGCACCGAGACTGAAAGGTCTTCAAAGAAATCCATTGAAACACAGACAATGGCAAAATTTCAGTCTTAGTATTACTGGATCTCAGCGCTGCATTCGACACGGTTGGCCACAACATACTACTAGGCCGACTGGAAAACTGGCTGGGAATTTCTGGCAGAGTGCTAGACTGGTTTGAATCCTACTTGAAGGACAGGGACTACTTTGTGTTTATAGGCCATTACAAATCTGAGCAGACAAAAATGACCTGTGGAGTTCCCCAAGGCTCCATTCCGGGGCCTCTTCTGTTCAACATTTACATGCTCCCACTAGCTCAAATTACGGAAAACAACAAAATATGTTACCATAGCTATGCAGACGACACACAAATTCATATCACCATATCACCAGGAGACTATAATCCCATACAAGCGCTGAGTAAGTGCATTGAACAAATCAACGATTTGATGTGCCAGAACTTTCTTCAACTAAACAAAAATAAAACTGAAGTAATAGTCTTTGGAGCCAAAGAAGAATGATTAAAAGGGTTATGAAGCCAGAAATCTTGGTGTAGTCATGGACTCAGACCTGAATTTCAACAGTCACATTAAGACAATTACAAAGTCAGCCTACTATCACCTGAAGAATATCAAGGATTAAAGGATTTATGTCTCAGCAGGATCTGGAAAAACTTGTCCATGCGTTTATCTTCAGTAGACTTGACTACTGTAATGGCATGTATACAGGTCTCTCTAAAAAAACGATCAGACAGCTGCAGCTGATTCAGAACGCTGCTGCTTGAGTCCTCACTAAGACTAAGAAAGTGGATCACATCACTCCAGTTCTAAGGTCTTTACACTGGCTTCCTGTCTGTCAAAGAATGCTGTTGGTTTATGAAGCACTGAATGGTTTAGGGCCAAAATATATTTCTGATCTGCTGCTACGTTATGAACCATCCAGACCTCTCAGGTCATCTGGCACAAGTCTGCTTTCTGTCCCCAGAGTTAAAACAACACATGGAGAAGCAGCGTTCAGTTTTTATGTCCACATATCCGGAACAAACTTCCAGAAAACTGCAGGTCTGCTGCAACTCTTAGTTCTTTGAAATCAAGACTGAAGACTTTTCTTTTTGCTGCTGCTTTTTATTAATTAAATCAAATAATTATTCATTCATACACTGCACTGTAACCTTTATTCCTGTATTTTATTTTTCCTGCATTTTGTTTTAAATGTCCTTTTTTCAGTTCGTTTTATATGACCTTTCATGTGTTGCACTTTGTCTTGATGCTTTTAATGTCTCATGTAAAGCACTTTGAATTGCCTTGTTGCTAAAATGTGCTCTACAAATAAACTAGCCTTGCCTTGCCCTATAGTCCCTTAAATGGGCACAGCCTTTGTACATTCAAGTGGTTTCCATTAGCGTGGGTGGAGGGCATCAAATTCTAGACTTTCTGCCGACGTCGTCGTCTACTTGCTTCCTCTGTTCATCTGAAAAAGGACGGGAGGATGGAGGAGACAAGCTCTGTTGAGAGGGGATGCTGATGAAGATGATGATGAAGAGTACAGGCTAGTATCTTATCACACAGCGAGAGGCAGGGCAAGAGAGAGAGAGAGAGAGAGAGAGAAAAGGGAGATGCGTGTGGAAGGCAGAGACGGGGTCATTATCAGGAATGAAGCTAATGTGAGCTATCAAGGGGAGAGCAGTGCTACCCAACCGATACCCTGGTGGACTGGTCTCTCTTATACTGTATGGGCAACATTATGGAATAATCCTGAAATCATGTTTGACGTTACACATTCAGTTTATTGGTTTTTGAAAGGCACCTGGCACATTGAATTGTAGTGCCATTGTTTGTTGTTGTTGTTGTTGTTGTTGTTGTCAAGTAAGGACAGCTTTACCTGAGCAGCAGGTTCCAGTGTGGGATATGTTCAAAGAGGATAGCTGCATGTGGTTCTTCGGTTCTGTTGCACATGGGCCTATGTGATGTGAATGCACACCATGTATGAATATTTTCACGGATACTCCCCCGTGATATAAGATGCTGATTATGCATTCCTGTGAAGCTGATGAAATCTGTTGCAGTGGTGTGTCCCCCTGCCTTACCACCAGCAAAGCAGTGTGTGGGGGGAGGGGAGGGGACGGAGGAGAGGTGTGCTTTTGAGGAATGAGCCCTGTACGTTTCCCTCACAGCAGAGAACAGGGTGGAATAATTACAGAGCCTGTGGAAATTGAGCTCCATACACCGTGAAGAGAGGGAGAGAGAGGGAGAGAGAGAGAGAGGGAGAGAGAGGGAGAGAGAGAGAGAGAGAGAGAGAGAGGGAGAGAGAGAGAGGGAGAGAGAGAGAGAGAGAGGGAGAGAGAGAGAGAGGGAGAGAGAGAGAGCGGGAAATTGAGAAATTAAAGATGGCCGCCGGTCTCTGCAGCCGAGAACAGGCTCATGCTCAGTCTTGTGCAGCAGCTATCACATTATTCACAGTCCAGGGCTTTAATACATCACTCAGTAATGAGCACAGCACCAGTGGCCTGTGATGTGAAGCACACTCGCTCTCTCACTGGGCAACATAACGGGATGCACTATATTGTAGCTTCATTCAGATGGAAATTAAGCAATCTCTCTCTGTATTTTCCACTCTGAACGTGTGTGTGTGTGTGTGTGTGTCTGTGTGTATGTTTGTATATGCTTGTGCATGTTTAGGTGGGTGCCAGATTTGAAATGCACATCAAATTTGAGGGAGATGCTCACTCACACACACAAACACACACACACACACACACACACACACACAAACACACACACACACACACACACACACATTCCCCCGACCCCCATTCATTTCTGGGCTCTACCTAACCCCTGTAAGACCAACAAACCCTGGACTGCAGCCAAGAAACGATGAACAGTGACTCACCAGGACGAGATGAATCATACACAATTATCACTGACGAACGGCCTCTTCTTGGACAAGACAAGAGAAGAGCGGCTTGTGTCTTTGTTAGGTGGAAGCTTGAAGCCTACCTGAAGTTTGACAAATGGATTCAGAATTGTGTAAGATGTGATGATGGTGACACATATTTAATGTGAATCATATTATTTGACTCCAAACATAAACACATACAGTCCACACCTGGCATAGCTCTTACTGCTTCTGGCTAGCCAACAAGATTTTTGCTTTTGGCAAAAAAAAAAAAAACTGACTAGCAAACAAGATTTTTTCAAGCACTTAAAATGTAATGGCGCCTCCCTGTGGTTGCCAATGTAATTACAAGCTAGGGAGAGAAGTGTCCTCGGGATTTAAACAGAGACCCTCTAAAGACGGCTTTTGAAACTTGACCTTGACGTTACCGTAAGCAGAATCCTCGTGTGTATAACTGTCATCACATGGGTGAAATCCCCCAGCATGCTTGACATTGTGGGGAACCTACTGTAACAAGGGGCATTCATAAGCCTCACAGGAGGGGGAAGCATAAACGTGACGCACCACCGGTGGTTGCACTATCAACACACTCTTCTGCAGACTCCAGTCCAGGTTCTCAATAGTGCAGCATAGTCTAAAAGACCAGAAGAAGAAAAAATACAAATAAACAGAAGTGAGTTCCGGGTGTCCACCACACCTTCACCAACGCCTTGAGAACAACATGGTTACTAAATCACCAAATCACATTATAGACCTTATTATAGACCTATGCTTCATAGGGGAGGAGTTAAAGGTCAGAGGTCAGACTCACATCGCTGAGCCACTTGGTGAAGGAGGAGGTGCGGGTGAAGACGGTGGGCTTCTTGATGGTGTTGCAGCCGCGGGACGAGACGAAACTGGTCACCCCCTGGACGTACCACCTCCCGTCCTTTCCCTCACAATTCAGCGGACCACCGGAATCCCCCTGTGAAGACAGAGGGGTCTGGCTGTGATAATGGTTGTTTGTGCGGGAGGTGCATTTGTTGCGTTGGCAGGGACGTGCACAGATAGACACGAGGTGGTGCTAGAGCACCTGCCCTTTGCCCTCTGGACAAGGCAAGTGCCCTTTTGAAAGTTACTTTTTTTTTTTTTTACAGTGTAGACCTACTGTATGTGGCCCATGGTGACATCGATCAATTCTCGATTAATAGTGTGTAATAATAATGCCCCAAAATGCATTGTAATGTGGCACCCCGTCAATGTCTCGCCGCGCAAGGTGCCCTCATTTTTCACTGAGCACCTGCCCCCCAAAATGTCTGTGCCCCCCACTGTGCGTTGGTGTGTGCCCGTTCGCAGGTTCTCACGTGGCAGCCGGAGCGGATGTCTCCCCCAGCGCAGACCATGTTGATCTTGACAGAGGCCCCCCACCAGTCACTCTGGCTGCAGGTGCTGTGTCCCACCACGGGCAGCAGGG
>NC_140243.1:2955653-2975653 GCF_949987555.1 Borostomias antarcticus
ACCAATCAGACGCTCCCACGCACCCTGAGCATTCTGAGCCAGAGATCCGATTGGATAGGACCTCCTTGGTGGAGAGATAGAAGTGCAGTGATTGGTCTGTTAGTTACTGTGCTATAATGATTCCTGTGAATAAATAATGGCAACAGCCCACAGCTTATGAAAAAAAAACATGTCAAGTTCAATAAGTTAGGGGGGAGTCATGAGCGCACACACACAAACACACACACACATACACACACACACACACACACACACACACACACACACACACACACACACACACACACACACAAACACACATACACACACACACACACACACATACACACACACACACACACACACACACACACACACACACACACACACAAACACACACACACACACACACACACACACATTCCCCCGACCCCCAAGCAGGCAGGCAGACACACACAGATATTACCTGACAGAAAAAGGTGATGGGTCATTCATTCTTTACTGAAACAGTCCTAGACTGCAGTCAGGGCCTGTCTGTGACGTGGAGCTGGGCAGTGATCTGCTCTGCTGGCCGTGGCGAGACCCTGGTCCCCCTCATCTCCTCCAGGGAACTTATCCTCCAGCTGACCGCCTGCTGCTGTGGAGGCAGGGGGGTCTCCAAGCCCTCAACCTGTGTGGCCAACCTACTGTAGAGCATCCAGAACTGGCTCCAGGACCCACCAAGCCGTCTCAGGATCCAGAATCACAATTCATTTAATTCCCATTTTGTAATTTTTCAACATACTAGGAATTTGCTTTTGGTCATGGTGAAAATACAGATACCATGGAGAGCGGCTTTAGTGAGAACTCTGAGATTACTAACCCTGAGAATGAATTTAATTGAATCTCAGGGTTAGCAAGCTCCGTTTTCACTAACCTGCTTTCTGGAACTCCCCCCTGGTCTAAAGTGTGAGTTTTACTGTATGAAAAGCAGTCCTAATCCTAGTCCAGAAAATGGAGGTGAATGGCCATCCGGGCAGTGTTTGGGCGGCTCGAGGTCAAAATGACTGGAGGTGAATGGGTGGCTGTATTTGGACGGCTCTGTGTTGCCCCCCTCGGGTCACAGCCAGTGGGGGGCAGTGTGGGGCACTCTGGGCTCACACTGTTCAATCAATCAATCAATCAATCAAAGCTTTATTTGTATAGCGCATTTCATACCCAGAGGCAACACAATGCGCTTTACAGAGAACAAGGGAGGAGGGCATACGACCCACCCCTACATATTCCAGAGGGAAGCAAAAAAAAAAGTAATCACCCGGGGGCCAGATAAGTGAGCTGTAAAAATTCTTCCCTGACTCCTCTCAACAAGGCGATCGAGCAAGCTCCAGGAGTATGTTTGTCTACCGGCTAAGAACATTTATAAAGTAATACATTACATTAAATTACATTTCAGAGTAAGAGAGGCTAAAAGCATCATAGGAGAGAGAACATTCTACGGGCATGCTACATCATCCACAGCAGACACGGGGGTATCTATCGGACTCCGGGAGGTCTGCTGGTGACAGGGGGGCATCCACTGGACCTGGTTAGAAGATAGGAGGGGGAGAGAGAGGCACTAGGGAGAGGGAAGGCAGTTGTTGTGCTTGGCCCCCTAATTAAGTCACTGCCACGCCCAATGAATTATAATCAATAACTTGCTAGCTAGCTAACACTAGCTTAATATGAGCGATTAGCTAACGTTATGTGAGTAGGGCAGTAAGTAGCTAATGTATCTAGTAGTTAACAGTTGTCTTACTGACATATTGTTGTTATCAGCAGCATTACTGTCTTTAGTAGATGGGATAGTATCAGTGTAATTCTATCCATCCAACCAGTAAAAATACTAGTAGAGCCATTAATAAGGTTGGTGAACAAGGGATTTTTAGGGCCCCATGTCTGTGTTTTCCTTAGGCCCCAAAATGACTAAATCCGCCCCTGGTATTGTCCATAGTTTGCAGCTTCACTTTTACTGTCATTCCAGTACATCACATCTGTCTGCTAGGTTAATTTACAACTCTAAACCTTTATAACCATAATCCTAACCAGTTTGTCTTTACCTCTTTGCCCTACTGCTTGCTTCCTTATTATTATTGGCCAGCAGGTGGGGCTAAGGGCTGACAAAAGCTGGTCCCAACCTCCTCGAAGTCATCTCTGATCTACCTTCGTCATGTCAGATCAGTGATTTCTACAAAAGGAAAGCAGGGAGGTTGCATTTTAAATGATGAATAGCTTTTTCTCATTCCTTTGATCACTGATCTGCTATGACAGGACTGGGACAGCTTCAGAGACGAGCACACTCACTCACCGACAGTACCTGAACATGCTGGATGACAGGACCTATTGAGAGTACTGAACAAGCTGTCTATCCTTTCACTCTGTACATTCAAACTGTAAAAACACACACAAACAAACACGCTTTGGCTTTGTGAGATAAAAATGTTTTGTTTAAAGATTATTTTAAAAACAACTCCTTGTTGCAACTGATTACTTGTTGAGTGGTGAGATGTACAGTAACATTCTCAGCTGCAGTAGATGATGCAGTGTTTTCTGAAACTCCTAGAATCTGGGCCTACAGGGACTCAGGAAGTAGTGCGGGTCGTCCAATGATCGTAGGGTCGGCGGTTCGAATCCTGGCTCCTCCTATCCACATGTCAAAGTGTTCTTGGCCAAAACACTTAACCCCAAATTGCTCCCAATGAGCAGGCTAGCGCCTTGCATGGCAGCTGCTGCAATGGATGTGTGAATGGGTGTGTGAATGGATAAATGAGAGGCCATTGTGAAGCACTTTGGATAAAAGCATTATATAAGTGTAGTCCATTTACCATTTAAGTGTGATGCAATTCCACTTTATCTGATGATCTATGGACTGAAAATACATGTGACTGTGGGATCTTTAGACCCGACTGGTTGATGTCTTGATTCACATTCACGCACACACAGACACACACCAGTGTTTGCCATGTCTCTCCTATGATGTTATTAGCCTCTCTTACTCTGAAAATGTAATTTAATGTTATTTATTGCTTTATAAATGTTCTTAGCCGGTAGACAAACATACTCCAGGAGCTTGCTCAATCGCCTTGTTGAGAGGGGTGAGGGAAGACATTTTTACAGCTCACTTATCTGGCCCCCGGGTGATACTGTTTTTTTGCTTCCCTCTGGAATATGTAGAGAGTGGGTCGTATGCCCACCTCCCTTGTTCTCTGTAAAGCGCATTGTGTTGCCTCTGTGTATGAAATGCGCTATACAAATAAAGCTTTGATTGATTGATTGATTGATTCTCAGGTAGAAAAATAACAACACTAATTGAAGAAAATTACTCTGACACAAAAGTTAAGAGTTCAATGATTTTTGAAGATTTAATGATGTACAACATTTCAGCACAGCATTGGACAGCGCTCTGACTATCTCACAGATTTATCAAGGTTCTATACATTCTCCAAACCATAAACACCCCTGCAGTGTCCAATCACAGATTAGCTATAACATACTGTATACGCATAATGACCCTAGCTAATGACTGACCAGTGCCCATAGAGATAGGCCTGAACAAGTCCCCCTTCAAGGTCACTGTCACCCAGTCCCCCTTAACACATGAGACTCTTATGCAGCCACAACCAGCAGGCCTATCTATTATCACCAATTTAAAATGATCTCCCACATGACCTGGCCCAACATGATCCAACATCAACAAGCAAGTACAGTAGAAGTCTGGGCTGTTATGCAATAGTGTTGTAAACACAGATTTGAACAGCTCATTCTCTACTGCTAAGCTAAGAGTAAGACCAGCAGAATGGAGACGTCTCTTTATTTTTCTGTTTTAGAAAGGATGGATATTCTGAGTATTTTGGTGTTTCTCTGCATCTTTCTTTTGTTTGCAAACATATGCAAAAACAAAGCTCCCAAAAACTTCCCCCCAGGACCTTGGTCTTTGCCTTTCATTGGTGACGCTCCTCGTCTTGATTCTTCTAAACTCCATCTCCAGTTTGATGAGGTAGGCTACTAGTATACTGGAGGGCAATTATTGCTTATCCATATTAAACCGTTTGACCCAGGCTGTTACAAATATACTGTATGCCGTATCTCATTTTCTTTTTATTGTTCTTCTAGTTTGCTGAAAAATATGGAAATATTTTCAGCCTTCAAATTGGGCAAAGGTGGGTTATTGTGAATGGACACAAGTTGGTGAAAGAGGCCTTAATTCAACGTGGTGAGAACTTTGCAGACCGGCTATCCGTACCTTTTTTTGATGATGTGTTTGGAAACCAAGGTAAATATGTCTTTAAGTTGTATTATTATTATTATTATTATTATTATTATTATTATTATTATTGTTGTTAAGTCTTATTATTTTGATATCTTGCTGCCTGCTTTGGTATAAAGACATCACTCAGTGGTATCATTCTAGGTTTGGTGTTCTCTAATGGGATTCTGTGGAAGCAGCAGAGAAGGTTTGCTCTTTCCACACTGAAGAACTTTGGTCTGGGCCATAAGAGCCTGGAGCCCTCCATCCAGACTGAATGTCAGTCTTTGAATGAAGCCATCATGAGTGAAAAAGGTATCTGGGATTGTGGGTGATTATAGGCGTTAGCTGTGTAAGGCAAAGTTATGAAATGTCCATTCTTGGGGTTGAAAACTCAAGGCAGCAGGGTATCTTGAAAATCTCCTCATCTACATCATATTTTCATGTCATGTCAACATTGAATAACAAGTTTAGTTGCCAAAATGATGTAAAGTAATGTTAGTACAGTTATAAACATATTACCCACATATTAAACACATTTAGGGGTTAGCCCATTGTTTTTTTCTATTTTTTTAATACTATTTTTGTGTGACTCATAACATTCATCTGGCTGTTGGTTTACAGGGGAACCTTTTAACCCCCAGCTCCTTATGAACAATGCTGTCTCAAATGTGATTTGCTGCCTTGTTTTTGGGGACCGCTTTGAGTACAGTGACCAGCAGTTCCAAACCCTCCTGAAGATCATCAACGAAGCTTTGTATTTGGGAGGGACTATATGGGGTCTGGTGAGACTATTTCACTTCCACCTGAATGCCTAATTATATACTTTTAATCTCTCATCTAAAGTACATTTAATCACAGTCATTATATGGTAACATCATTGATATTTCTCTGGTGTTGTTTAAAGCTGTACAATATGTTTCCGTGGATCATGAGACGGGTTCCTGGTCCACACAAAAAGATCCTCTCCCACTGGCGAACGGTCAAGTCCTTCATAAGGGCCAAGATTGACCAGCATAATGAAGACTACGACCCCTCCTCTCCCAGAGATTTCATTGAATGTTTTCTGAATGAGATGGAGAAGGTCGGCCATACTTCTCATACTTCTCGTTATCTTCTCATACTTCTCATTATCTTCTCATATTTCTTGTTATCTTCTCATACTTCTCGTTATCTTCTCATACTTCTCGTAATCTTCTCATACTTCTCGATATCTTCTCATACTTCTCGATATCTTCTCATACTTCTTGTTATCTTCTCATACTTCTCGTTATCTTCTCATACATCGTAATCTTCTTGAATTGTTTGCCTCAATATTACATTTTATGTTATTTTGCTTGTTAAGTTCAAAGCTAACACAGAGTCTGGGTTCAATATGGAGAACTTGGTTATCTGCCCATTGGATCTCTTTGTGGCTGGGACAGAGACTACCTCCACTACGCTGTACTGGGGACTTCTGTATATGATCAAGTATCCAGAGATACAAGGTACAGTATGTGATACAAACACGTGTGCGTTCACGTGTGTGTGTGTGTGTGTGTGTGTGTGTGTGTTTCACATTAAAATCTCTTTTAGGGCTGTTTCTGTTTTTATATAGCATTCTGCATCTCTACATAGAAAGCGTCCGAGCGGAGATAGACGCAGTGGTCGGGTCGTCACGCCAGCCCTCCGTGACGGACAGGGAGAGCATGCCCTACACAGTAGCAGTTATCCATGAGATCCAGAGGATGGGAAATATCTTACCGCTCAACATATCACGCATAGCCACTAAGGACACCGAGCTAGGAGGATACACCATCCCAAAGGTCAGTCGTCACAGTCCAGGGACATTTTACCATTGTGGCTTCATGACCAAAATATTGAATGTATTTTCTGTCTATGATGTTGTCCTAGGGCACCTTGGTGTCAGGAAGTCTCCACTCCGTCCTGTTTGATAAGACTGAGTGGGAGACTCCGCACACGTTCAACCCGGGACACTTTCTGGACAAGGACGGCAAATTCAGGAGGAGAGAGGCCTTCCTCCCATTCTCTGCAGGTCCATCAAAACGCTTCCCCTTACACGGTTAAGATCTAAGAGATGCACATAACCTTACTCTGAATCTAAAGATATATACAGCACAATGTATCCCTCAATAGCACAGTGCATGCATTCATATGATGAACATCTGAGACTGAATGGGTTTGTATGACTGTATGGGTTTGTAAAGGTGTTCTGTTGCGTTGTCTTTCTACTGTACTGTAGGGAAGAGAGTATATCTTGGGGAACAGCTGGCCAGGATGGAGCTGTTTCTCTTCTTCACCTCCCTGCTTCAGAGATTCACCTTCACCTCTTCACCTGGGGTCACGCCATCCCTGGACTACCAGTTGGGGGTCCCCCTCAGTCCCAAGCCCTACCAGCTGTGTGCAGTCCCTCGCTGAGACCAGAAGCAGGATAAGACTATAGCGCACGATAGGAAGATGAAACACTGCAATGTTCTGGATCTCTTTCCATCAATTTAGTCATATGAAAGAATATCATGCATCGAGCTTCTGTGTGGAATTATAATACAAATAATAATAATTATTATTATTATTCTAATTATAATAACAATAATTTTTAGTAATATTATTATTATTATTATTATCATTATAATGATTATTATTATTATTGGTATTATTGTTGTTTTTATTATTGTATATTATTATTATTATTGTTATTATTATTATTATTATATAATTATAAATGTATTATGTTTGATGTGGTTGGAAGTGTGGTGGAAGTGTTGGTTGTGGTGTTTGGTAGGCTTAGAAAAAATGATAAAAAATAGTGTGAGGAGTGATGATGCG
Source organism: Borostomias antarcticus (assembly GCF_949987555.1). Lineage (NCBI taxonomy): Eukaryota > Metazoa > Chordata > Actinopteri > Stomiiformes > Stomiidae > Borostomias > Borostomias antarcticus. Next base: position 2,962,720 of record NC_140243.1, read on the forward strand.
ATTCCTCAGGGTAAGCGTATGCCATCTTTTTTCAAATAAAACTAAAACAATATTCTTGCCATGAGCAGCACACATGCAAGTCACCTGTTTCCTTGTCCTTCTCTAATTACTTGACAAGTGTCACTACAAATAGGTAAAACAAAACAGTTATCATTGTTCAGTGTCACCATAAAGTGCTTGTAACATACAGAAGATTCATGCAAAGAAAGGAACGAAAGATGAAAGAAACAGACTGCCCATGAAAGGTAGATAGTTCTGGATTTTGTCACTTTCTTTATGAATTATAGTTTGTCTATAAAACTCCTGGCTCAGGGCCAGGTCACCTCATCATGATACGGTCTCAGTGTGACGCCCTGAATAAAGGATCAATAGAATGAGAGAGAGATAGAGACAGGATTACACACTCTTCTCTAGTCTCGTCAAAGATTCCTGAGAGTGAACATGCAACACTCAGATAGTATGGAGACAAAATGGCCACCTCTCTACAACATCAGGTCTGTGGGCGTCTGTTGTGTGGTTATGAATATATTTAGCTGGCACACAAAATGTAAAAAAAAAAAATATTGACCCCAGGTCTGCTCCATCCAAGGAATATGTAACTTGGAAAAAGAGAAGTTCAGGATTGCAACATAGTTTCTTTCAATAATATTTATTGCAGACATGTCTCAGAGCAAGCTCCTTGATCGTAGCCTACCCGAGGAGTTTGTGTGAATGTATGTGTGTGTGAGAAAGAGGTTTTCCTGGTTTGGGGTGGGTGACGTAGTCATGGTAGAATATTGGAGACACTTGAGTAGGAAAGAATTTGAATTGAACATGTCAATGAAACCCTTTGTAAAAACTCCCATCCATCCACAGCAGCAGCACATAGCCCTTGATAGTGAGGTAATACAGAAATTGCTTCACATTATTTTCCACGCACAGATAATATCAAAAAATGGTTGAACTAGCACTGAAAGCTTTTCTTAAAATTGTTACAATTGACATAGAATGTCACAGTAATTAGTTTCTGCGTACTGAAGATGACCATGCGGTGTCACACAGTTACTTCTAAACTGATAAGGAATTACTAGTCATCATAATTATAACTCAGTCATTGCTTTATACTTATATAAATGTATATAGATAGTGTATATCTATGTATTTAGATAGTGTATATATATACAGTAATTGAGTTGAGTGTATTTTGTATAACACAAATGGAAAAAAGAGATTTCCTATTTCTTTTCATGTAATAACCAATTTGCCTAACACCATTATTATGTAAATACAAAGCAATCACTAAATTACAACATTTTTATGTAACTGGTATAAGGTTATCATTATAGTAATTACAGCATTGCTAGACATACAGTATAGAATAACGAATGTGTGCCTGTAGCATGTGGTTCATACTTCATACAATTTGTAGAGGATTCAATACAGCACATAACTTAAAGGATATGTTCACTATTTTGGACTATAGTGCCTATTCTCAGTCTGTCTCACATTAACCTGACACGTAGAGTCTATCATTTCCCTGATCTGTACTGCACTGTAGCCAGCTCAATACTGAGGCAATCAGGGAAATGATAGTCTCTATGTGCTAGGTTCATGTAAGACCAAGAATAGGCTCGTAAGTCCAAAATAGTGAACTCATCCTTTAAGTTGTCCATGTGTAACATTGGCAAGGAAGAAAAAAACATTTACTGATGCAAGTAATACAGTGTAAGAACAAAGTTTTTTTTAAGATCACACCTGGCAAGTAGCATATTAAAGAAAGGGAAATATGAATATGAGTTGATAGTCACTGTAGTGTTTAACCACAGCCATGTACATTAAAGAGTGAATGCATACCATACGTGAACAAGAGAAGCTACTGTGGAATACAGAGTTCGACGGCGTTATGTGTGCAGTCGCACCAGAGGCTTACCAAGAACACGGCCCAATAAGAGACATGCTGAAATTCACAACAAAATCACTCTCTTTCAAAATCACTCTCTTTCAATCCAACGGTTCTCTCATAAAAGCTGCCTTTGCCATTTCCCTTCACAGTGTTGAATCCAAGTTTAATGCTATACATTAGCATCCAGCAAATATTCCACCTCAGGATTTAGGACTGATCAAATAGTCAGACCTCTCTTGCCAAGCATGGTGGTGCCATCACACTGCTGTAGGTGATGGACAGTGGAAATTAGCTTGGTAGACAAGGTCCTTCCACTGGTAATGGAAACACAAGCAAACTGGGTGCTTCATGTCTCGCAGGGAGAACAGAGGTCTCAGAGAGGTTTAAGTGCCAGGATGTGTATCCAGAGGCAGTGGGAAAGTCTCGTCTATGGTGTCTATCAGCTCTTCCGGTTTGGGAGTGCCCAGGCAATTACTGTGGTTATGGGTAATGTAGTTCATTTCCACCAGCCGTGGCCTTTCACCCATCTCACTCATCTCGTGTGTGCTGTTCGTTATGCAGCTGATGTCACTCTTGTTCCTGTCGGTCACTCGGCGGGATCCAAGCGCCCAGTCTATAAACACAGAGAAGAAAGGATGGAACCCCTCATTCAATACTGACACAAATCTATAAACACAAATCTATAAACACGGAGAAGAAAGGATGGAACCCCTCATTCAATACTGACAAATCTATAAACACAGAGAAGAAAGGATGAAACCCCTCATTCAATACTGACAAATCTATAAACACAGAGAAGAAAGGATGAAACCCCTCATTCAATACTGACAAATCTATAAACACAGAGAAGAAAGGATGGAACCCCTCATTCAATACTGACCCAAATCTATAAACACAGAGAAGAAAGGATGGAACCCCTCATTCAATACTGACACAAATCTATAAACACAGAGAAGAAAGGATGAAACCCTTCATTCAATACTGACACAAATCTATAAACACAGAGAAGAAAGGATGGAACCCCTCATTCAATACTGACAAATCTATAAACACAGAGAAGAAAGGATGGAACCCCTCATTCAATACTGACAAATCTATAAACACAGAGAAGAAAGGATGGAACCCCTCATTCAATACTGACACAAATCTATAAACACAGGGAAGAAAGGATGGAACCCCTCATTCAATACTGACACAAATCTATAAACACAGAGAAGAAAGGATGGAACCCCTCATTCAATACTGACACAAATCTATAAACACAGAGAAGAAAGGATGGAACCCCTCATTCAATACTGACACAAATCTATAAACACAGAGAAGAAAGGATGGAACCCCTCATTCAATACTGACACAAATCTATAAACACAGAGAAGAAAGGATGGAACCCCTCATTCAATACTGACACAAATCTATAAACACAGAGAAGAAAGGATGGAACCCCTCATTCAATACTGACACAAATCTATAAACACAGAGAAGAAAGGATGGAACCCCTCATTCAATACTGACAAATCTATAAACACAAATCTATAAACACCGAGAAGAAAGGATGGAACCCCTCATTCAATACTGACACAAATCTATAAACACAGAGAAGAAAGGATGGAACCCCTCATTCAATACTGACACAAATCTATAAACACAGAGAAGAAAGGATGGAACCCCTCATTCAATACTGACACAAATCTATAAACACAGAGAAGAAAGGATGGAACCCCTCATTCAATACTGACAAATCTATAAACACAGAGAAGAAAGGATGGAACCCCTCATTCAATACTGACAAATCTATAAACACAGAGAAGAAAGGATGGAACCCCTCATTCAATACTGACACAAATCTATAAACACAGAGAAGAAAGGATGGAACCCCTCATTCAATACTGACAAATCTATAAACACAGAGAAGAAAGGATGGAACCCCTCATTCAATACTGACAAATCTATAAACACAGAGAAGAAAGGATGGAACCCCTCATTCAATACTGACAAATCTATAAACACAGAGAAGAAAGGATGGAACCCCTCATTCAATACTGACACAAATCTATAAACACAGGGAAGAAAGGATGGAACCCCTCATTCAATACTGACACAAATCTATAAACACAGAGAAGAAAGGATGGAACCCCTCATTCAATACTGACACAAATCTATAAACACAGAGAAGAAAGGATGGAACCCCTCATTCAATACTGACACAAATCTATAAACACAGAGAAGAAAGGATGGAACCCCTCATTCAATACTGACACAAATCTATAAACACAGAGAAGAAAGGATGGAACCCCTCATTCAATACTGACACAAATCTATAAACACAGAGAAGAAAGGATGGAACCCCTCATTCAATACTGACACAAATCTATAAACACAGAGAAGAAAGGATGGAACCCCTCATTCAATACTGACAAATCTATAAACACAAATCTATAAACACCGAGAAGAAAGGATGGAACCCCTCATTCAATACTGACACAAATCTATAAACACAGAGAAGAAAGGATGGAACCCCTCATTCAATACTGACACAAATCTATAAACACAGAGAAGAAAGGATGGAACCCCTCATTCAATACTGACACAAATCTATAAACACAGAGAAGAAAGGATGGAACCCCTCATTCAATACTGACAAATCTATAAACACAGAGAAGAAAGGATGGAACCCCTCATTCAATACTGACAAATCTATAAACACAGAGAAGAAAGGATGGAACCCCTCATTCAATACTGACACAAATCTATAAACACAGAGAAGAAAGGATGGAACCCCTCATTCAATACTGACAAATCTATAAACACAGAGAAGAAAGGATGGAACCCCTCATTCAATACTGACAAATCTATAAACACAGAGGAGAAAGGATGGAACCCCTCATTCAATACTGACACAAATCTATAAACACAGAGAAGAAAGGATGGAACCCTTCATTCAATACTGACACAAATCTATAAACACAGAGAAGAAAGGATGGAACCCCTCATTCAATACTGACAAATCTATAAACACAGAGAAGAAAGGATGGAACCCCTCATTCAATACTGACCCAAATCTATAAACACAGGGAAGAAAGGATGGAACCCCTCATTCAATACTGACAAATCTATAAACACAGAGAAGAAAGGATGGAACCCCTCATTCAATACTGACAAATCTATAAACACAGAGAAGAAAGGATGGAACCCCTCATTCAATACTGACAAATCTATAAACACAGAGAAGAAAGGATGGAACCCCTCATTCAATACTGACCCAAATCTATAAACACAGGGAAGAAAGGATGGAACCCTTCATTCAATACTGACACAAATCTATAAACACAGGGAAGAAAGGATGGAACCCCTCATTCAATACTGACACAAATCTATAAACACAGAGAAGAAAGGATGGAACCCCTCATTCAATACTGACCCAAATCTATAAACACAGAGAAGAAAGGATGGAACCCCTCATTCAATACTGACACAAATCTATAAACACAGAGGAGAAAGGATGGAACCCCTCATTCAATACTGACACATCTATAAACACAGAGAAGAAAGGATGGAACCCCTCATTCAATACTGACAAATATATAAACACAGGGAAGAAAGGATGGAACCCCTCATTCAATACTGACAAATATATAAACACAGGGAAGAAAGGATGGAACCCTTCATTCAATACTGACACAAATCTATAAACACAGAGAAGAAAGGATGGAACCCCTCATTCAATACTGACAAATCTATAAACACAGAGAAGAAAGGATGGAACCCCTCATTCAATACTGACCCAAATCTATAAACACAGAGAAGAAAGGATGGAACCCCTCATTCAATACTGACGCAAATCTATAAACACAGGGAAGAAAGGATGGAACCCCTCATTCAATACTGACACAAATCTATAAACACAGAGAAGAAAGGATGGAACCCCTCATTCAATACTGACGCAAATCTATAAACACAGAGAAGAAAGGATGGAACCCCTCATTCAATACTGACGCAAATCAATCATACATGTATGCACTCATCACTACCCATATATTCACTGTTATTCACTGGTCTAAAGCAATTAAAGTGAATCTTTCATTCAGTAATATAGATGCAAGCAGCTTTGCATTCATGAGCAGACTACTAACTGGAAACCGGCAAACAGGTTTTTATCAATTACACACATTTCAGCAATTTGACATTCATCTACAACATTCTAGTTTTGAACCAATACGACTGAGACATCTCATATGTCTGTATTCACTGTCTTGAGACAATAACCCTGACTGTAGGACAGAGGCACTCAAGAACATGCTGATCAGTGGCGCTACATGATCCTATAGATGGGAGAGGTGAATGGAATACAGGCACTAGAGTAAAACAGACCGCAAACCTCATTTGAGTTATGATGGGTTCGGCATCCATAATTCTATTAGAGGCAAAACACCATCAAATTGTTTCTGGGTAGATGCCTGCTGTACCCCAGCACTATCATGTGTGGGGGAACGATTTCGATTGGGAGACATCAATCACTGTTGTGTCAAATAGCGAGATGAAATGAAAGCAGACAGAGTGTAAAGAGCATGCAGGACGATATGGTGAAATTGTGCTTCTCCAACATGGTCACACACACACACACATGCACACACACACGCACACACACACGCACACACACACGCACACACACACGCACACACACACGCACACACACACGCACACATACAGTGCTGTAGGCCTACTGTATGTCTTTACTTCATCTTGTGACATAAAAATGGCTTGTATTGTTACATATACTTGCACCTACTGAAATTTGAACGAAAAAAACAACCACTTATACTTTCTATACCCACAAAATGATTGTGTAAATCCTTCACCTATAAATCTTCGGTTACACTTTTCATCGGCATATGCATTATAATAACAATAATGTAATTGATAATGTAATTATCAAAATCAACCACGTGTTGCATCTGTGGAGCATCTTGCTGGGATCTGGGGACTGTCACAAGGTAGGACACAGCTATACTACCCCAGCCTCCGGGAGGGAGGACACAGCTATACTACCCCAGCCTCCGGGAGGTGGGACACAGCTATACTACCCCAGCCTCCGGGAGGTGGGACACAGCTATACTACCCCAGCCTCCGGGAGGTGGGACACAGCTATACTACCCCAGCCTCCGGGAGGTGGGACACAGCTATACTACCCCAGCCTCCGGGAGGTGGGACACAGCTATACTACCCAAGCCTCCGGGAGGTGGGACACAGCTACACTACCCCAGCCTCCGGGAGGTAGGACACAGCTATACTACCCCAGCCTCTGGGAGGTAGGACGCAGCTATACTACCCCAGCCTCCGGGAGGTGGGACACAGCTATACTACCCCAGCCTCCGGGAGGTAGGACACAGCTATACTACCCCAGCCTCCGGGAGGGAGGACACAGCTATACTACCCCAGCCTCCGGGAGGTAGGACACAGCTATACTACCCCAGCCTCCGGGAGGGAGGACACAGCTATACTACCCCAGCCTCCGGGAGGTAGGACACAGCTATACTACCCCAGCCTCCGGGAGGTAGGACACAGCTATACTACCCCAGCCTCCGGGAGGTGGGACACAGCTATACTACCCCAGCCTCCGGGAGGTAGGACACAGCTATACTACCCCAGCCTCCGGGAGGTAGGACACAGCTATACTACCCCAGCCTCCGGGAGGTAGGACACAGCTACACTACCCCAGCCTCCGGGAGGTAGGACACAGCTATACTACCACCGCTTCTGTAGAGCGGGTCGTCGAATGATCGTAGGGTCGGCGGTTCGAATCCCGCCTCCTCCTATCCATATGAACCCGTATGAACCATATGAGCCCATATGGACACTGAACCCCAAATTGCTCCCAGTGAGCAGGCTAGCACCTTGCATGGCAGCTGACGCCATTGGTGTGTGTGTGAATGGGTGAATGAGAGGCCATTGTAAAGTGCTTTGGATAAAATACAATTGACCATACTGTATACTACCACAACCTAAGCACACGGCCTGCCCAAATATGCCCAAAATCCAGAACCCCCAGGGCAGAGGAGGGGAGGGTTACAGACATAGTAGGGCAGCTTCCATCAGGTGAGAGGGAGGGTAAAGCTCTGGGGTAAGTTAAGTGCTGCAGTAAGATGTTTCAGCAGGACGTCTGTGTCTGGTTCACTGAGCTTTACTGCACCGTCTCCGTCTCTGCTACCTGAGGGGGGGCGGAGGGACATGCACCTGCCTCCTGACACTGATGTCTGCAAAAACTAACTAACTTCAATGTAATAATATGCAGGGGTAATTTTAGGCATCAGTTCAGGTCCATGTTGTATGGTTGTATGGTTACATTACATAACAGTCATTTAGCTGAGACTTTTATCCAAAGCCACTTACAATAATTGCATTTAACATAGTCAGAACTCACAAGTGCATCTTCCCTCTAAACAAGTGACTAAGAGCATAATCTAGTGCTAAAGCCAAATGAGTTTGTCTCAAAGGCTATGGTGTCTCCTGTGTAAGATCAGAATAGCAATTCTGAACAATGCACCTGAGGCATTAGACACATCATCATCCAGGTCTTATATCTGGATAAAAACTGCTGTTTGATGATGCTCACAATGTTTTAGAGGACAGTGAAGGAAATGCCATTTTGAATAGTAGGATGATTAGGAGGCCTACATAAATTATTAAGAGACAAAACAACAAAGAGGGCTATTACTGTAAAGCTACAGTACATGCTACCTGGGTGCTCTGGCTCTCACACTGGCACAGACTACACGCACGCACGCACACACACACACACACACACACACACACACACACACACAAACACACATACATAATCTATGGCACTGTCTTTCTCCCTCACGTACACGCGCACACACAGGCACGCACGCACACACACAACTGGGGCAGCACATACCAATTAAGTCCTGAACCAGATCCTTCACCAAGTGTCCAACTATCGCGTAAGCTACTGCAACCACCACCAGAGCTGCCATGACCAAGTAGAGCACAGCCTTGGGGAGGGGGATCGCGTCCCGGGCAGGAGTCCTGTAGTCAGTATACAGAAGGTCGCTCTCAGAATAAGAATACTGAAAAACGTGCTCCAGGCCAGAGGTATGATTCGAGTTGATCGGGGGGTGACTTGCACTCATGCCGCTCAAATCCGGCTCTAAAGCGGTCACCACAGTGGTGGTCACAGCCTCGGCGGCGGTTGCCTGCTGGACCAAACCCGTCGTTCTGTTCAAGAGAGGCAATATTTGAGAGAGGAAATAGCTCCAGTCCTTAATTGCACTGGTGTTGCATAAAAACATGATTTCTTGGAAATATCACAGCACAGTTTAAGACTGCTGTAAAAAAATAAAATGCAGATGTAAAAATGTGGCATTCAGCCTAACGTCACCGCAGTAGAATCCTCTTCAAAAAGTGACCAAAAAAATCGAACTTTAAAAAATCCAAACGTATTGTCTTTTAGAAAGACAGCTAGTGTTGTTGTTTTTTGTCTTTTATTTTTATTTTTTTACATATATTTTTATATAAATCCAGCAGGTTTCTTCTCACACGCTAAGAGATGCACCTGAGGCGTCCTTAATCACGACTGAAAGTCATCGGATTCTACTGAATCAGTCAAGGTGACTGCAGACAGCCTGTTGACGAAATAGACGAAAAGGAATGTAAAGTTAAGTTTTCCAAGCAAGATACTTTTTTAAAAACTAACTTTGAATTCGTCACTTTTGTAAAAACATACGAACCATTAGGTCAAATTGATTAACCTACATGATTTAATCAAAAATGTCGAAATGATTATTTTTTGTCTAGGCTACAATTAGCTGACTTAATCCATGAAAAAATGTGAACTATGGATTGATTGACAGGGAAGATGCGATGTCATCGTGTCCTTCAGCCTGGAAGAGAGCATAAAAATGTCCCTTAGCATTTCCCTCACGACCTCAAACACGTGTGAAATTTGTATTCAAGATCATCTCAAAGTAGCTTGGCTGGTCTGGCACGGCGTCACCGCACAGCTCTTGTTTTCGCGCGTCAAATGATTCGGGTTTGCATAATTAGCCTCCTATCGAAACCGGATCCTGAAAAGTAACGAGAGCAAAACCTCACCGCCCTGCTGCTCGTGAAGCGTGGTCCGGTCACGGTAAGTCACGACGAGTTTTGCTCTCCAAGAGGCTTCGGTTCCGTGTGATTCTGGGTCCTGTGTGGGGAGTGACTTGTTATTTGGCGCTGTCCAGTGCTGAAACACGGACGCGCATGGGGACGCAGCCCTCGCCGCGACTTCAAGTGCTCATAGGGCAATAGAGACTCGTGTCGTAAGATAGAGAAAAGTTGATTTTGATCATGTTTTTTCCTCTGTGCTTTCTTATGAATATTTTTTTTAAAATCCTGTTTGGGGAGCTCAACTGACATGGCAGTGTCATTTGGACCACACAGGAAATGACGAGGTGAGAAGTGTGATGATGCAGGGGATGTAACACATTTCTGAAGTCTGTGATTAGAGAACGCCACCGGGGCTCATGTTACTGAGCTCGAGGTACAGCCATCAGGAAAATACAACGACGAAGCACGGGCGCGCTGGGATGAGATCTCCTCTGACCAGCAGCTGGGATGAGATCTCCTCTGACCAGTAGCTTGGATGAGATCTCCTCTGACCAGCAGCTTGGATGAGATCTCTGACCAGCAGCTTGGATAAGATCTCCTCTGACCAGCAGCTTGGATGAGATCTCCTCTGACCAGCAGCTGGGATGAGATCTCCTCTGACCAGCAGCTGGGATGAGATCTCCTCTGACCAGCAGACGTACAGCATCAGCCCTGCAGCTGAGCAACCTCCGGCGTAGCACAGTGGTTAGCATGTCGGCCTTGCAAGCAGCAGGTACAGAGATCGAATCCCGTTCAACCATATGTCTGACTTTCGAAATTCTTGGAACCATCCTTGACCCTTGTAGGGGCGGCTGTATAGCTCAGGGGTAGTGCGGGTCGTCCAATGATCGTAGGGTCGGTGGCGGTTCGAATCCCGGCTCCTCCTCATGTCGAAGTGTCCTTGGGCAAGACACTGAACCCCAAATTGCTCCCAATGAGCAGGCTAGCACCTTGCATGGCAGCTGCCACCATTGGTGTGTGAATGTGTGTGTGAATGGTTGAATTACAGGCCTTCATTGTAAAGCGCTTTGGATAAAAGCGCTATATAAGTGCAGTCCATTTACCATTTATTTATCTTGTGACATTTGAAAGGAGCAGAGGGAGATAATAGAATAGCCTGCTTCATCCAGAATGTTCAAGTGAGTTTGGCCTAGTGAAGACTACCCAGCATGACCATATCAATGATACTGCCCAGTTAAGAAAGACTAATGATATTAGAAACTGCTTTGAGCCCAAATTAGCCTACTTCAGACAACGACTTACCTTTTGGAATCGCTGAACAAATTCATTTTGATACATTCATGTCTAAATGACCCTTATGTATCAAACACAACATACACAAAAAGACAAGTAGCCGTTTATCCATTTGACCTTGATCCTCACAATATTGCTACCCAGACCCAGGTTAGACATTCTCTACACCTCACACGCAACTCACACACGCCTATACAGACATGTGGCGGGCGGTGTGGCGTTGCCCTCCGGCGTGTGGCCCCTGTGTGGCGTGGCCCTCCGTCGCGCAGCCCCTGTGTGGCGTGGCCCTCCGGCGTGCGGCCCCTGTGTGGCGTGGCCCTCCGTCACATGGTCCCTGTGTGGCGTGGCCCTCCGGCGCGCGGCCCCTGTGTGGCGTGGCCCTCCGGCGCGCGTCCCCTGTGTGGTGTGGCCCTCCGGCGCGCGGCCCCTGTGTGGCGTGGCCCTCCGTTGCGCGGCCCCTGTGTGGCGTGGCCTTCCGTCACGCGGCCCCTGTGTGGCGTGGCCCTCCGTCGCACGGCCCCTGTGCGCTGTTGCAGTGCCTCAGGTCATGAGCGGCGCGTCGTGCCGGGGGGTGGGAGGCGGCTGGAGAGCACGACCTCCCTCAGCCTCCCGCCGCCATCGTCTTCACCTTCCGGTAAACTCCTGTCTTCAGGAACCGCATCTCAAAATGGAGGTTGTCACCAGAGCGGGAACGGCGGGGTCAACATATCCCCCTGCTCTTCCACTTCTCAGTGAGCCGTCAGCAATCTCTGGCTCGTCAATGGTCTTTTGTGATACTTAGCCTCGGTCATCACTCCTTTTCCTTCCAGGGAAGATGAACTAAACTCAATTTAGATCATGTCAGTGGTTTCAAAAGAGGGTCTCCAGGAAAATGTATTGGAGTCGCTGACCCATAAATAAATCATTAAGTAGAACAGAATGAGTCATTCAGGGTGGCATCATACTAGAGCCAAAGAGGTTTGCCATCAGATTTTCTGGTGCAAACAAAGTTGTGAGATGTTGGTGTCCAGCAGACCGCTAGACTCGTAGTACTCACCCTGCACCTCATGTACGCCCGTACTGATCTTCAGATCAAAGATTCATCAGTTGATGATCTGTTTGTTGGGACTATAAACAGAGTATGGTCTTTGATGTAGCTCTCATTTGATTCCACAGACACTTTCTTATACGTTGACACTGGTCAGAATTGTTTAAAGGTAATGTGTGCATGTATGTGTGTGTGTGTGTGTGTGTGTGTGTGTGTGTGTGTGTGTGCATGTATATATGCGTGTGTGTCTGTGTGTGTGATAGTAAAACGTGTGTGTGAGGATTACTTTCTATGTCCACATGAGTGTGTGTTGAGGATCACTTTCTGTAGGTTTGATCTCAGACAACACATGGACTGAGGCACCTCCGAGACCCTTCCATAGGTGCGGGTCTGGTCATGCACCTCCGAGACCCTTCCATAGGTGCGGGTCTGGTCATGCACCTCCGAGAACCTTCCATAGGTGCGGGTCTGGTCATGCACCTCCGAGACCCTTCCATAGGTGCGGGTCTGGTCATGCACCTCCGAGACCCTTCCATAGGTGCGGGTCTGGTCATGCACCTCCGAGACCCTTCCATAGGTCTGGTCATGCACCTCCGAGACCCTTCCATAGGTGCGGGTCTGGTCAT
>NC_140243.1:2978153-3035653 GCF_949987555.1 Borostomias antarcticus
TGTCGACGCCAAATCTGTGTGTACTTGTGTGTCACTGCCGTGTGGTGGATTAAAGTCCCATTGAGGTCCTGTAATTAATTATTAATCATTATTATTTATGAAGTGACTAATCATATGGAAGAGAGAGAGTATCTGCCAGGGTCTAGTCATCCTCCTGCCACCGGCGCTGTTGTCTCCAGGTATTGTGGAAGTAAATAAGACAGCCAGCCTTATTGATTTTCCACCAATGAAATTCAATTGTCCTTCATCCATGAGGCCCTCCATCTATGCACTATGAATACCCCTCTATCCATTGCTGCTATGGCTCATAGACACGCACACACACACACACACACACACACACACACACACACACACACACACACACACACACACGCACACTACCCAAAAAGTATGTTGAGTAACCAAGACAATTGAACTTGACCAGCAGAATGCTGAGACACAAAGGAGGGCAACACACGATTTCCTTCACATTGTGTGTGTGTGTGTGTGTGTGTGTGTGTGTGTGTGTGTGTGTGTGTGTGTGTGTGTGTGTGTGTGAGTGTGTGTGTGTGTGTGTGTGTGTGTGTGTGTGCGTGTGTGTGTGTGTGAAGATTATTATAGATAACAAAAACCAACGAAAAAACGAAACTAGGTGTGAAAAAACATTTTAGTTAACTGAAATAAAAATAAAAACTAGGCTTTACAAAAAACAATAACTAACTTAAACAGTATTGTGTTTACAAAACTAGCAAAAAATAAAATTATAGAGAAAATGTCTTTGGTTTTAGTGTCTTTCATTTCATACATAAGCCTAGTATTGTGGGTGAATATGAAATCTATCCTTCTTTTTTTAATCTGTGTCCCTGCACAGAAGTAACCTGACATGCGCCAGATGGTTTGTTTCACACGGAATAAAACAACATGAACTCACAAGATCAGGATGATCTCCCAAGGCTAGCGCAGAAGAAAAAAACAAACAATTGAAACAAACTAAACTAAAACTAAGCATTTTCAAAGAATAAAAAATAAACCAAACTTGCAAACCCGCCGTTATTAAAACTAAATTGAAATTGAAAACAAAAAGTTAAAATGATATAATAATAAAAAAACTAATGAAAAAAGCAAAACTATTCTAACCTTGGTGTGTGCATGGGTGTGTTTGTTTGGTCCTGGGGGGTGGAGGTAGGGTGAGGTGGGGAACAGGTACCTCCCTGTCACATTCCCCCCTGATCCTGAAGCTACACCTCACAGGAGAGAAGGTTATACACGCCATTATCAAGGAATATTGAACAGGCCGAAGCACTAATCTAGGAAAAATGAGTTGTACCTGTGCCCAGTCTCACTTAGCATGGAAATTGGAAGCCATAAATAGAGAGTCAGGTGTGGTGAGGTCTGCTTATGTTTGGGGTAATTGACTGCTTCCTGTGAGTCTACTGTGGGTGGGAATGCTGGGAGGAAATGATGGGGTGCTACTGGAGATATGGAGAGGTAGAGAGCACTATCTTTATAGTGCTTATAAATAAATGCTTCTTATTAGCCGGCCAAAGCAACCCCATTTCAGAGGCTGTGGCCTGACCCTGATAAGCCCCTGTCAGTCTGCTGCTATAGAGGATTATATATATATATTTATATGCATTTCCTATCGGGCTGCTTGTAATGTGAACATTCAGCAAGTCCTGTCTTTCCAATTTCCCTTCCTTTTTTCAAATATACAGTTATACAGTTAGAGACAGCACACTGCAAAAGGTAATGTGTTTGTTTGTTTGTTTGTTTGTTTGTTTGTTTGTTTGTTTGTGTGTTAGCAGGATTACACAAACACCGAATCCCAGACAGGTCCACGAGCCGCCCAAACATGGCCAGACATTCACCTCCATTCATTTTTTATGCTAAAACTACATTTTCATTTTTATGCTAAAACTACCACGCTGATTTTCATGAAACACCGTTACATGGGTCAACTAACAACCCATATCTCCACATGGGAGGTGTTACATGGGTCAACTAACAACCCATATCTCCACATGGGAGGTGTTACATGGGTCAACTAACAACCCATATCTGGACATGGGAGGTGTTACATGGGTCAACTAACAACCCATATCTCCACATGGGAGGTGTTACATGGGTCAACTAACAACCTATATCTGGACATGGGAGGTGTTACATGGGTCAACTAACAACCCATATCTCCACATGGGAGGTGTTACATGGGTCAACTAACAACCCATATCTGGACATGGGAGGTGTTACATGGTCAACTAACAACCCATATCTCCACATGGGAGGTGTTACATGGGTCAACTAACAACCCATATCTGGACATGGGAGGGTCACAGAGACAGGTTGGACTGGCATAAAGCTCTCAACCTAACGAAGGCAGCAATACCAAACATCCTGCTTGCACATACTGTACATGCGCGTGCACAGAGTCACAAAATACAATGATGTTGGTCCAGTTGGTTCTTAATGTATGAAGATGGTAATAATGAACATGCTTATCTACCAGTGTGCCAGCAGACAGCAGGCCTGAGCTGATAAGGATCTGGTACTGGCTTTGTTCTACTCAGGTTCAGGTTTAAAATCATTATCCTCTTTACCAATGAGCAGGCACACAGTGCTCATCATATTAAGCACATCGGAGCAGATATCCCTATTCTAAGAAGATTAGTTCCTCAATGGGGATATTTCCAGTGTGTAAAATACTCCAAATAGAACAGAACAGGAGGATGCTTACATTTAGAGAGTGAATCATCCTTTCAGGTTTCGGTTCATGAATGGATAGATGCCCTGTGGAGGATCATTGTGTTTTATTGTTATAATATCAGGAGCAACCTGATTATGTAGACATGAGAATGTCTTTGTTTCTGAGCCAGTCAGGCTGTTTCTGAGCTTGCGACTGCGAGGCATCTCCCCCTCAGGCTTCAACATAAAGGCAGTAAGACCAACCAAGAACCACAACTGTCAGTTGTTGATTGTACTATTGTACTTATAGGGAGCTAATAATGAGCAAACCCCTAAAATAATATAACTGTAATACCTACAGTAGAATAGAGAGGCAAACACCTAAACATTTCATTTCCTAAAGAGAAGATAATCAGTTTATGTAAACAATGCAAAAAATGGAAGGAAGAAATGCTATCATCAATTTTTTTTACTCATTGTTTTACAACTCAAAATTCTGGGACATAATTTGCATTTCATACAGTACCTGAGTGTACAAGTGAAAACCTTCACCACCTGGAATGCTAGGTGAGAATGGTGACACTGCTGCATATTTTTGTTATTTTTTAAATGCTGACCTTTGTATCTGTTTCCCGGTGAGAGCAGCTGCCATCGTGCGTGCCAGGTGGGCTTTCGGTGGAGGACCGGTCGACGGTTGGCACAGGTCACCACCTTGTCCATGTGTCCGTGCCCCCCCCCCCCCCCCCCATGCCACCCCAAACTCCGCTGAAAGTGCTTCACAGACAGAGTGTAGAATCAGAATCCATTTATTGCCAGGTAGTTTACACTTCTTCCTGAAGTCTACAACCATCTCCACTGCCTTAAGAGCGTTGAGCTCCAGGTTGTTTTGGCCACTCAATACAGCATTTGGTCGATCTCCAACCTGTAGGCGGACTCATCTCCGTCAGAGATAAGTCAGATGAGGGGGGTGTCGTCTACAAACACAGACTGGTGGCTGGAGATGCAGCTGTTTGTGTACAATCAAATTTGAGACCACTAATAAGAGTAGCTCTAAAGCTGATGAGACAATGTTGATTCTTTATGAGACAATGTCAATTCTTTAGCTTACAGTAGGTAAGTAAGTAAACCTTTATTTATATAGCACTCTTCACAGCACGACTGCTTCACAGTGGAGAAATAAAAATACAAATCACACATACAAAATACAGATAAAAACATAAAAACTACAACAACAAAGAAAAAATCATTAGTTGAGCTATAGATGGCCATGGTGGTGTAAGCTCCAGTGTAACTGGATAGCCTGACAAGATACCAGCATTGTACTATCACACCACAGTGTGCCTATGCGTGTGATCAAGGGCAGATCGAGTCCCCTGATATTGAGATAGTGTTTTCTCCTCGGGGCCTTCACAGCAGAAGTGTGTTTTTAATTGAACCTTCGTGGGGCTCCTCCCTATGCCATGCCTGACGCTCTGTTTGTTGAGACAAGAACCCCACGGGTTTTACAAGGGGGATAAAGATAATTACTAGCACAGATGTGCATACCAGAGATACAACGTGTGTCTCAATTAGATGTTTGGGTCCCTTTGTCCCAATGTGTTTGAATAGGGGCTCTCCCACATCTGTCTGTGCAATCTCTGGGACTCCCTAAGGGCAGAAACAAGTCAAATGAGGCTAATGATGCATACTGTCTGATATGTAGCATTGTATAGACTATGTTAGAAGAAAATAATATTGCTGTTGTACGTTTACCAACTTTGTTTATCTCATGATTTCAAGTCAAACGTACGATAGGAATACAGGTGTCAGCAACCTTGACAAAGTGTTCCCTGACAACTTGTGACATCATGAAATAAAAGGGCATTAAGGACTGTCTTAAAAGTGAGTTCTGAGCTCCAACAATGCACAGCTTGCCTCCACACAACCGCCTCCACATCACAAATCCTCTCTATAGCATGCTATGGTCTCCATAATAGACAGGTAGAGGGGATGGGGAGGCTAAAACAAAATTTGTCCGGCAAATATTAAGTCTTCTAACTGCTTTCGGCTGCAATAGAGCAGAGTCTCATTAAAGCCCAGTTTTGAATTTGCTTGAATAGCTCCCCTGCCTGTATGTATCAGCCTGTATGTATCAGCAGACAATTGAAAGAGATTGCCACTAGTGTGCGATGCAGAGACGAGGCAGAGTTGTGACTAACAGCACATTTTAGGGGAAGAGGAGAAAGAACATTCTTGAAATTTCCCCACAGACTCCCTTCTCTGACTCAGGACGGATTGTGAACTGCTGGCTTTAGGGTTAGAGTCTGAAATTCAGAGCTCACAAATGACTCCATAACGTACAATACCGTGCTTTTCAGTCTGAAAGGGTCGCCCCACGGACGTCGTAAAGAGCCTTGCTGTTCTCTCACTTTGGAGAGTCACACTCTCACTCCACAGGGCTGAACAAGATTAATGTCCCCTCATGATCACCAAACCAATCACTTTTAAGATCATTTTCACAGTGCATGATTTCCTATGGCTTAGTTGTATTATGTAAAGAAAGAAGAATTTGACTGAAGCTTAAATGACTTTGGTCTTTTGTAATATTGAGTCAAACTATGAATCAATGTTTCTACGTCTCTCTGTGTCAGAGTTTTTTGATCATGGGTGCCTGAGTCTGTGTGTGTGTGTGTGTGCGTGTGTGCGTGTGTGTGTGTGTGTGTGTGTGTGTGTGTGTGTATGTGTGTGTGTGTGTGTGTGTGTGTGTGCGTGTGTGTGTGTGTGCACATTCTGTTCAGGGAAGCTTACTCCGTAGTCTTGTTTTTTGTGCAGCGCACCATGGAGAGCAAATGTCGGGTTGTCCCTCTGTCGCTTCCCTTGTTGACCTGCAGTTCTATGTTGCTACCACAAGAGGCAGTGGTCCCAGAACATCAAAACAAAAGACTGGCTGTGTCCGAAATGCCTAACCGATACCATGCTCCAACCGCGCCGCTCCGGACCCGTGGGAACGGTTACAGTGTCTGTTTCCACCTCTCGGGCTGTTGCGTTCCATGGAATGTTGTTTGCGGAACTAACTTTCACATTTCTACTAAAGAACGGTTCTGCTTCACTCAGTACGGTAAGACAACCGTGCCATGGGAACGGTTCTGCGAACGGTTCTGGGCCCAACCGGTCCCATGTGGAAACATCGTCGGAACGGTTACCCTGCGTGCTCAGAACGGTTCGGCACGACAGTGGAAATAAAGCTAAAGTCCCAGAACATCAAACGCTATAGCTGTTTTTCCACTGTTGGGCTGAACGGTTACTAGGCAGTTTCGTCTGGCTAGGACTCGTGAGAACCGTTACCATCTGTTTTTCCACAGTCTGGCCGCTAACGCTTTTGATGCGTGTCCGTCAATGTACAGGGTCGGAGAAGACCCTGTGCAAGACCCCATGGTACGCTACTGTATTATAGACAGACAGTCCTCATTACAATACGAGTAGGACACTTCAAATCCTATAGTTACTATAGGATACTATATTACTATAATAGTAATTCATGTTTGTATGGGATGTGATGCACCAGTCGCTCTACGCCTACATGTGGTTTATTTTTGGTGATTAGACTGACTGTTGACTGGCACAGCTTTAGGTGGTGATGGAGGAATGAGCTTAATGTATTGATGCATTTTTGTGTGTGGCTGTAAGCCAGCGCACCTAGTATAACGTTCGTCCGGTTATCACTCCCTCCCTCTCTCCGTTACTGCGGACAATGTTGGCCTGCATTTCTCTGTTGGCACCACAAGAGGCAGTAGTCCCAGCACACCAAAATCAAGAAGGACACCAAAATCCCGCCGATCTCCACTGCACAAGTAGAGTAGTGGTGAGAGCATTGGGCTCCCACCCTGGAGACTGGGGTTGAAGACCCGGTGGGGATGACTTTATGGGACTATACCCCAAACCTCCACATGTTCATCCTTTCACTCCAACCTTTACCCCTTGCCTTATAGGTCAGATCCTGTCCCAACCCCAACCATTATTACCCCAACCCACACTAGGGACTGGAAGAAGGACACCAAAACCCACCCGCCGATCTCCACTGCACAAGTAGAGTAGTGGTGAGAGCATTGGACTCCCACCCAGGAGACCGGGGTTCCCAGTGGGGATGACTTTATGTTATCATCAGTTTAACTGCTTTAGCCACTGACCGCTACCATTAATGTTATGGAGGCTGCTGCTAGTTGTTGTGAGCTCATGAGCTAACTGGCTATCCTGCTCTTATTGTGCTGGATTAGCATTGGAAGCATTGGAACTGATGTGTCCAGGCGACAAGACCTATCTTAATTTATCAGACATTATTTCATGTCATTTCAATTCACAGCTATTTCAGTGGCATGACTAGCTTCCGTCCTACCAGTCCTGAACAGAAACAAGCCAGCCACGCACATAAGCCAGGCTGGACCTGGCCTGGTTTGTTCATGCGTCTCTCTCTGTCTCTATCCAACTGTCTCTTTCTCTCTCTCCTTTTCTCTCTCTCCCTCTCTCTCTCTCTCTCTCTTTCTCTCTCTGTGCTGCCTTCAGTGTGGGGAAGATGGACATACGTGGTAAAGTCAGAGTGAGTGGCTGTGACCTTTCTGGCCATCTCAGCTGATAGGAATGCCACCATGATCAATACCACATTAATGCATTCCCCCCCTGCACTCTCTCCCAAGCATAGGCTCCAAGGGTACCTGCCACAGGCCAGCTGAGCAGTCATTCTGTTTCTTTTAGTCACAAGTCATTAAACGCTCAATCAGTTCTTTTCTCGATCTACTTTAAGAATTTAAAAAAAAGTGAGGATTACCCCTACATGTTTTGACACCCAACTGTGTTCACTGGGTAACAGATAATATTCATGGAATGGTACCTGGACAAGCAAATGATATAACTAATCTGGTGATTAATTCATTCAATAGTTCAGAGAGATTCAGTCAAATTGAATTTTCAATAAGAGTTGTCATTGGGGTTGAAATAAATACAGTATGAAGGGGGGAGAAGAAAGGTACAGTATGATCAAAGAAAAATGTACTTCTAGTCATGATTTACAAAGAGTCCCAACTTTACTCTTATACGCCGCTGATATGGCCTAGTCAGGAGAGGACTGTATGGGAGTCCACAGCAGAATAATCAATGGAAAATGCAATCCTTTTCAGCCCGGTAACACGGCTAAACGTGTAATAGACGAGTAGAGGCACTTGTTTAAACGGCTGTTTCATGTTTTAGCCATGCTCAAACGTAGAATACACGTGTTTTTGAAAACGCGAAATAGCAGCCGAAAGACGAGTTTGTGGTGGGTTGTTCACCTTGGAACATGTGATACAATCAGAGTTTTGTGGTTGGTTGTTTACCTTGGAACGTGATACAAGAAGATGGCTATAAATTTGCGAGCGCTTTTAATAATGGATTGGGTGGGTCAAACAACTTTGGTGAGACAACACTGAGTGCAAACAACACTATTAGTTAGCAAACTAGCTCACATTCCTTCTGTTATTATTAGCTAGCGTTAGCTACTGTTCTTATGCTGTGTTCACACTGGGGGCAAATTTTTCCGGCCACGTGGCGAGTTTACATAGAAAGTCAATACAATTGACGCGCAGCGGGCAGGATTCGCGACATTCGCAAAAATTACATTTTTGGAACTCTCTGCGGTGGATTCGCACGGCAACCCATTGGATCCCGCGGCAAGATTGGGGTGAACTGGGCGACGAGAATTTTCTTGCCGCGCCCAGTGTGAACACAGCATTATAGCTACTGTTCCAGGGCTGAAAATTCACACCTGCCACCGGCCAAATGCAGGTAAAATTTCCAATTGGTGACTAGATTTCAGAAGGCCATCTGAAAAAAAACAAAACTTTTTCATCTACAGTCCCCTTGGCAGGTGACTCACCGTGAGCCAGAAAGTAAATTTTCACCCCTGTACTGTTCGCATTAGTTAGCTCGTATTCTAATGCTAGCTAACACTAGGATGCTAGCGAGCTAGCTATTCAGAGTGTACATAAGCACCACCTCACACCGGGGTTAGACATGGACACCGATCAGGCTAATTTACAAAATTGGCCATTTCAACAAGTACCTCAACTCATCTATTACACGTTTAGTTGTGATACCAGGTTATTTTTCTATTGCAACTCTCTCTCAGCCACAGTGACTCGGTACACTGTAATCACCTTCAAGATGTCAGTTGTTGCAGTTTTATCTCCCTGCTTGTAGGTTAGACCAGATTCATTTCATTCTCCTCCCCATATCTTCCATCCCCAATGTGATAACGGAAGTCCCGCTGAATGGAATTGTTTAGAATAGCTGTTCCAGGCTGTCCCCACCCTGATGAAACACACTTGTTTCTCTGGTTTGTCTCTTCGCAGGCAAATTATATTTCTTCAGCCCCACCACTTGTGTCAGAGTGGCGAAATATATTCCCTGAGATGTAATTATCACAATGGAGGACTGGGGTGCACCAGGCTTGCATGGACATGACCACAGCACCTAGTGCCGTCACTGCGGGCCGATTTCCTCCCTCCGAACCCACAGACACAGCGGTCCACCACAGTATCCTGATCATGAGCTGGGAGTCTCCTCTGACCCACCGATGCTCTCTACCTGGGCTCTGTAGATTGAGCTATCAGCAAGGTCACTCACAGGTAACTAGCATTTCCCCCAGGAGATGGTCTGCCCCACAATGAATAAACACAAGCACGGAGTGCTGTTATTAATGAAATGTCATTTGAGGTAATGAGGGATGAAATGGGAGCCCCCCTATCAGGTGTGATGATCTGTGAAGTATGTGTTTAGGGTAAAGACTCTACTGTACCTTATAGGGTACGGGGGAAGAGGGAGGAGGGGGATTTAATGAACCATACGTTTTTTTTTTTTCCTTTCTTAATAATGTAAATCCAATTTGTTCTTTGTAATGATACAATTCATCAATGTCTGATGATTGGGAGTATTTCTTTTGTACATTTTTGTGTTATTGTTTGTTTGTGTATGTGTGTGGGGGGGGGGGGTGGGGGTGTGTGTGTGTGTGTGAGAGAGAGAGAGAGAGAGAGAGAGAGAGAGAGAGAGAGAGAGAGTGTGTGCATGCCTCTTAAGTGAGAGATAGAGATGACATCAGAAGCTGTTGTATTTATCTTTGCTTTGTTTGTCTTTGGCAGTATCTACTGTATCTCTCCAATAATCACAGTACCAAAAAATATAGAGAGGGTTAAATAAAACATTTTGCTGATATTCTATACAGTGTTGTGATGATGCAGGAACTCTTATTCAGTTTTGAAATTCAGATGATTTTCTCACTGGAGATAAGCAGTACAAGCAGAACCTTTGTGCTGTTCTCATCTCTTCTGTCCCGTGTGCTTGGCTCACTTTGGTGTCCTTCCCTATAAGACTTACTGCCTAAGTGAACGCTAGATAATGAGATGGACTGAAATAGCTAGTGAACAAAATAGGATGTCATAACAGTAAAAATTATGTCCAATAACGTGGATTTACTTACAGCGATCACATTCATTTGATTTTATTACGGTGACACTGATGGAAATAGCCAATCGCCTGCATGAAAATGGTTGGCAATGTCAATGACCTTCCAGCTATGAATCAGGAGCATAAACAATGTTCGGACAAGATTGTTTTAACTCTCTCTCTCTCTCCTTCGATCTCTCTCTCTCTTCCTCTCTCTCTCCTCTCTCTTTCTCTAATGAGAAAGAGGAAGGCTATTTGTTGCAAGTGTTGCTGTCTGCTTGTCTGTCCATAACTTTGTGTTGTGCTCTTGTTTGAGAGCATGCTAGCCCATTATCAGTGCCTCGTGAGCCACACACCAAAATGGGAGGAGAAATCCATTAGTAGTTGTTAATGAATCCAGGTAGGTGAGTGTTAATATGTAGCCTTGGGGTCAGGGAAACTGTGGTTCTCCAAAATCATGTTAAAATCAAATCAAAACCTCCTCCTACTCTACTTTCTTTCAAACTTTTTTGATTTTCCGTTTTTTGGACTGGATGTTAGTGGATGTCTGTCTTGGGAGAGCACCTTAGGAAGACAGCAGTGTGTGAACTTTCAGAAGAGAAAGGGGCACAGTCAGGAAATGACTTGATCGCTGCTGTCCAAACTACCCCGCTATCTCCTCAGTGGATCTCTTTTTGTTTGTAGGGGCTGGCTAGTGAGGGTGGGAGGGTATCAGGAGTGATGGAGTCTGCCATCGGGGGTTGTGGAGCAGTGGAGCCCTATCTCTCACCGACAAGACCCTAAAACGCTTTCTTGTCCAGAGCTAGAGGTTTCAATTTCCCTCTCCCTCCCATATGGATGACAGAGTACACCCGCCACAAACTGGGACAGCTGCAGATTCCAATCTAAACACTAATGAACTAGAGAAACTAGTGTGTGTGTGTGTGTGTGTGTGTGTGTGTGTGTGTGTGTGTGTGTGTGTGTGTGTGTGTGTGTGTGTGTGTGTGTGTGTGTGTGTGTGTGTGTGTGTGTGTGCGCGTGCGTGTCGGTTTGCATGGACCATATGAAGATCCATCCATCCATCCATCCATCCATCTTCATCCGTGGGTCGGGTCGCGGAGGCAGCAGCTCCAGCAGGGGGCCCCAGACATCCCTTTCCCATATGAAGATACCGTACATTAAATCACGACGACCCACTTGCACCTCATATACAGTAGGTATCAGATACTCTGTTGACATGGAGGGCAGCGTTCCCCTTTCCCTCTCGTTACAGTACAGTGCTGTCAGGATATTGGCCGCGCCTGCTTGTATGGCTGCTTCTCGAGGCTGGCTGCCTGTATGGTAATTCCCTCCCCCCTCCCCTCCCCTGGTATTGTATTTTGTGTCGTAATTGCCTTGTATTTTGTATGTCGTATTGCATTTTGTATGTCGCTCTTTCTTCCTTTTTATGTGTTATTTGTATTGTGAAGTGCTTTGTGCATTCGTGCTGTGAAAGGCGCTATATAAATAAAGTTGACTTACTTACGTTGTGCTTTCTGTGTGGAGTTGAGGGAGAGAGGTGACTATGGGGGATGGGATGTCTCTGTCACTTCAGCCTCATTACAAGTGTCTGGCTCAGGGGCCCTAGCTCCGAGCGGCACATGCACTGCAATACATAACGCTAATTAAGAGTGCTAAATAGAAGCTTTCTCTTGTGGTTGCGTTCTGCCTAAGCCAGTATGTAGTCCTGGTGTATGGTTCAGTCCTGATCTGGGCAAGCCTCACAAACTGTGAAGATGGAAACTAATTTGGTTACGGTGTGTCATGTTCATCACAGTCCATTATAATCTAGCTTTAAAAATGTCAATACAACAGTAGTGAGTGTAAATAGATTGACTCATTTCAATCCAGGAGACAAATCACTCCTCTCTTGACATTGGCATTTAGAATGAGTCAGATGGGGGCTCACCCTGTAACCCTGAGACTGTGCTCTGTGAAATACAGGCATCATTAACTCATCATCAGACATCATACTCCCACACACACACAGCCCTGCAGTGGAATTTGCTGACTGCCAGCGAGATAATGTACGGGTACTGTGTGTTTGTGTGTGTGTGTGTGTGTGTGTGCGTGTGTGTGTGCGTGCGTGCGTGCGAGAGTATGACTATCTCTCTCAAGGCTCAGGCATGACCGTTTTCTCACAAACACACATCATGTGGCTGAGGTTTGTTTTTTTTTAGCTGGTTTTGCGTGACAGATAACAGATATAAATGGTTTGCATTTGACACTGACAACACAGCTTGTGCCTGATATATGAGAACGAGAGAGAGGGAGAGAGAATAATACAAATGTCCTGACAAATTCTCAATATGAAAATTCCTCATACCGGCCTTCATGCTGGAGTATATTAATTCACATTTTTAATTCATCAATCCGATTAATAATTACAAGTCATGAGATCAATAAACGGATGAGCGGACCGATGCTGTCTGCACTAACTGCTGTAAGTGACAAAAGGCGGGTATATTATGGGATGGAAGGGGACAGGGCATCTGGCCCTTTCACGCCTCATCGGGCTGACGGAATACTAATAAAAGCCATATGACAACAGCATACTAAGTGAGCAATTAATATTCTAAAATATTCCACATGTGGTGAAGACCTGTTTGAGGCTCGCTCGTTGGCGAAGTGACGGCGCTGTCTTCCGGTTAAACGGGAGATGTCCTTTTTAACCCCCCGCCAGCAGTGTCACGTGGCAGATCGGTCAGTCTGCTGTGGGCTGTACTAGATGTACTCAGACACATTTGTCATGCGTTGGCTGCAGGAGTGCCTGCCAACTGTTCTGTCGGGGAATAAATGACCTCATATGGAGACATAAGACGGGTCTCTTCCTTGAGGCTAATTGGTAGAGGGAGCTCACCGAGGGTCATTTTGCTAATTAATCAAGGTCTTGAATGATGACGACAGGGCTCCGTTGAATCTTCACCACAATTAAAAGCATCTCTCAGGGACAGGCGCTAGGCAGACGGCACAGTAAAGGTTATTTACCCAGAGTGCATGTCCGACAGAGCGGGCTTCTGGCGCACGGAATCTCACGCATCTCCCACTGATCTCGCAGCTGAAAATACTGGTGGCAAAAACCGTGGCAATTCTCCAAAAGATGATCAAGTACTCTGTACATAACTGCCACTTCAATTTCATTTAATCTGGTATTTACTTTTCCACTCTTCTTGAATAACTCCTCTATGCCTGAGGTAGTCATTTGTTATGTGCGGTTCCCAGGAGCTCTCCCGAGGGGCCACGCGTCTGTTACCCTGCCTGGCCCCTGGGCGGGCCTAAGCAGACAGACAGGCAGGCCAGGCAAGCTGGAGAGAGCCTTTACTGCGAGTCCCCTGATGCTGCTGCTGATTGTCAGTTCCGAACGTAAAGCCAAGCTTTCCTTCAGCCTCTCCTCAGAGTCACGGGAAGGAGTCGTCCTTCTGGGCCGAGTGCATTGTTAAGCCCTGCTGTGTCACCGGGATGCTTTGCATTGTGGAATTTGATTTGCATCCATTATGAATGAGATGACTTCATAAGAGAGGTGTGAGCGTCGTGTCGCCGGTCCCGGGGTCAGAGTAAATATGGCTGATGCACAGATACATGACTTGTGCTTTATTAACAGAACAGCCAGGACCTCCTCTCACGTGACCCCGGTCATCACACGGGTGAGACACCCTGGAAGTCTGAAGTCTTCAAATTACTGAGAGGCAAAGTCACCATAGCCTCACTTCAACTGGAATGCCAGAAGGAGGACCACGCGTTAGCTCTGGGCAGGTGAAGGAGGATACACGGCTTATTAAAGAAGAAGGACCTTACATTTGTACGGGTGCTCAGAAGAAGAATGGGAATGTCCAGCTGTTACCCCTGGTTTTTGATGGACATGACATCCCCGTCAGACCCAGGGCCTATTCATCTGCTTTTCACTGCCTCCCTAAGAGATGAGCCATGCTCAGGGGAAATTGATCAATTTAATAAGAGGGTAACACTTCACAATAAGGTACAGAAAAATGAGTAGTTACTGGGTAACTAAGGAGGAACCAATGATTAGTTCATGAGTAGTTACGAATTAACTCTGAGACTAGTTAATGAGTAGTTACTGATAGGGACTACTATATTAGTTACTGATGAACTAGAGAACAGACTGGGCTCTACTGTAGTCGTTACTGAGGAACCAATGATTAGTTAATGAATAGTTACTGATTAACTATGAATCAATGACTGTATAGTAGATAATTATGAGTTACTAGAGAATAGACTGGGAACTACTATAGTAGTTACTGAAGAACCAAAGATTAGTTAATGAGTAGTTACTGATTAACTATGAAGCTACCCAAGTAACTACTCCGTATGACTGTATGACTTTACAATAAGGTACACAAAAGAGTAACTAATGATTAAGTAATGATGAGGTAATGAAGGAGTATTATTCCGTATCATGCACCACTCTAGCGGACCCAAACTTGTTTACTTGTTACCTCATCATTAATTAATCATTAATTAATATTTTGTGTACCTTATTGTAAAGTCAGACATCATACAGAGAAGTTACCATGTAGTCCTTAATTGCCTCATCATTATCTAATCATTAGTTAATGATTAGGATTCAGAGATAATCAGAAACTACTCATTAACTAATAATTGGTTCCTCAGTAACTACTATAGTCTGTTCTCTAGTAACTAGGGCTGGGTAAAAAAAAAAAAAAAAAACGATGAATCGATTCTGAATCATTTGAATGAATCCCAAAATCGATCTTTTATTTAATGAATGAATGAATAAAGGAATTAATAGTTAATTCATTCATTCAATAATTCATTCATTCCTTTTTCATTCACAGTATATATACCCAGCCCTAGTTTTGATGTGCTGCATAACTTGGCAGTCATGTAATTAAGGTTACAGCAAAAAATATATATTTTGAAAAAAAAAAATAATATATATAATTATAAAAAAAATAAATATTGAATCGAATCGAATCATGATAATCGATTCTGAACCTTGTGAATCGGAATCTAATTGATTCTTGAAATTCGAATCGATACCCAGCCCTACTAGTAACCCATCATTACCTACTATACAGTCATTCATAATTACAGTAATCAATAACTACTCATGAACTAATCTTTGGTTCCTCAGTAGTAGTCCAGTCTTTTCTCTAGTTCCTCAGTAACGATTATAGTCCCCATCAGTAACTACTCGAACTAATCTGAGTTAATCAGTAACTACGCATTAACTAATCATTGGTTCCTCATGAGTTACTCAGTAACTACACATGTCTTGTGTACCTTATTGTAAAGTGTTAGCAGTGTTTATTTCTGTCCACAGCGCTGTGCTAGATGACGTTATCTGCTCGTTCGTCTGGCTCCGTCGCCGTCTCGGTCCTCAGAGTATCTCAAGCCCACAAGGAGGTCACTTTGAACACTACAGGCTCCCCTCTGTCCACTCTGCAGGGGTCAGGAAAAAGCAATTTGCATTCTAACACAGGGCCAGCATGTGGAAAGACGACGAGCAAAGCACCCCCCCCCCCCCCCATACACACACACAGACACACACACCAGGTCCCCCCCCCCCCCCCCACCCCCATACACACACACAGACACACACACCAGGTCTCCCTGAAGGGCGAACACTTCCCAATCACTTCTGACATGCCCTTAATAGAGAGGCATTGCTAGGCTGCAGCCTGCTGACTGATAAGCTAGATCGTACTGTACTTTCCCTCGCACGCTGACACGCCTCTGCATTCACACTGTTCCGCTGGCAGAATACGCAGTCAAATCAATATTGCTTCAGTTTATGCTCAGATGTATATAAAGTAAAGAAAATGAATATACAGTAGGTATCATGGGCCTAGACTGGATGTTTTCTGTAGAAGAGTTTCAAGAAATAGTATAGCTTTAGCAAGATTGCGGCTGCATGCTTCAATAACTTTAGTGCCACTGAAGCCTTTCTCTATCCGGGCCTGAGAATGGATGATAGCTGTCATTTGTGAAGGTTACACAAAATGTTCTCTGAATAATGATACTACTGCCAGACAGTTTGTGCTCAAGAGACAGGAAGTCCAATAACTACACCTTGACTCAAATAGCTTGAAACACCAGCACCAAAAGGGTTCTGTTGTCTCTCGACTTGAAAACGATCTCAGCATATACTGTATCATATCTTGTCCATGTAAATGATAAATGGACGGCACTTATATAGCGCTTTTCCACCTTAGCGGCACTCAAAGCGCTTTACAATGGCCTCTCATTCACCCATTCACACACCAATGGCGGCAGCTGCCATGCAAGGTGCTAACCTGCTCATTGGGAGCAATTTGGGGTTAGGTGCCTTGCTCAAGGACACTTCGACATGTGGACAGTCGGAGGTGGGATTTGAACCGGTGACCCTTCGATCATTGAACGACCCGCTTTACCAACTGAGCTACAGCCGCCCATGTGCTTGTCCTTGTCCAGCCTTATGTGATAAGATACCAAATGTCGTCTTGAAACCCAATCAACAAGATTCCTTTGTTTCTATACTGATCTGTTTTACTGTTTGGCTATCCCCCGGGAGGTCCTAAAGACATATGACACTCCGAATAAGTGCAGAGTTGTTGAAGGACATTCAAACGTGCCATATTTCTTGGCCAGGTATACTGAGCAGAAGGGCATCGTCATTTTTATATTAAAATGATGATGCCCTCTGAACCCAGAGAGGGACTGGTGATGGATGAGCCAGGGCCCAGCGGGAATTCTGGAGATCCCGGACGCGAAGCTTTGATCAATGTGCCACTCCCCACAGCCAGTCAGGAGATGTAGTACCTGCCATGGTTAGACCCCATTGTTTAATCCGACGTGCCATTTGCATGTCGATGAAGGTTAACGACAGAAAGATAACCCATTAAAATATCAATTAATCACTCGCTCCTACATCTATCACTTTTTCCCTTTTCATCACCCGAATCACTCTCACAAACACACACATACCGTACACACACAATTGAAAGAAGGGGAAAAAAAGCTGCTGGACTGGTTTTGGATTTCCTCCTCGTATAATTTGTCTGCTTTATCTTGGCGGTGGGATCGAGGGTGCATGTTTAGATAGCCCAGACATTCATTATCTGTCCAAGGCAAACCCGATTTAGACCCTCAGTAAAAGAATTACTTACTCGGGAGGAGAGGAAAGCTCTGTGTTTTTTCACCCTCTCCTCCACCCAAGTCCCCATCTTCTCTGTTTAACTGGGCTGCTAATCAATCAAGGCCTGGGCAAACTCAGCCCGTCCTCCAGCCACATCAATGAGGCGAAGAGAATCAAAGCACATTACCCAGCAGGCTTTGTGTAGAATAGATCACATTCACATAGGACCAAACTGACAGACAGCACAGATATTTCACACAACAGAGGTTAGGTTTTGCCATGTGCTGCACCTAATTTAGACTAATTGTGTGTGTTTGTGTGTGTGTGTGTGTGTGTGTGTGTGTTTAGAAAAAATAATTATTTCATTAAAAAAAATTGGATGAAAGAAAAAACACAAACTTGACTTAATGTCAAGACTTTTCCTCCTCGGGGATAATCAGGATCTAATATCAATAAATACTGCAGATAAGTCATTATTATTATTTATTACGATTAAGATTAGGGAGAAGGCTTTATTATTATTATTGTTGTTATTATTGTTTTATTACTATACAGATTGGGGAGAAGGTGTAGGGAAAATGAAAATGCACATTTGTGTCTTATACCATGAACCAACTTTCAGTAGACTTCATCCTTAAACGCCTCAGACTTTCTTGTCAAAATGTCATCCATGGCGAGGCCTCTCCTGCTCATTAGCACCTCAGCATTGCAGAGTTTGCCAGACAGCGTGGCAACTTATATTGAATATGCTTTTTTGATCCACCCATTGACAATAACATTGAATTGCTTTGTTATGAGCAACACTTGGGTCAATATATGAGCTTTTCTCATACTGAATCAAATGTCTAACACATACAGTAAAACATTGTTGGCATTGTCAGTATATTTAGTGAGCATTGCCACTTCACACAGTCACAGCACAGCTTGTCATGGGGTAGTCATTTCAGCACATCTCCAGATGGGCCTTTGAGGATTTCCACCCTCTGTAATGAGGCCCTCATCTGGTGTCCGATCCATCTCTCCCCTCCTCTCTCCCCTCCTCAGCTGGGGTCCGATCCCTCTCTCCCCTCCTCTCTCCCCTCCTCAGCTGGGGTCCGATCCCTCTCTCCCCTCCTCTCTCCCCTCCTCAGCTGGGGTCCGATCCCTCTCTCCCCTCCTCAGCTGGTGTCCGATCCCTCTCTCCCCTCCTGTCTCCCCTCCTCTCTCCTCTCCTCAGCTGGGGTCCGATCCCTCTCTCCCCTCCTCAGCTGGTGTCCGATCCCTCTCTCCCCTCCTGTCTCCCCTCCTCTCTCCTCTCCTCAGCTGGGGTCCGATCCCTCTCTCCCCTCCTCAGCTGGTGTCCGATCCCTCCCTCCCCTCCTGTCTCCCCTCCTCTCTCCTCTCCTCAGCTGGGGTCCGATCCCTCTCTTCCCTCCTCAGCTGGTGTCCGATCCCTCTCTCCCCTCCTCAGCTGGTGTCCGATCCCTCTCTCCCCTCCTCAGCTGGTGTCCGATCCCTCCCTCCCCTCCTCTCTCCCCTCCTCTCTCCCCTCCTCAGCTGGTGTCCGATCCCTCTCTCCCCTCCTCTCTCCCCTCCTCTCTCCCCTCCTCAGCTGGTGTCCGATCCCTCTCTCCCCTCCTCTCTCCCCTCCTCAGATGGGGTCTGATCCCTCTCTCCCCTCCTCCAGCTGGGGTCCGATCCCTCTCTCCCCTCCTCTCTCCCCTCCTCAGCTGGGGTCCGATCCCTCTCTCCTCTCCTCAGCTGGGGTCCGATCCCTCTCTCCTCTCCTCAGCTGGGGTCTGATCCCTCTCTCCCCTCCTCCAAGCTGCACACATCCACCAGCTTGTTTGTTACTGCCTGTTTGATCGTTAAGATGAGGACCCATCGTTTGACTTTCACACTTCAGCCGTATTAGAACACTTAGGAAGACACGGCATGTATGAGACTGACGATGCGCTGAAGAATGGGAAGTCATTTCCACAGTCATTAGGACCGTTTAATGGCTTAACTCCTGCAAATCCACTGAAGGGAGACCACAATGGTAGATTGAGCATGTAGGCTCAGTCTAGTAGCACAACATCCCAAGAGCTCTACCTGTTCAGCCAGATATGAAGAAACCTTTAAGTATTCTACCCATTGCTTCCATGACTCCATCAAAAGATTGACTAGGTTGCAGAACTTAAATGGCTCAGAGAGCTGTCCTTAAGGTATAGAGAAGTTAATGCAATTAGACCCTCCCTATCTTCGTTCAGGCCTCTTATCATGAGCTATTTTCCTTATACTGAATAGGCATTTAATTATAATTCCAATCCAATTAATGATTTAATGAATTTAAAGTTAGTTAACAGGGCTGCCTCAATTAGCTGATTCCCTTGTTGATTAGAGGCGTAAAGCCCCAAAACCGAAGTTCAGAACCTGGTCAGCTCCTTCACTCAGAACCTGGTCAGCTCATTCACTCAGAACCTGGTCAGCTCCTTCACTCAGAACCTGGTCAGCTCCTTCACTCAGAACCTGGTCAGCTCATTCACTCAGAACCTGGTCAGCTCATTCACTCAGAACCTGTTTAGCTCATTCACTCAGAACCTGGTCAGCTCATTCACTCAGAACCTGGTCAGCTCATTCACTCAGAACCTGGTCAGCTCATTCACTCAGAACCTGGTCAGCTCATTCACTCAGAACCTGGTCAGCTCCTTCACTCAGAACCTGGTCAGCTCATTCACTCAGAACCTGGTCAGCTCATTCACTCAGAACCTGGTCAGCTCATTCACTCAGATGCTGCTAACATGGATATCTTGTAGGGCCGATCTGAAACCGCCAAACCCACACGGGTCAGCCCAGTACCCATATGGGTCAGCCCCAAACCCATATGGGTCAGCCCCAAACCCACACGGGTCAGCCCCAAACCCACACGGGTCAGCCCCAAACCCACACGGGTCAGCCCCAAACCCATACGGGTCACAGGGTTTGGACTGGGGTGAGCGCCCAAACACGGCCCGGATGACCATTCACCTCCATTCATTCTTTGGACTAGGATTACGCAAAGGGGAGGGGTGTAGCATGGGCCAATTTAGAACCCATTCAATTTTGGCGTGCACAGAGCCACGAAATGCATTCAGGGGCGGAGGTCTGTGCTCTCTGAGCACCATTTCTAGTTCACCCTGCACTCTCATCCACTGGGTTCACTCTACTGGTTTTATAACTTTCCACTGACGTGGACAGAGTCAATAAAGACACACAGTCATAAATCACCACTAGTGTGTGTATGCTTAAATAACTCCCAGGCCTCTGCTGAGCCCTGGCCTGTGTTGCAGCACAGGGGTGGGGTGAGGCAGGTAACCATGGTGCAGAGAGAGCACACACACAGGAGGCCAACTGACGCATGCCGTTTACCACAGCTCACCTTCACAAACACCGCACTAGAGTCAAGGGCTTATCTTTATCAGTTAGCATTAAAAATGACATTTTGTCCCTTCTAGCCATGGATTGAATCCAAATGTGAGTAGTTCTTTACTGGTATATAAGCTATGATAGAAGGGTTGTGTTAAATGTAGAATCTAGTGTATTCTAATCTGATCACATTGTTGCTTGAGGAGGTTTTTACAACTCAGAGTTGCAGACTAACAGGTACACACGTGATTATGGAGCTTGCACTTGCCTTGTCATTCCATTGGAACCACTTGTTTGAGTGACAATTGAAGCATTCTGACAGGACGGTCTCCTCTGTTTCTATACCTCTCTCTCTCTCTCTCTCTCTCTCAAGGGGATCCCCGTCACATCGCCTGTATCATGGCTCTACCAAACAGCTCTGGAACAAATGCAATCCCCAGACTAGTTGTCAAGATCATAGGTGGCAAACAGGTCAGGTATTTCACTGAGGAGACAGAAAAGTGAGTTGATTCAGATCGATCCTAACCCTGCTTTGTTCTGCCTTTTTAAATGGTAAATGGACTGCACTTATATAGCGCTTTTCCACCTTAGCGGCATTCAAAGCGCTTTACAATGGCCTCTCATTCATCCATTCACACACACATTCACACACCAATGGAGGCAGCTGCCATGCAAGGTGCTAACCTGCTCATTGTGAGCAATTTGGGGTTAGGTGTCTTGCTCAAGGACACTTCGACATGTGGACAGTCGGAGCTGGGATTCGAACCGCTGACCCTTCGATCATTGAACGACCCGCTCTACCAACTGAGCTACAGCCGCCCCTTTTTAAGTGAAGCAGCCTGCCTTGTCTCACCAACTCTGCATCAAGCCATCTGTTCACTCCTTATTACCACAGCATGTTTGCATCCTGTGATGTGTTTATTTCAACTGTGTAGACAGGATGAGAATAAATCCAGCCAGGGTCCAGGTCCGGATGATGCGGATGATAGGATGAAGGAATCCCCAGCCCAGCAGACCCTCCAGCCAGACTCTAGACTGACAGGGTCCCAGGCTGGAGTGGATTCAGTCCTACAGGCCGCACTTGACGGGGTAAAACCAGACGCACACACAGATACAGCATCTCTTGTCTCTTTTTACATTTGCCATTGTGTGCCTGTACTGTAGGTGAGCAATAATATATGAACCTATGTTGATATATACATCGTCCATAACGTAGGTAAGTGTACTTGGTCCCCAGGTCCCCAACCGGCTGTGTGTCACAGCGCCATCTGGTGACCGCTCGCACTCTTACATTCATCCAAGGGACCCTCTTCTCATGAGCTCGGGACCCAGAGTAACAGTAAGGGATTCAGACAGTACAGAACAGGTGAGTTGGGACCACGTCTATGATATGTGGTTATCTGGTAAAAGACTGAAACTGAATTGTAAGATGTTATTTCTGCCATTTTCACTTATGAAATGTGAATGTGCGAATGTGTAGTAGGCTGATAGTAAAATGCATGAGGATATGGGCTGCCTTCTCACAGGGAGACATGATGGAAGAGGGCAAAGCATGGCTGTCTCAGGCCATCAGTGAGGAGCTTTGTGATTGGCCAGCCTCATTCCTGAACGCCATTGAGGAGGAGCTAGCTGCTCTTGACCCCTCCCTCAGTGGGACTCTCAACCAATCTCAGGTCACCTATGTGTTTCTGAAAAATGAAGTTCCACTGAAATTGTCTTCATTCCATCTGCTGCTAAAAGATTTCTCTAATATCAACGACCAAAACGTGGTAAGGTCAACATACTGTAAGAGACCATAGAGCAGTCTAAAACGGTTTCAATTGTTTGTATCAACAAACATGCACAGTTGTTAAAGTTGAAAGCTGGCTCATGGTTAAAAAAACAACAACAACAAGACGGTACATAAATAGATGTTGAGCAATAGAGTATTTAACTAATTAATTCTCATACTGTAGGTGCATTACCGAGGCCTTCTACAATTCATACAAAGTGTTGTGTTCCATAAGGAGCTACAAGAGGTAAATCACAATATTTTCAAGGATTTTTCTCGTACGAATACAAACATGAGTTATGGCAACTGACAAAATAATGATAATACTTACAGTCCGTTTTATACTCATTAATGCCTCTGTATTCATATTTCCTCTAACAGCCCGAGACTGGGAATGTGTCACATTTATCAGGAGTCCCCAGGGGTTCTGACCCAGTATCTGTAGATGCTACGGAACCAGAGACATGGCTCCAACGGTTCCAGAGGTTGGAGAGAGCCATGCAAATGTGTGACACCCAGAAAACTGGTAACAGTTCATTATAGGGGGAGCAATTCAGTTTCTCTGTGATACATATTTATGTTTTAGATTCAAGATCAGTTTATTCACCATGTATATGGATTACACACACTAGGAATTTGACTAGGGTAATGGCATACACTGATGGAGACGACATAGGACAGGGTGCAGGACAGGATAGGACAGCCCAAAGACATGACAGTGCAAATGCAAGACATTGTTGATGAGTCTGATGGCCGTGGGAAAGAAGCTGTTTTTATGGCGTGTGGACTCGGCCTCTTTGAGATTACAACTGTATATTTTGTGCTTTGTCTGTAATTTCAGGTTACATGGACATGGACAAGGCCATGCGTCTAATTCAAAACTACAATCTCATTTTTGACCTTAACCTAAGTTCCCTGAAAATTAATGAGGCAACCTCTGGAGCAAGGAGCCAGAGCAAAGTTCACTTGGCCTCAGCTCTGCGTAACCTGAAGCAGCTGTGATGTGGTGCCAATGCTGATGCAACATGGGTGTGGGTTTAACTTTTCATATCCCTGGGTGGTTTTGTAATTGGGTGAACTGCTTTTTTGCTTCCCTCTGGGAAATGTTGCCTTTGTTTGTGTTTGTGTTATATACAGTTTGATTTGATTTGTTGGTATAAGAATGTGAGCATTATCTTATATCAGCAGCTGCTGCATATGCCCTAATGCCAGAATAAAATAAACACCTTTCCATGACTGAACAATGAGTGTTAAGTACACAGTTAGCAAACATATATATTATTTAATTCCCATACTTTAATACAATACTCCATTGTCATTATTGTAATGTCTTGTGAACTGCTTGTGTGGACAAGAAGACTAACCAGCCACAGACCTGTAACTAGTCCCATGTCCACCTGTTAAGCTCAGTGTCCAGGTTCTTCTGTTCCTGTAATAGGTTGTGTATGACCAGCTTCATCTCCTTCAACAGCCCTGGATCTCCCTGGGGGGTATCCTCTGTCACTGTGGCTCTGGGAGGGGGAGGGGGGGGGCAAGGTGAAAATAATGAATAGAGTAGAATAGAACGTTTATTTTCGCCATATATCAGCTACTGTACAGGTACATTAGAATTCTTATCGCTTGTCCTTATGTAACCGAGTGAAACTGGGTTCTCGTGAGTCCTCGAGTAGTTAAACTCACTCCCTCAGTATAAATATCGTCCACCCGCATCATTGAAGAGCTAGCTTTTCATTAGCACATCTGGGTAAAACGTCGTTTGTCACGTGGGAGACCAGGGTTTGATTCCCACCCAGGGCATGCCGAAACCTATTGGTTGCACTTACACTAATCAATTACTCATTCCAAAGGTATACGCAACTAGACATTATAAGGTTAAGGAATATTATAAGGTTCCCAATCTGGCAATTTACTATCTGTAGTTTAGCAGTCTATCAAATTGATCCTCATCTACTTATTCCATCCAATCATGGATGACTGTGACTGTATTCGTAATATAGGTGGGAAAATTAATAAAATTCAAGTATACAGTTGAAGAAGTGAGACTCAATAGATGAGATATTAAATCTATCAATCCTTTGTTGTGTCTCAATCGTGTGTAGGAGGGTCTGCATCCTACCTGTAACTCTCTGCTACCACCTCACACTTCTTCATGGTGTCCAGCAGATAGTTGCGGTAGCCTCTGAACTTCATACCATTGTCGAGAAAACGTTGGACCATCTCATCCTGGTCGTTACGATGTTCTTTGTCCACTCTGTGGAGCATCTCCAAATAGTCCAACTCCTGCCTGTCCAATAAAACATGTTGCTGCCATTGCAGGCTGTCCACATTTTCATCTCAAAAGTGCAGTTTATAGGTTAGTTCTGGTTCTTGATTCTGATTGGCTGGAAGCCGTGTTAAATACTTTATAACACACACCTGGGACCGCATATCATTCCATTTTCAGTATTAATGCGCCTCCCATTTGATCCAATGCATTGTAGTTGTTTTTGTTGCTTGGCAACCCATTTGTTAGGGGAACTATTTTGCTCCGCGGAATTGAGGGAATGATGCTTCGTTTTGAATAAATGTTAATATTTTACATTGCTGTGCGTCTATTTTACACTAATAGCTGTAGTAACCGTTGTATAAAAGCAATAAACCACTCGAGGCCGTGTGTTATAGTGTTTTTATAACAGCTAGGGGGGTTTTTACTCCGCTTCGCGTCGTGCCTAACAACGCCCCCTAGCTGTTATAAAATCACACGGCCTCTCGTGGTTTATTGCTTAATTATAGGGCTGCAAGCGTGGGTTTTCATCAGTGGCATACCTGCTCTTGGTGGTGTGTGCTCCAATAGGCCAGCACTGCTCCTCCATCAATACCTCTTCAATGTTCCATAAATATGAGTTCAATCGCCCAGTCGAATGAAGCCATCTTTTTCCGATGCCATGCTTCCTGATTGGAATCAGGCCCATCTTGTTGACCCAGTGTAGAGAAGGTATAGTCAGTAAGACCATCCAGGGCACACAAGCTAAGACCAGAGTGATTAGATCCTGCCATGTCCATGCTTCCCCAGTCTCTACCCTGGTTAGGCCCATGACTGGGCACAGGAGAGTCACCCAGGTCAGAACACACAGCCAGAGCATCGGTTGGACCATCTTCAGCAGCACATAGACCTCCAGTACCACAAGACTACATGGAATAGACCTCCAGTACCACAAGACTACATGGAATAGACCTCCAGTACCACAAGACTACATGGAATAAGACCTCCAGTACCACAAGACTACATGGAATAGACCTCCAGTACCACAAGACTACATGGAATAGACCTCCAGTACCACAAGACTACATGGAATAAGACCTCCAGTACCACAAGACTACATGGAATAGACCTCCAGTACCACAAGACTACATGGAATAGACCTCCAGTACCACAAGACTACATGGAATAAGACCTCCAGTACCACAAGACTACATGGAATAAGACCTCCAGTACCACAAGACTACATGGAATAGACTATCTGCTCAGCTTTGTGTGCTCAAGAGTTTTCGATTTAAAAACTAGGCTAGTTAAGTTTTTAACATTTTAAAATTAAATTCATTCATTCATTCATTTTAAAATTAAAATGAAGAGCTAAAGTCGTTCAACCAAAATAAGGATAGGCTAGCCTACGTGCTTTGTTAGGCCCTATTTGTGATCTTTTAAACATATCTTTCTAGAATGTTTGCGTAGGCTAAGCACTGGTGTCTGGACAGCGACACTTTGGTCACAAACACTCAATGTGTCGCCTACTGCCACGGCCCGACTCGATGACGGGTGCAATAGTCTACGCCTGGTTAAGATGCGTATTGTAAAAGACAGATGCCATGAAAAGAAACCACTGACTTCCGTGTAGCGCAGTTATAGTTTCGATTCGGTGAAACGGAATCTGAAACAACCACCAGACATTCAAATGGAAGGGCACGAGTGATGTAGTCCGACTGTAAGTCGAATTAGTCAAATTATTTGCATTGACTTGATATCTATTGAAAAACCTATCAAGAACTTGGAAGAAACAGATGACGGGTCAAGAGAACCACCACGGACACGCGATCAAGTCCTATAAAGACGCCCTAACACACAGAGGTGAGATTAATTTGCTCAGATACAGTAGACTAGTCTGTCTCAGAGCTTGAACGCATCCACATTTTAACAATTTTTTAACAATTTTTTTTCGGGGATGAATAAAGTAGGCTAGCCTATCGATCTATGAATGGTGTAGGCTACTTTCTAAATAGACTGGCTCAATAGGCAACTCTCTTCCTCTTCAGCAGTTAAAGCTCCCGTTAAACCAGGAGGCTCCTTTGTCCAGAATGACCACGTGACTAAGCTGAGGGGCCATCTCCGTGACCTTATGACGCATCACCCAGAGGGGGTACCACTTTCTCGAGTGCGCCAGGCCTGCCCCTACCTCGTCCACCCTGAGGTTCTGATGTCCTACCCCTCCACCAGACAGCTCCTGGAGTCTCTCCCTGATGTGGTGAGACTACAAGGGATCGGTGTTCAAACACGGGTCGTCCCACCCTCCAAACACAGCACAGATGGCCCGGTGGTGGCCTAGCCTTCGCAGACACTGCAGTAATGCAGAATAACAGCAGATTCAACCCAAGATCAGCCAGCCATCTGGGATACTCAAATGAAGAGATGCAATGACAAACATACAGTATGGACATTGGCTGCGTTTCCCGAAACCTTCTTAGCGCTAAGAAGCTCTCTGAGTCTTCGAAACAAGCAAACGGGAGCCTTAAGAAGACTCAAAGAGCTTCTTAGTGCCAAGAAGGGTTTCGGGAAATGCGGCCATTATCTGAACTAAAGGAAAGCATCTGGAATATCCTTCCTAAACTCACACATTCCTGAAGACCTTGTTAATGTTGTTTTTTTTATGATGTAATTAATGATTATTATGATGAAAGACAGTAGCCTAATGCAGCAAACAAATCCAACTTTCACGAAAACATTCCTACTTTTAATACTTTTGTTGATTGATATTCATATGTAATAAGAACATGTCGACTATCTTTTTCAAAAAATATTGAACAGAAACAAATGCTTTATACAAATTCTATATATTTTCAAATACAATCTTTTACATTTTATGCTAAAAATAAAATAATGTTTGTCTGAAGGGGAATGTCAGGTATGTGTTTTTGTCATGCTGTTATTATCCGAAAGGTTGATCTGTTATGCAACATGTTGGGCCTCTACTACACAATGACACATTGTACACCTCAGTCACACCAGCCGCCTTCAGCCCGTTCATCTACCTTTCCCACACAGCAACTTTAAGTGTGCTACAGGTATATGATATGATACACTATGGACAAAAGTATTGGGACATCTACACATTACGAATACAGGAGCTTTTATGACATCCCATTCTAGATTCACACGCATTAATATGAAGTTGGTCCGCCTTATATAACAGCGTCTACTCTTCTGAGAAGGCTTTCTACAAGATTTTGGAGTGTGTGGGAATTTTTGACTATTCATCCAGAAGAGCTTTTGTGAGGTCAGTCACTGATGTTGGACGAGAGGGCCTAGCTCGCAATCTCCGTTCTAGTTCTTACCATTGTGTTTGATGGGTTTGAGGTCAGGGCTCTGTGGGCCAGTCCTTCCACACCAACCTCACCCAGCCATGCCTTTATGGACCTTGCTTTGTGCACTGGGGCACAGTCATGTTGGATCAGAAAAGGGCCTTCCCCAAACTGTTCACACAAAGTTGGAAGCATAGAATGGTCCAAAATGTCTTGGTAAGATCACGGATACAAGCGGCCGAAATGAGTTTTCTCCGCAGGGTGGCTGGGGTCTCCCTGAGAGATCGGGTGAGAAGTTCAGTCATCCGGGAGAGCCTCGGAGTACAGCCGCTGCTCCTTTGTGTCGAAAGAAGCCAGTTGAGGTGGTTCGGGCATCTAGTGAGGATGCCTCCTGGGCGCCTCCCTAGGGAGGTGTTCCAGGCGTGTCCGGCTGGGAGGAGGCCGCGGGGTAGACCCAGGACTAGGTGGCGGGATTACATCTCCGCACTGGCCTGGGAGCGGCTAAAGATTCCCCAGGCAGAGCTGGTTGATGCTGCTGGGGAAAGGGATGTCTGGGGCCCCCTGCTGGAGCTGCTGCCTCCGCGACCCGACCCCGGATAAGCGGAAGATGGATGGATGGTCTTGGTAAGCTGAAACATTGGAAAGTTTATTTTCTGAAATAAAGCTCAAGTTTTTATAGTCATCTAGATAAAATAAGTTATTGGAGATCAAACTCATTCTACTAAAAAGTATATTTTTCATTTCATCATATAAGGGACAATATTACATAAAATTGGCCTAATTTTCATGCTCCTAGATTGTGCACATACTAAGCTATATAAAAGATAGAGAAAAAATGTATTATATAGCTATAGGTGATGTCAGATAGTTCCCCTTTCAACACTATTAATCACGGATGACAGCTAGGCAAAAATAATACAGCATTTAATTATGAATATTTTATTAATTAATTTTTTTATTTCAATTTATCTAGAATTTTAAGAATTCTATTTATTAGTAGTACTGCTACACAAAGACAAGCTGTGACATGCTGAATGGTTTGGGGCTGTGAATCATCCCAAAGATACCCTTCAAGCCTGGAGGTGGGGTGCCAGGGGGGCAGGAGAAGTGCAGGCACTGAAGGAGGGAGGTGAAGAGCTCCATCCTGGCCAACTTATCCCCAAGACGCACCCGGGACCTGCAGAGATGGAGCAGGAGGATGAGGATGAGACTCATAGGGCTGGGTATCGAGTCGAATTTCAAGAATCGATTCCGATTCACAAGGTTTGAAATTGATTATCATTATTCGATTCGATTTGATTCAATATCGATTCGGTTAGTGTTACTAAAAACTTTTTTTTTTTTTAGCTGTAACCTTAATTACATGACTGCCAAGTTATGCAACACATCAATACTAGGGCTGGGTATGGATACTGATTTCCAAATATGAATGAATGAATGAATCATTGAATGAACTAATGAACTATTAGCATTCCTTCATTCAATAAAAGATCGATTTTGGGATTCGTGAATCGATTCTGAATCATTTGATTCAGAATCGATTAATCGATTTTTTAAACCCAGCCCTAGAGACTCATAACAACACTGACACATCCTGTCAAATAACGCCTGCTGAAATGGCACATATGTGGTGTTACTGACCATTCCCATTGGTGATCCAGTCCCAGACAGGTATAGATGGTCTCCCTGAGAATGCTGATGCATTGTGGACCACAACCTCCTTGGAGATCTGCAGCTTGTTCAGCACTGTAGATGGAGTTCTGCCCAGGTATAGGGTACTGATTTATCCATAACTCCTCCTCTATCACCCACAGGTGAGACATGCAAGAATGAGACGGAAGTTGAGAACTAGGTGCCCTAATAACCCTGCATATAATGGCTATAATTTTAAAATTGTTAAGGAAGACAATACAATACTACATTTGTGCCTCCGAAAAATCTGTTTGGAGCCATGCAACCCTACCCCTCTATCCCAAAGGGAATCGAGACACCCTACCCCTACACATGAACGCGCAAAACCCTACCCTACGCATGACCCCTACGCATGAACGCACAAAACCCTACCCCTACGTATGAACGTGCAAAACGGAGCGGTAGGGATCGGCATTACAGGTGTTACCGATATCTCTTTTCTCAATAAAATGCAGGTTCATGTCAACATTGCACAGCTAGCTAGGTGACATGGACATCAATTAAAAGCTGTGTTCATGACATTATGCAAATCAGATTAAACTGCACAAGCAGAATCATGGCTGACAGCAATCGTACAGTGTGAGTACGCATGTCGTAAGGTCTGATCGTGCAGTGTCAGTCATCCATCGACGTTATAGGCTAAAGAAAGAAAGACAAGAAAAAGCCAAGCTCACATCATCAATCACTTTAAAGGGGTGCTTCAACAGCTGGGGCAGGTTCCCCAGCAGGGGCCAAGGCTTGGGTCCAGGGGGGAGCCTGATCTGTAAGGACAGGTACCTGTAGATCTCACAGAAGATCAGGAAGAGCAGACCAAACACCAAGGTTTCCCCACAGCGGTCAAGCTAAGCTGCTTCGGCTCCGTGCCGTTGTGCAATTTAACCGGGTAAAAAGGGTCGTCTCAAAAAACACTTGCTGACTTCAAACAAGTAACATTGACGGGAAGAGCAGTGGAGGGGGCGGGGTTATAGAGGCAACTATTTAGCTAAGGGCACCCTCAAGGGAGCGTGGGCAGCATGTTCAAATGATTGGCCCCCCCACTGCACCCCCCTCCCAGTAAGGCATGTCTACAATCAATAATGAGCTTTGAAATACAAGATTGGACCAGATTTGATCTGCTTATGTCCAAATAGAAGTACAGCTGCTCTGTAAATGATTACTACAGGCGCTTGCAAACATTATATATATATATATATATATACATACACACACGCACGCACGCTCGCACACATCCATCAAATACAGTAGGCTACAGATTCTCTACCACTGTTGTACCATAGGTTAATAAAAAAATAAAAA
Source organism: Borostomias antarcticus (assembly GCF_949987555.1). Lineage (NCBI taxonomy): Eukaryota > Metazoa > Chordata > Actinopteri > Stomiiformes > Stomiidae > Borostomias > Borostomias antarcticus. Next base: position 3,009,059 of record NC_140243.1, read on the forward strand.
AAAGTGTTACTTTTTTGGCCAGACCATACAACATACACAAATGTACCATTAGCAGTCAAAATAAATAAACAAATAACCATAAAAGTTGTTTGCTTTCTTTATTTTTTTTTTAGGGTTTTCGTATTTTTTCTCTTTTTTTCATTTTCATTAGGCTACTTTTCATATTTTTGGCACTACATAGTTAGGGGTGGCATGTTAAGATTGTTTTTAAAACAAATGTCTATTCAAAGCTTTCATCTTTCAGCAAGCAAAGTATGAATACAGCTAATAAAAATAAAGGTATACATTTTACCTCCTTACTTTACACATAAAATAAAAACACTTTTTGGACCCCTTCGAAAATGGGGGTATTAAAATATTTGACATTTGTATCACAAATCAATGTAATGAGACAAAAAAAACATAGCTGTACAAAAATGATAAAATTCTTTTTAAAAAGTCCTCATGACCAAATGTAAAGTTAGATTTCATAATTTTGTTACGGTGGGCACCATAAGCCGAATTCGAGGGTGAAGCAGCGAGATCATTTCTTCTGCTGGATGTAGTTGAGATTGACGTGGTGCCGGCCATGGGGCAGCAATGGGAAATGCTGATTGGGGTGAACCACAGAGCCTGGGGGCCATGCAAGACAACACAGTCACAGTTAGCACCCAAGTCTTTCATGAGAGAGATAGTGATCCATATATCCCAGCAGCTTTGGAAGTGACGCTTGGATGACGACGCTAGTGAGAAATGCACAAGCCATCCATGCCTGCTCTGGGGCTCCTTACCTTGGGCCATGAACGGCTTTCCAGGTTGGAATCCTCCGCTGCCCTGCTGGAGGAAGTTCTGCGGCATGCGGTAGGGCCAGGATGGGGAGAGGGAGTAGTGGGGCGCGCTGCTGTGGTCCCAGGTTCGGGAGCCCTGTGTCACACCCCCAAACTGGGTCTGGTACCCTGGCTCTGCACAGCAGCAGAAGGAGAGGGGGACAAAGCAAGGTTTCAATACATGGAATATAAACACAATGGTTTGACCAACATGGAGATCCGGTGCAGGTGAGCAGTGTTCCACCACCATGTTTAAGTGCTGTGATTCTCCTGGACTTCACATACAACCCCCAGACCACTGATATCTCCTACCTGGTCACACAGCTGGCACATGTTACATTAACCCTTTGAATATGACCGTGTCACCAGCAAAATGTAAAAAATATCAAAGACTTTTTTTAAATCTTAATTATTATTATTTTTTTTAATCCAACAAATTCCAACACTCCCTGAAAGCTGAGAAACTGCGCTTTTCTAGTAGCATAGGATAAATCCAATTAATGTTTGAAATGTTGGCACTGTACTGACTGTACTTAAAGTAAACCAGATGTTCATTTGGTAAACCAAACATGTTTTATAATTAAGATTGTGTCATTACTTAACAAGCGAGGCAGTGGTTCATCGCTCCCTCCTGCACGATATCCTGTAATGTGCGATGAGCTGATATTTTAAAATCTTGTACTCACAATGTGCATGTTTTATATTTGCGAGAAGAATACCTGTTAAGATTCTCCTTATATGCATGATGCAACCCCATTTCAAAATCGGTTAGGATTTTAAATATATCCTGTAGTGTGAGCCCGGCATAAGCTTAAGGTCAGACGCACAAACACACACTTGGGCCATACATAGAAACACACACACACACACACACACACACACACACACACACACACACACACACACAGAGAGAGAGAGAGAGCCACCCGTGTTCACCCAGTGAGTACCTGACTTGCCCACAGTGCCGTTGCCCACCAGTGCCCCCGGTTGTGCCAGGTGGTTGTGCCAGTGCCCGTCTCTCCCTGGCCCGCCCAGGCCCAGCTGCCTCCCCGCTGGCTGGGCAAAGATGATGCTGGGATCATTGAGGTTCATGGGGCTGGGGCTGCCCCCAGAGCCTGCCCCGTTCCCATTCCCAGAAGCTGACCGGAGGGGGAATTTAAGGCCGGGCGGGGAGGGGGCGTTGGGGCTGGAGGTCTGGATGACGGGGCCATGGATGGGCCAGGACGTGGAGGGGTGGGGGACTGGGTGATGGGGCTGCCCTTGGGACTGGTGTGACTGGTGCTGGTGGGAGGGTAACAGCCCCAGGGCGGTGAGGGTCCCGTGGTGGTACTGGCCCGGGTGTGCGCTTGGGAAGCTGAAGAGGGACAGTGGGACCTGGGGAAGGGGCTGCTGCTTGGGTGGTCCCACGGTGGTGGTCTTTCCCTGCGAGGACTGCGGGGAGCTGGAGGACTGGGAGGAGCTCTGAGAGAACGGGGTGGGCTGAGGGGAGTAGGGCGGAGTCTGACGACTGTCGGACTGGAGAGACACGAGGGAGAGACACGAGGGAGAGAGACAAGGGAGAGAGACGAGGGAGAGAGACGAGGGAGAGAGACGAGGGAGAGTAGGAAAAGAGAGAAGGTCTTAGTTAATATGCCATGTAAATTACTTTTTCAAAGTTAGGTCAAGAAGAAGTGTTGTCTGGGGTACAGTAAGAGGGTGTCCGGCTGTACTCACACCAGGGGCGTTTCTAGGGTCTGAAAACATTTGGGGCTTAGCCCAAGGGTGTGAACCCCCCAGCGCGCATTTCTCACCATGTTAATGGCCAAATGCAGCAATCTGATGGACTTTGCACTGAACATTGAGATATTGGATGTATTAAGCATTTAATGAAAAAGATCAAATAATTCAAAAGAACACATACGTCTGATCCGTCCAATGATAGAACTGCTTAAATAATCTCCCAGTTACCCATGTACACCAACACACTCTCTATACACTCTTTCCCTCTCACACTGGCTTCTGTTGCCGTCTCTGCGTCTCTCCATCAGGTCCTACTCTTCTGTGTCTCTCTCTGTCTCTCTCTATCATATCCTAGTCTTCTGTTGATCTGTTGCGGTCTCTGTCTGGTCTGGTGTCTCTTTTTTGGAGGAGAAGGTGTTTAGGTGTCTTTCTTGTCTTTTAAATCGAGAGTTTAACATGTTTTTTGAAAGATTTTTCAAGATGCCCACCCACATCCATTGTATGACTAAAACGGTGGTAGAGCAATTATCAGACTTTCTCAAAAGTGCTAGTTTTGTCAACGTTTTGATCTGAACCATTGTATATGATCATAAGTAACCTTAAAACAGGGCTAAAAATGCATTTTCCCTTTACTACTCCTTTAAACCAAAATGCATGAAAATACACTCAAATTAACGAGTCTGCACTTTAACCTCAAAGTTGTATGGCATTGCACAGCCGATATGCTTATGATACTGTATGAATGCTGAGTGCAAACTCCAGCTTCGCATTAGCCAACGTTATGATGCTGAGGAAGGCTAGCGTAGCTACACTAGCTAGTTAGCGCACAAACCCTGCACAAACCTGTGGCTAACTTTGCCAGGGCTATTTCACCCTCGGCTGGCTGCTCATTTCATTGCTGCCTTGTGCTCAACCTGCTTTTTGACACCGAAGAATTTACTGATATCCATTTTGCCCTCTCTCTCTCTACCTGAACAATCTGTCTGTGCTTAGTTATCTGAACTTGGAGTCTGTCGCTGTGTGGGGGTGGCGGATAGGAGCGGTCACTGGTTCACTCACTGGGTTGTGAGATGAAATGCAGACCAATTAGAGCAGGTTTTATTTATTTCTGTTAAACAAATGCCTCATAAAAAAAAAGGGGGGGGGTATTGCATAGTGCAAGTGATGAAAAGTCATATCAGAGGCATAGACTGAAATATAAAAAAAAAAGTAATGAATATAATTATAAATAAATACAAAAGGACCAGCAAAAAGTTTGTGGCTGGATCAAAAACATAACGCTCGGTGAGCCCCTGGCAGACACATTCGGCGGGCCCCTGACTCACACATTCGGAGGGCCCCTGACTCACACATTCGGAGGGCCCCTGACTCACACATTCGGAGGGCCCCTGACTCACACATTCGGAGGGCTGCCTGGTCCTGCCAGGGCGGTCTGGGGCAGCCTGGGGGATGGGGATAGACTGGCTCACCATGGCTCGCATCATGTGAGGAACTGTGGGAGACAGGGACACCACATCAACTCTAGGACACCACATCAACTCTTGAAACCTGAACTTGAAATCTATTGTTTATCAAACCCTGTCATAGCAACAATAAACTCCTTTGGCTCAATACAAGTTTTTTCACTTGATGAATTTGAGTTAATTCTTAACTGGGTGAATCTGTTTTAAAGCCTGGTTTACGTGAATATGCCCATGTTTTCCCCACTGCCAAACTCATAGTGGCCCTGTGTGTGTGTGTGTGTGTGTGGAGCTTACCTGGCCCTCCTGCTGCCCTCTGTCTGAGGTGACGGTACTCTGGACAGTCCCTCCGGACGTGACCCATGTCCTTACACTGGAAGCAGCGCCTCTCCCTCGGCTCCCTCTCATCCTCCTTCACATCCTCCTCTTTCTCGTTCTCCTTCTTCTTCATCCTGTGAGTCAAGTAGATATCACACGCACACACACACACGCAGTTCAGTAAGTACTACTACACACACACCCAAACAGTTCAATAAGTACTACTCTACTGACTACACACAAACACACAGGAAGAGGAGTGTTCAGTCAGTCAGAATAACGTGCGGCTAAGTGTACCTGCGTCTCTTTGGACAGTCCTTCATGTAGTGGCCGATCTTCCCGCAGATCCGACAGCACCTGTCATTGGGCGCCAGTTCCCCGTCCGTTAGCACCTTGGAGTCAAAGAAGTAGTCCTGCCACAGAGGGGGAAATATCGACATTTGAAGTGAAAGCAATACGTATCACTCAGGTATCACTCAGGTATGCGTAGTTTGTGGGGTATGACCTACCGCCTCCATGCCGGGCTGAGGGTAGAAGGGTGTACCAAAGAGCTTTCTTCCATTTATAAAGGCTTTCATGATGAAGTTGGTCACTAATGGGAGACAAAGGAGGCCAGGTTAGGCCCCTGGTGACAAACAACAGACAATTTTCACTCCTGTTTTCGATCATCCACGTTCACTTACTTTTGCGGGAAACTCCAGCGCCAAGATTGTGATTCAAGTCAAATGGATCTGAAGAAAACACACGAGTGAGAAATGAGAGAGAGAGAGAAAGGGAGAGAGAGAAATGATCGACGCTGAGGTATGTCATGTCATGTCACGGCTTGAATACCTTCGATGGCAATGCATTTGGAGGTCCACTGTTTCTCAAAGGTGGTAAGGCGTTTCCTCTGGCGAATGCTGATGACGTGCTCCTTGAAGTCGAACTCCTCGGTGTAGAAGCGCAGCAGGCCCAGCCACAGCTCCCCCACGGACTCGCGGTTCTGCTGCAGCTCCGGCAGGCGACGGCGCTGGCGAGGATCAGACCGGGGGAGAGTCAAGTAAGGGGGACGACAGGCCAGAGAGCGTCAAGTTTGTTTCGGCGACGAGCAGGAACGACTAAAGCGGAACAACTCACCAGTTCCTCAATGTCATCAAAGAAGAACGCGTTCCAACCGTCCACCATCCTCTGTGGGACGTTCTGTCCATCAAAGATCTGAGAGAGAGGGAAGCAGACACCAACAGACTCCTTATATGTCACTGTGGTGTCAAGACTGCAGGGCTAAAGTACATTGTTCTAAGGCAGAGTTAGGGGGGTGGGGCCATTGTTCTAAGGCAGAGTTAGGGGGGTGGGGTCATTGTTCTAAGGCAGAGTTAGGGGGGTGGGGTCATTGTTCTAAGGAAGAGTTTGGGGGTGGGGTCATTGGTCTAAGGGAGAGTGGGGGGTGGGGTCATTGTTCTAAGGCAGAGTTAGGGGGTGGGGTCATGGTTCTAAGGAAGAGTTTGGGGGGTGGGGTCATTTTTCTAAGGAATAGTTAGGGGAGTGGGGTCATTGTTCTAAAGAAGAGTTTGGGGGGTGGGGTCATTGTTCTAAGGAAGAGTTAGGGGGGTGGGGTCATTGTTCTAAAGAAGAGTTAGGGGGGTGGGGTCATTGTTCTAAAGAAGAGTTTGGGGGTGGGGTCATTGTTCTAAGGAAGAGTTTGGGGGGTAGGGTCATTGTTCTAAAGAAGAGTTTGGGGGGTGGGGTCATTGTTCTAAGGAAGAGTTTGGGGGGTGGGGTCATTGTTCTAAGGAAGAGTTTGGGGGGTAGGGTCATTGTTCTAAGGAAGAGTTTGGGGGGTAGGGTCATTGTTCTAAAGAAGAGTTTGGGGGGTGGGGTCATTGTTCTAAGGAAGAGTTAGGGGAGTGGGGTCATTGTTCTAAGAGAGAGTTTGGGGGTGGGGTCATTGTTCTAAGAGAGAGTTTGGGGGTGGGGTCATTGTTCTAAAGAAGAGTTAGGGGAGTGGGGTCATTGTTCTAAAGAAGAGTTTGGGGGGTGGGGTCATTGTTCTAAAGAAGAGTTTGGGGGATGGGTCATTGTTCTAAAGAAGAGTTTGGGGGATGGGTCATTGTTCTAAAGAAGAGTTTGGGGGATGGGTCATTGTTCTAAGGAAGAGTTAGGGGGTGGGGTCATTGTTCTAAGGAAGAGTTTGGGGGTGGGGTCATTGTTCTAAGGAAGAGTTAGGGGGGTAGGGTCATTGTTCTAAGGAAGAGTTTGGGGGTGGGGTCATTGTTCTAAGGAAGAGTTTGGGGGGTAGGGTCATTGTTCTAAGGAAGAGTTTGGGGGGTAGGGTCATTGTTCTAAGGAAGAGTTTGGGGGGTAGGGTCATTGTTCTAAGAGAGAGTTTGGGGGGTGGGGTCATTGTTCTAAGGCAGAGTTAGGGGGATGGGGTCATTGTTCTAAGGAAGAGTTTGGGGGATGGGGTCATTGTTCTAAGGGAGAGTTTGGGGGGTAGAGTCATTGGTCTAAGGGAGAGTTTGGGGGGGTAGGGTCATTGGTCTAAGGGAGAGTTTGGGGGGTAGGGTCATTGGTCTAAGGAAGAGTTTGGGGGGTAGAGTCATTGGTCTAAGGGAGAGTTTGGGGGGGTAGGGTCATTGGTCTAAGGAAGAGTTTGGGGGGTAGAGTCATTGGTCTAAGGAAGAGTTTGGGGGGGTAGGGTCATTGGTCTAAGGAAGAGTTTGGGGGGGTAGGGTCATTGGTCTAAGGAAGAGTTTGGGGGGTAGAGTCATTGGTCTAAGGGAGAGTTTGGGGGGTAGAGTCATTGGTCTAAGGGAGAGTTTGGGGGGGTAGGGTCATTGTTCTAAGGGAGGTCGTACCTCCTGCAGGACAGGGATGACGGGGCGCTGCCTCTGCTGCAGGAAGTACAGCACCATGAGGATGTAGGCGTAGGACGAGAGACTTCCTCTGGACGCATCGCCGATGTCACAGCGCTGGCACCACAAACGAGACACACACAGGGTAAAACGGCCACCGCGTTCGGCGAAATGATACTTCCGTGACAAAAGAAAACCCCAACTGGGACATGTAGCCGCATCGACATGTCGCCTACCTTTGCAAAGACTTTCATTGTGTACCCCAGGTACTGCACGCGAGGATCTAGGGCAGCGTAGGTAGCCAGCATTCTGGTGTTATGCTGAGCCTGACCAGAGAGAGGAGGTTAACAAAACCACAGATCTACAGCCACTATGCATGCAGGAGGGCGTCGCTGAGTAGCCCCATCTCCAGGAAAAAAAGATGGAGGGGGGGCCAATCACAGTCAAACAACAGCCTATGAGCGATCCCTTACCAGGGTGTTATACAGGCTGATGTCTCCCTCCAGCCCACTCTGTCTGTGTTCAAACTTCACGATAGGCACTTTAGCTGTTGTGATGGGCAAGATGTTTCTAAGACCTGGGGCGGGGAAGAACAGAGGAAACCGTCGCACCGGTAGCAGCCATAGCGAGATAACTAGTGAGAAAATAAAGACCCTCTGATGGATGAATGTGCTTCTTACCTGTGTGTTTCTTCAGCACCTTGGCAAGTCCTTCGATGATTTCTTTGCCGTTCAGCATCTGTTGGGTAAGGGAAAGTTCAAAATTTTAATGGGGGGGGGGGGGGGGGGGGTGTGAGTCGTTCGCAGTGTCAGACTGTCTCTGAGTCTCGCTCCCCTACCTCTGCTGTCTCATGGCCCTCCAGGGTCATACAGATGTCAAGGTCGCTGTCACGGAAACCAAAGCCGTTCTTTGAAGAGCCGAACAAACACAGCTGGGCTTTGTCTGTACAAAAAGAAAAAAAAATAGCATTTCTTTCTGTCATCCATCAGGAATTGAAGGCGTGGACTTCTCTTGCGTGTGTCCATAAAGCACACATTCATCTTTTGATCGTTGTGAAGGGACCCGTACCATTATACTCCTTTCGTATGAACCTCTCTAGACTGGCCAGGATCTGCTCTCTTTTCTGTTGCTCTACAAGGGAAGGGGACAGCTCGTCTAGAAAACAGATCAAAACAAGTAAGGACATTAGTATGTGTAGTCTGATTAGTTCCTTGCTTTGAAAGTTTTGTTTTGTGGTGTCATACAAAGATGACTGCTCTATGCCTCCGAAACGGAGCAAAAACATGAACATCACCATCATTCCAAATATGAACATCACCATCATTCCAAATATGAACATCACCATCATTCCAAACATGAACAGCACCATCGTTCCAAACATGCTCATTGTAGTGCATCATGGAGGACTCACGATAGCAGAGCCTGCAAAGGCCATCAAGGATATCGCGGAAGTGATCGTTCATGGGGGGGAGTGGCTTAAGCTCAATCTTCTTAAAGTCCTCAGGACATTCGTCCTTCAGATGGCCATCTCTTTTACAGATGCTGCACACAACTGTGGGAGGCTGTAGAGAAAAGAAGGATATTAAATGATTTACTCTGCTGAAAGTACACACTGATAATCCAAGATTCATTCAGGAACACATAACTTGATTACCATTTATTGCTACAAATGGAATACAGTTACGTTTGGTGCTGACGGCTCAGCTCTAAATGCCTCCCTGGATTAGCCAAGCAGCGCGCTAAACAAATAAGGGAACTTTCTACAAAAACCTCCCCATGGAGAAACCGAGAGAGCCAAAGTATGACATGGAAGGAGCACAGCACAACACAGTACAGACAAGGGCATACGCAGAGATGAAAGCGACAGACGAGGCATAGCATAAAAGAGGGTGAAAGAACAACAAGGCACGTACATCCTAAGGGCGAAACAATGGAGAACAAATACAAGAGCGTGTGAACCTAGGAGCTAGGATAGGGCACTGAACCACAATAGGGAAGGCCAAGGAGGTGGAGAGAAGCTTGCCAGCAAATTAACCTTTATCAAAGGGTAGGTTTAGCAAGGTTTAGCAAAGCGGTGAGCATGCAGCATCGTTGTAGCAGAGAGCAGTGTACTAGGAAGTCGTTTAAATAGGCCGCCTTGTCGTGAGAATAGGCTGTGATTGGTGAATGAGTAATTGAATGATTGAAAATGCTGATTGTTCACTGGGTTGTCAGCTGATTACAGCCAAGGCGCATGACCCCGTGTCCTGCATAAAATGACGCAATGCTACAATAACACAACACCTAAATACTTAATATGTTGTAGAATTTTACTTTATCCATTTGAAAAAATGAAAACGCTGATGAGCATGAACCATTGCAGACTATGCGTCACCTTTCCGCCAGTGAAAATCATTCTGTCAAAAATATAGCACAGGTCCTCGGGTGCAACAGGTCTCTGCTTCTCTGGTACACGGTTCTCCTCCTCTTCTTCCTCCTCCACCTCCTCCTCCTCCTCCTCGTCGTCACTGTCCAGCAGGCCGTTGTGAGGATGGGGGGGGGGAGGTCTCTTGGCTGCGTGTGCCTCCTGGGCACTGCGGTCAGGTGTGCTAGGGTCCCCTTCGCTGAGGGCCAGGTCAGTAAGGCTGCTGGTCAACTCCCTCTCTTTCCTCTGAGACGGATCTGAGCCGTCCTCTTCCTCGCTTTCGCCCCCGTAGCCCTCCTTCGTTTCAGAGCTGTCACTTTTGCCTTCTTTCCCATCGCTCTCTCCGGCGCTCACAGACGCCACAGCCTTCCTCTCTCCTTCCTCCCGTTTCAGGAGTTGTTTGACTGTTTTTTTGATCCTCTGGCGCCCCCCGGTGGCCCGGTCCTTGCTTTGCGGGCAGGCAAAGTACTTGTATGCAGTGCGGAAGCGCTCCTGGATGTATTCGAAGACCATCTGACTGTTCAGGCTCCGTGCAACGTTCCTCTTCAGAGCAAATGGATCTGAGAGGAAAAGGAACATTGTGATTGCATGAAAAGTACCTGAATAGAAGACTAATATAGAGGGAGGTACATTCCCTCTGAAGGTTACACGGTGGAACATTGCCAACTGTTCAGGACCAGGAGGTCAGAGGCAGTTAAGTGGCTTCTTACCTTCGATGGCCAGCCTGCGACGGGGCCAGTTTTTAACCTCCCGCGAGAGGCGCTCCCTCAGACGGATGCTGATGATGTGTTCCTCCAGGGCGAACTCCAGCGTGTAGAAACGCAGCAGCTCCAGCCACAGCTGCCCCAGAGACACCCCCTTCCCAAGGTCATGGGCCAAACGAGTCTGCATGAGGTCAGTTAAGAGGAGAAGACTGTCAAGTCACATGCGACCGTGTCAGAGGTGACATTAAGCCTGGTTCATGTGGCTAATGGTGCGTTCGTTTGTGGTCGGACGTAGCAAGTCGCAAGTGGCAAAATACCTACCTCCGACCTGTGTCCATTGAGCTATAGCGAATGATATGATGATGATATGATATTGACGTCAGCCGGCAACTGGGGGCTGAGAAACATATCCGAATTTGCGACGAGGAAGTGCGAGTTCATGCGGCGTTTTATTTAATCATTCCTAGTAGCAAGTCGCAATTTGCCACCTCCCAGTTATAAACGAACGCACCATTAATGACATGATCTACGACGCCAAGTGGGGATTCCTGGTAATGGAACTAGCATCGGTCTTACCATGCCGCCTGCATGCTTCCCAGCAGGGGTCTTGGGCTCTGGCTTGGCCTTGGCTTCTCCCCTGCCCTCTCCTCGTCCCTCGTTGTTGCTAGGCGGTTTGTGCTCCCAGCCCGTGAATATGTCCCTCTCTACGCCGGTCAGATGATACTCATCCACGCGCTTCAGGTCAAAGCCTTCAATCTAGAACAGACCAAAAAAAATGAATGTGACACTAGACTGGTTTTGCCTTTGACGTTTTTCTGCAATTTCATCTTTTGTCCAGGGAAACGGCTACGCTGATGGTGATTTTAAAAAGACCTACACACAGAATTGAATCGAAATAACATTACATTAAACAAGCGTGACTGTGCCCCGTTAATCTAAGAGCACTGTCCACTCTACTACTAGACGCTAGTCTGACTCACCCAGTACCCCAGGTAAACAGGGAGGATAGTCTGACTCACCCAGTACCCCAGGTAAACAGGGAGGATAGTATAACTCACCCAGTACCCCAGGTAAACAGGGAGGATAGTCTGACTCACCCAGTACCCCAGGTAGACAGGGAGGATAGTCTGACTCACCCAGTACCCCAGGTAAACAGGGAGGATAGTCTAACTCACCCAGTACCCCAGGTAAACAGGGAGGATAGTCTAACTCACCCAGTACCCCAGGTAAACAGGGAGGATAGTCTAACTCACCCAGTACCCCAGGTAAACAGGGAGGATAGTCTGACTCACCCAGTACCCCAGGTAAACAGGGAGGATAGTCTAACTCACCCAGTACCCCAGGTAAACAGGGAGGATAGTCTAACTCACCCAGTACCCCAGGTAAACAGGGAGGATAGTCTAACTCACCCAGTACACCAGGTAAACAGGGAGGATAGTCTAACTCACCCAGTACCCCAGGTAAACAGGGAGGATAGTCTAACTCACCCAGTACACCAGGTAAACAGGGAGGATAGTCTAACTCACCCAGTACCCCAGGTAAACTAGAGGCTAGTCTGACTCACCCAGTACCCCAGGTAGACAGGGAGGATAGTCTAATTCACCCAGTACCCCAGGTAGACAGGGAGGATAGTCTAACTCACCCAGTACCCCAGGTAAACAGGGAGGATAGTCTAACTCACCCAGTACCCCAGGTAGACATGGAGGATAGTCTAACTCACCCAGTACCCCAGGTAAACAGGGAGGATAGTCTGACTCACCCAGTACCCCAGGTAGACAGGGAGGATAGTCTAACTCACCCAGTACCCCAGGTAAACAGGGAGGATAGTCTAACTCACCCAGTACCCCAGGTAAACAGGGAGGATAGTCTAACTCACCCAGTACCCCAGGTAAACAGGGAGGATAGTCTAACTCACCCAGTACCCCAGGTAAACAGGGAGGATAGTCTAACTCACCCAGTACCCCAGGTAGACAGGGAGGATAGTCTAACTCACCCAGTACCCCAGGTAGACAGGGAGGATGGGCTCCCTCCTCTGCTGCAGGAAGAAGATCACCATGATGGAGAAGGAGTAGGAGGGGATGCCACCTTCCGCCTGGCAGTCGATGTGACACAACTACGCGGGCAGACACATGGGTCAGGGTTTGTTGATCTAAACAACAAAGCAATCAGAGAACTCCAGAGGAAGATGGCCAGCCTTACCTTTGCCCAGTAGCGGAAGGCCAGGACCAGCGGTATGAGTCTGGGCTCCAGTCTGGCCAGGGCAGCCAGGTGGTTGGTGGTGAGGCAGGCGACGTCGTTACCTGCACTCACCTTACACATCAGCCCACTGGGAGGACAGAGGGGCCGACTCGTTAGGCACACACTCTGACCCTCTGAACAGTAGAAGGTTTGGTATAAATATGAACATTTAGCCTTAATAAAAGTACAGCGGAGTCGAGTCTAGTTGGGTCTACTTATTTTGGTCCCATCAGTCTGAAAGGTGGAGGGATACGAACAATTTTGAACATACCTGATGACATCTCTGCAGAAAACCACAGGAACTTTGGCATGAAAGTCAGACTCAACCTCTGTGTATTGAGCTGAAAAAACAAAGACAAAGACAATTAATTCATGGATTATACCCAGACAAAGTACAATACATTTCATATACATGTGACATGAAGTCGGCTGAGAAAATGTAGCCGTGTTTTTTCTGTTTTCATAAGCAAAGACTCTTCGAGATGGGCAGTCAGTTTTAACACAATTCAAGACAGTTCTGCCAAGTGGGCAGAAACAAGGAGCTCATTGAGTCTCCTGCCACAAGGATCCTCATGCAGAACCCCCATGCAGGAAGTCATAGTGTTCCTACTTACGGCTTTTCTTCAGGATTTCCAGTACTTGTATCAATACATCTGGTTGAGTCATCTGGGGGGGGGGGGGGGGCAGACACAGCAGAGGTCTTTCAGGGACTGTTGATATCGCTTCTAGCCTTGATTTCTATCCTTTATCCTGCCCAGAGGTCTAGTCATTTTCTCCACTTTTCTTTAATCCGTTCACTACCAAACCAATCATATAAATCCTGTTCAAAGATAATCACACGCCGAACAGCAATGAGTGGATGAGAAGGGGCTCATGGTAAAACCTACTCATCACTGTGTTACCCGCCAGTATGAGTGTGTGAGGAGACACACTTACAGTGGAGGGGTAGGTGACATCAATGTTGATGTCACTCGTCTTGAAGGCAAATCTGGTGAGGCAGGAGCCATAGAGACGGAGGGAGCACGCTGGAACGGAAAGGAATAACCAGATTTAAGATACGGCAATACAGACACTACAACATAAACATTACCACTTTGTCCAGCTGAAGCGACCCAAGATGAGGCCTGTGATGCACATGACACGTAAGGTCACACGTCACAGGGGCTTTGAGACCAGGGCCCTGTACTACGAAACAGGATTACGGGGTTAGTGTGATAACGTCAGGTTCAAGACTGGTTTACAGTATCTGTACTATGAAGGTGGTTCACTTTTCACCGTGCTATATCACCATGGTAACTTATGCTGCCGAGCTAACCTGCTCCGGGGCAGGTTAAGTTCCAGATTATGGATCAAAACGTATGAAGTACTGCCCGCTGACCGATCAATTCACTTGGAAAAAGGCATATGGACGCTAAGGGCGTATTCACATATGTTAGTGCGCACCAAAAGCGAAAGTGATAGATTGTTTCATTTCTCAGCTACTGCTGTTCGCTTTAACACAGCACTTTCTTTACTCTGGTCCAAATGCAGCACCACAAGTCACATGAAAAGGCTCAGGGCTGTCATTGGTCAATATCTTTCTGGGGGCGGGTGCAAGAGCGTCATGAAAAACTCCCGGAAAGAACGAATTTATAACGTGCACAAGGTAGTTGCGTCGGTCCGAGGTCGCGCGCTTTCACACCATAACTGGTGCGCACAAGAATTCGGTTGAAGCCGCTCCGAGAACACCCCTGGAGGGTCTTGGTGCGGATGTTTTGGTGCGCACCCGAGTGCGATTGCTGTGTTCACACAGGCCTAAACGAAGCGCTCTCGGGCCCAAAGCTCTTTTGATGTGCACTAACTAGTGTCTGTGTGAATACACCCTAAGATACTATATGGAACTTCATTGTGCAAATTATCAATTTTCATGTCTTTAATGTTGATTTATTAGACTAGCCTCCCGTTCCTAGGAACAAAGAGAAGGAGGCTAGATTCTAATTTAATTGTGATAGCACCAATGCCTGACAATCAATGACGTTATAGGCCTACTGAAATAGGCTACTTTTTCCCCTTACTTCTCCACCTCGAGCTTCACTTTTTCCATCTTAATAGACTGTTTTATCTTTAGTTCCTCTTATAGAGACATCACGTTGTCTACTCCAACCTGAAACTATTAAAAAATATAGCCTACATTTGCTTTATTTAAGCGCCCCCTGCCAGTCTAGGGGTTGCAGCTGAAAGAATAAGATATATAGATATAAGCTACAATTGCTTTACACGCCATAATAGGCATAGCCCAATGATCTAGCCTACTCTTGTTCATGTGGAGGATAATGATCAAATGTAAGCAGTCAGCAGTATTTTTCCAGCTTTCCTTCCTGCCTTTGGCAGTAGCGACTGTGTTGCGCCTAGTTTATATTTCTATAATATTGCTCCTCGTGTAAAATGCGGTGGACGGAACTTGGTTATGCGTATTGTTTGCTTTGTCCATGGCCGTGTCCGAATACCCATACTAAGGTATGCGATTGATCATTTCGAGCAAATACCTCCCCTTTTACTGTGAACGCGCTCATAGCTAGACCAGCTGGTTAGACTTAACGAGTAGTACCGTTTATCTGTGATTGCGGTTGTCCGGTTTACTTGAGCGAGCTAGCGAAACGTTCTCCTGGATATGTTGAGCGAGCTTCGTAGTACGGGGCCCTGGGCTAGCTGTTGAACGAGCTTCGTAGTACGGGGCCCTGGGCTAGCTGTTGAACGAGCTTCGTAGTACGGGGCCCTGGGCTAGCTGTTGAACGAGCTTCGTAGTACGGGGCCCTGGGCTAGCTGCTGTTACGAGCTTCGTAGTACGGGGCCCTGGGCTAGCTGTTGAACGAGCTTCGTAGTACGGGGCCCTGGGCTAGCTGTTGAACGAGCTTCGTAGTACGGGGCCCTGGGCTAGCTGCTGTTACGAGCTTCGTAGTACGGGGCCCTGGGCTAGCTGCTGTTACGAGCTTCGTAGTACGGGGCCCTGGGCTAGCTGTTGAACGAGCTTCGTAGTACGGGGCCCTGGGCTAGCTGCTGTTACGAGCTTCGTAGTACGGGGCCCAGGGCTAGCTGTTGAACGAGCTTCGTAGTACGGGGCCCAGGGCTAGCTGTTGAACGAGCTTCGTAGTACGGGGCCCTGGGCTAGCTGCTGTTACGAGCTTCGTAGTACGGGGCCCAGGGCTAGCTGTTGAACGAGCTTCGTAGTTCGGGGCCCTGGGCTAGCTGCTGTTACGAGCTTCGTAGTACGGGGCCCTGGGCTAGCTGTTGAGCGAGCTTCGTGGTACGGGGCCCTGGGCTAGCTGCTGTTACCTGCCAGGTGCTGATGGATGTCCTCCTCCATCCTGCTGACCACTGCCTGGCGGACCTGGAAGTCCTCCTCAGAGATGCCATGTAGGCCGGCCGTCTCCAGGACGGCAGCATCCACAGCTCTCAGCTGAGCAGGGGAGGGGGGAGGCAGGGAACGCAGCTCATTCTCCTCCTGCTTCTCCTGGAACAGCAACGAGGCAATAGTAACCGCTGAATAAGAATCCACTTTAAAATATCAACTGGTGACAGAATATTACAACTGGAAAGACTGAAAGAGAGGACTTAAAAACAGAGTAGGCCTAAACATTCTGTCGTACCTGAATGTTCTTCTTGTGCCTCTTCTCCTTGATGTGTTTGTGCGCCCCCTGTATGTTCTCAATGTGCACTGAACACAGTTTGCATAAGTACTGAAAGTTTGGGTACTCAGGAGACTGCTGTGAAAACAAAAGAGGAGAAGAAAACTATCAGTTTTAAGTGACTGCTGATGGTGTCCCAACAGAACACCCCCTCCCCTGAAACTCACAGACCACCCCCTCCCCTGCTTCACTCGCCTCACCTCCCAACACCACCTCCGTTTTTATGCCCCCAGCCTTTGGAATACCCTGCCAGAACACCTAAGAATGGCTGAAACTGTGGGAACTTTTAAGCGAGATCTTAAGACGTACCTTTTTAATCTCGCTTTCATCATGTATTTTCAAATTTAATATTTTTTATTCTCATTTTTAATTTTTTAGTTTCTTATTTTCCATTTGTCTTTGACCACACACGTTCCGTCCTTTATTTTCTTATTTTACTTTTCTTAATATCAACTACTAATAAACTAATAAATTTGATTTATTCTGTAAAGCACTGTGTGCTACATTTGCTTGTATGAACATATACCTATATATATATATATATTAAAAAAAAAAAGACTGACCACCTCCCCAGCTTCTGCAGCTCGCTCTCTAGTCGCACCGAGCTCATCATTCCAGACGGCATCTTGCCCTTACCTTCACCAGTCTGTGTATGTAGTCCCTATAGAGGCGATCCTCTGCCTGTCTGAGGCCCAGCTGTTGCTCTGAAACCTGGGAAACCTCCATCGATGATCCCATCATCGTGCCCTCCTTCCCAGGCTGACCCAAAAGCACCCCAGACCTCTCACCTGCAAACAGCCAAACCAACATCCTGATAAGATACTGCTACAGACTTGTATTGCAGTGATTGATTTCACAAATAGGCATGGCAGCTTCAACAAAATATATTGCTTGGCATACAGCCAGTCAATTAATACAAATAAGTCTGAAGACACACCAATTGGCTTCTCCTTTACTGGGGCTGCCTTGGAGGACTTGGTCTGCCCCGTTTGGCCTTCCTCTGGTGTGCTAGGCACCACGGCAGCCCTGCTTTCTCTGCCCCCTGAAGGGCTTCGGCCCGGGGCCAGAACTTCCCTGGAGCTAGGGGCCTGCCCTATCTGCTGCTGGCCTCCCACTTTCCCTTTCCCTCTTTCCCCTGAGCTGGTCCTCCCAGTCAGCCGACGGGGCTTTCCTCGCCCCTGATCCTGGGGGCCATCTATGGTCGTCCCTGTCCCATGACTGCCTGCTTCCTTATGGTCATCCTTTGCAGTGGTGACATTTTCCTTACTCCGGCTGGCAGTCTTGGTGCCCTCTCTTTGTGCTGAAGCCTCTTTTAGGGGCTTGGCGGGTGGAGCTTTGGCTCCTCTTGCGTCATTGAGCGAGGGCTTAAGTGATTTCAGTGGGCTTTTGGACTCTTCCATGCCTCCAGTACTCCCCTCTCTTTATGCCCCAGACTGAAGAGCTCTCAAGAGCAGGGCCAGACCAGGGGGCCGAGATCAAGTCAAATGAACACCTGCAGAGAGGAGATTTAACATGCTTTGTAATTATAATCACTAGCTGCTTTAAGCAGGACAGCAGTAAGCTAGAGGAAAAAATATCATGTCTCACCACGTTCTCTATCAACTATTCATGAGGAAAATGTCATTCTCAAAGTTAAGTCTAAAAGCATTTCTGAAACATACGGGAAAGTATAGCCAATCCCATACCGCATCGAACAACTAGCTAGAACAGGATTGAGTTGTGAAGGGAACTGCAAAGCTATCGTGTTACTTCTAACCTATATTGCAGCAATTAGGCCACAGGTATCCAACCCTAATCTAATTACCAGCTCCCCAGGGGGGTCCTTAATCAGCTGACTCAGGTGTGTTCCCTAGGTGCCGGGTCAGAAGCCTGCTTCTCCAGGACCTGAGGTGGAGACCCCTGAACTGAATGTGGCTAGTGACCGGGTAGCTATCAATAACAGTAAGGTTACCCTATGGATAACCAGTGAGTTCATCATAGCTGACCCAAAACAACCATGAACCCGGCAGCAATGTGACACCAGCAAACAATAAAAAATGAACGGCCTCGGTGACACGATTGCTGTGCAAACGCGACAGTATGCGTGTAGAAAAGTGTTGTTTTCCCAAACTAGCAAGTGCTAAGGTTACTAAACAGGAACATCATGCACCAGATATCTAGCTAGCTCTCTCCGCTAACGGGAGCTAGTAGCTAGGCTAGTGCTAGCTGATTGGACATTGTTCATTTGACATAGAAACCTGGCACTTATGCTTAAATGCAAGTGTATATAAAACCTATACTATGTTAAAGCATGCGTTAGCTTACTTTGATTTGCAGATTCGATGCTCAGAATGTCAATAGTTACACCATCTTCCTGCTTAGCGCTTGGTTGTTCACATCCACGGGCCTGATCACAACAGCAACACGGACGCCATGTTACCTGCGCTCACTGCATTGTGGGAAGGTTTGCTGGTGTTGTGCAAACTGCGCAGACAGACAGAGCTCCGCTGCGCTTCTGCGCTCCTGCGCTCCTGCGCTTCTGCGCTTCTGCGCTTCTGCGCGAGGTTACATCCATGGGTTTTGCGTTGTGCAACAATTATGGAGAGCAGAAATAATATATGAATTACATTTATAGAATATAAAAACATTTTAGAACAAATGTCTCATTGGTTGGTCGTATTTATTTCGTGTATGTGTTGGTAGGCTACCGCCGTCATAATTTGGTTTTTGTAGGCTAGTCTCTGATCATGCTTCCGAAAGTCAAAACAACATAGCCTATTATTATTTTAATATGAATGTAGGCGGTTTTATTATGGTCGAATTCTTTATGGAATAAATAAATAAAAAAGTTTATACAAGCACCTCCCCTCGGAGGAATTTCTCTTGTGCATTCATCGTCATTGGATGCTGGGAGGTGACCTGTAGAAGTTTCTCACTTTGTGTAAGATTAGGCTAGTATCTAGGCTACATAGCTGTAAAAATGCAGCTCGGAGCGCTCACTTTCTTGCTGCTTTTATTGAATCTCGTTGAAGCTAAACAAAAAGATCTGTACACTTTTAAAGTAGTTAACAGCAGAGGGAGATTAGTGTCCCTTGAAAAATACCGGGGTTCGGTAAGTCTGAATCACAGGCGTCCACAACTGCTTATCTAATGCTCCCAGCCGATTTGCATGTGCTACGGCCAATTAGGCATAATGTGCATGCATTATATTCGACTATAATAGGCGATTGTTGCATAGTAGTCAATTGATGTTGTTAGATAAGTCTAAAATGTATGTGGAGTTATCCGAATTTATCTTTCTCATCATCAGTCAGCCTACGTGGCAACCGCTCCAAGTGAAATTGCGAGGTTTTCAAGTAGGCTACAGTAGCCTGGACACTTAGCCTACATGCAGGGGTGCAGTGGAGGGTAAACCAAAGTGAACTCAGTTTACCCACCTCTTTAAAATGAGGCTGAAAGTTTACTCACCTATTTTCTGACAAACTGTATTAATCAATGTGAGGAAACAAGGTGGCTAAACTCTGCACTTGACAGAGTTTACCCACCTCTGTATTTACCACTACACCCCTGCTTCCAGGTGTAAAATACCTCCATGTTGCAGTTATTTTTGCTTTAGTGTCGTATATAGGTCTAGTGCCATCTCACACCTCTCCAATAGCCTGTTTGATGGTTGAGTGCTGTCAGAAGCGAACGGACTGGTGGAAATCAGTCTGAATGGGAGTGTTACCAGTCTGATCTGTGGAAACAGTAGCCTATGTGAGCTCACATGATCAGGATGGCGATAGGCTACCATGCTATAAAATCCTAGCCTCTAGGCATA
Organism: Borostomias antarcticus; assembly: GCF_949987555.1. Classification (NCBI taxonomy): domain Eukaryota; kingdom Metazoa; phylum Chordata; class Actinopteri; order Stomiiformes; family Stomiidae; genus Borostomias; species Borostomias antarcticus. The sequence goes on from NC_140243.1 coordinate 3,029,003, forward strand.
ACACTGCAACAGCCTATAATTTTCATTCCAATGATTGTTATAATGCTTTAACACTTTATTTAGCAGCAGTAGTAGTGCATAGAAAGACAATGATGGTCATATCAGGCCCTCCTTGATTAATCTCCTTTTAGTTTTCATGAATTGTATAGAGTGTCATTCCATTGTGTTGACACTAGATGACAATATTTGACTACAAATCACCAACAGAACGTCGATATTGCAGCACTGACGAATATGTACACCAGCTCTATGCTGTCTACTTTTTACCTTGGGAAATGGTGTGTCGTTAAACACTACTGTATAGATCACCTACAATATGCAGCTGAGAATGAATTGCACTTTTTAAATCACCTCTCCCTTTTTCTAGTACTCCTACTGATTCATCTAACCCTCCAGACGAATACTTCTTCTGGAGTCTAATAACCTACTATAGTATAATTCCATGACAGTCATTGTTTTGAATGGATTGTTTTCAAATACAAACACAATGATTTAATAAGGGAATCATGCTATAAATATTTGGAAGTGTTTGAGACCTGGCGGGGCGATACAGAGTCCTACACACTCTGCTGTAGCATTGCTGCATCTTTTTAATTGACAAGGAATTAGAGAAACTGTATTGATTGAGCCAATCCAAAATAGTGTAGATTCCCATGCCATCAAAACTGGATATTTCTATTTTGAAGTTTCACCCTAGGCTATATTATCTGGATCAAGATCTAAAAGTCAAGGCTGTAGGATGATCTACATTGGTCTACAGGTTGTTGTCAGGAGGTCAGAGCCCAGTCTAGTCAGACTGTAAGTATACAATTCAATCTATTCAATCTGTCATTTAGCTCTTGGTTTGTTTCCTCCATGAGGACCCTCCTAATATGCATCATCCAGTCAGTCCGATCATTAGACGGAGGATTGTTTTCATAGGCAGGGTTGTTTTATAACTCCAGCATTATAGGTACTGCATTTTTGTAAAGCGCTCCCCATCCAGTTGTTACGCTGGCCCGGAGCGCCATTCACACACCAATGGCGGCAGCTGCCAGGCAAGGCGCTTGCATGCTCATTGGGAGCAATTTGGGGTTCAGTGTCTTACCCAAGGACACTTCGTCAGGTAGTCAGGAGGAGCCGGGATTCGAACCACCGACCCTACGATCGCTGAACGACCCGCTCTACCTATATACCGCCGCCCACTATCACTAAAGTGTTTTCAGCAAAGATTCTCCCATTGTTCCATGCAGGTGTCCCTGGTGGTGAACGTCGCCAGCGAGTGTGGTTTCACAGAGCAACATTACAAAGACCTCCAGCAGCTGCAGCGGGATTTGGGGCCGTACCACTTCAACGTGCTGGCCTTCCCCTGCAACCAGTTTGGCCAGCAGGAGCCTGGCAGTGACAAGGAGATTGACAGTTTTGTGCGCCGTGTCTACGAAGTGTCCTTTCCCCTCTTCAGTAAAATCGCTGTGGTCGGAACAGGGGCCAACAATGTCTTCAAGTACCTTGCGGGTGTGTATAATGGAGGCACTGGAGTTCTACTGGACATAGTACACACCCTTGGTCAGATAGCGGTGTGATCCTGATGGTTGATGGACAGTAATGGTCAGTGTCCCCTAAGAGGGGCCTGGAGTGGACCCCAGGTTGGGAAACCCTGATGTAGTGGGGAGGCTGGTAGCTTGCTGTTGAACTGATTGTTGTGAGGGGCTCTCTGGTATAATTAGATTGTATAACAGGAGAACCTTCATGGCAGAAAAAGCACCTGACATCCCAATGGTGTTTTACAATGAAGCACTGAGTGTATGATCATGATTTTTCAAACTATATACAGAAGGTGCCCAGCCATATTGGCTTTAATACTTTAAATGTTCTAATTGTCGTTTCCTTGCTTAACAGAGTCGTCTGGAAAGGAGCCTGACTGGAATTTCTGGAAGTTTCTCATTGATGTAAATGGAAAAGTAGTCGATGCCTGGGGGCCAAGTGTTTCTGTGCCAGACATCAAACCCAAAATAGCAGATATGGTACGACAGATCATCATAAAGAAGAAAGAGGAACTCTAACCTGACACTTCTGACCCCTAAATCAGCTTGTAAGAGAGTAACTTTATGTGACTGAACAATATGCACAGTATTATGACATTATGCTTGAGTCACCTGTTGTGAAAGCAGAAATAAGTGAATGCAGTTCCATGTGGATGACATAGAAGAAACCACACAGAGCAGAAGCAGTAGAGCTGCCTCTATGACCTATTCAGTGATGGGTCAAATATATGTATGCAGTATGTAACTAATGCACTAGGATCCTGCTTTGTGCTAGCAACGAGGGAAAATTCCATCTGCCAAATTCAATCCAATTAAATCTTGTGGTTTGTGGGTTTGGGTATAAGGCCATAGTAGAATGCCACTACACTAAATTATAATAATTGCAATTGCTGTAGCAGAGTCAAATAGCAGTCTACAAAGACACCGTTTTCACAGAGGAGCACTTTTCCTCTGAATTTATCACAGCAATAATTAAATAATAGCCGTGCTACAGGGACAAATAGTTAGAGCATAAAACATAAGTGATCCAGTGCACACCAGGAGTGTTAAAATTTACTTTGATTTAACTCATGTAAAAATATGGGCAAGCGAACCCGAGGAAGACACAGGCCGAAACACATTGATTTAATTAATGTAAAAATATGCTGAACAAAGTCGATTCTAACTTTCCTGACGTGCATTGGATCACTTCTATTTCATAGCAATATTTAAATGTTTAAAATCTTACGAAAATCTTAGTGCAGCTTTAAGCTGCCACAAAAAAACAAAAATGTATGTGTTGTTGTTCTGTTCGTTGTTTGTAATGTCAAATGAGTGCCAATACTGTATTGTACTGATTTTGTCATGATACATTAAAGAAAATCCTTACACCACAACGTGCATGCATTAATTGTCAGTAGTTATCCACTAAAATCTTTTTGTCAAATTATCAAAAAGGGATGTATTGTGAACCTTTTTTCAACTAGAATTTTTGCGGTTGATGTGCACAATCTGTGATGCAAACATTACTACTGTGACTTGTCTTAGATTTTTATAGGTCGCCTAACAGCATAAGAAGGACTTATTAGCAGCCTTTCTTTGTTAAAAAAAATAGTGAATTCTTTGCTTGGCTGAATATTGTTGATTCTTGTCAGTTAAATATATGATTTACTTTCTCTACATGCAGTCCCCCATGTGTACTCTTGATGGTGCAACCTCTATAGATCTTATTAAATTAAAAATAAAAAAAACATGCATGCTGCTTCTCAGAGTAAGGAGATACATGACATGTTACTTTGAACAATAGTTTGCCAAATGTATAGGCTTTTGCTTGTAGCTAGAGAAAGACTCACTCTGCTGTTAGTTAGACCATTGGTCTTCTGTCATGTCTTGTTATTGATCAAGCCTGAGTAACTTGTATAGAGAGAACACACCTAAAGTAATTATGACTCAGCAGCCAGACATGTCTACATCTCCACAGCACTATTTGTTCCAATGAAGGCAAAGCACGTCGACCAAAACAGACCTGCACTTCCATTTCTCAGTAAGCTCAAACCAGAATCGGATTTATTTAGTCAGGTACTTCATACAATCTGTGTGAGTGAAGAACTCGCTGTATTCAACAGATTCGGGCGAGACTAGCCAGGCATCCGCTTCATTATGCTCCTGACTCACTGCCCTCAGCCATGTCCCCCTCTGTGGAGGATGGGTCTTGTGGTATTAGGCAAATAGAAAATGCTTTCAAGCAGGTCACACACATCTGAGTTTGAAAACAGCCTTTTCATTGACAAAATTACTCATGATGTACAAATTCCAGTTACATATTCAAGAGCAGGAGCAAATGATTTCTATACTGAAGATGTGTGTGCTTGTGAGTAGGTGAGTGTGTGAGATAAAATAAACATTTCTTTGGCATTTTGAAATGTAAAATTCACAGCACGTAAAACATTTACAAAAACGTCCAAAAGACACCAACTTGCAATTTAAGCCCCACTATGTTGTTGATTTCATCTTAAAACATCAGTTTCAAAGTCGATCTATTGGTGTGCTGGATTATTATAGCGAGAACAGCACCTCTTCCATTCCCACAGAGGGGTCCGGCGGCCTGGATTTGCACTATGTAACCTTTGACCGCGAGACGCGGTTTTCTCTCGCATGAACGTTGTGCTTTATCTTTAGCTCTCCTCTTCCAATTTGCCGGCAGACTCCGTTTTCCTCAGCTTGTCAGTTGTCAACAAATGCATGTGAGAGAGGCACGTCTCAGTGTTTTACGACTGCGGTTGTAATGGCTCTAGTGGCCTTTAGGGGCAGCTAAAGTGCACAAAACTGGACCGCTACATAATGGGGCTTTAAGGACATACTGCAAACAAAGGCTTAGAAGGCAGCTGATGAAATTCGGACTACCAAAGAAAATCATGGTGCGCTTCTACACCTCCATCATCGAGTACATTCCTCCATCACGATCTGGTACCTGAGGCATTCTCCTCCCCACGGCCACCAGCCTCATCAATGAGGCTGTGTCTCCCTCTGACACCCCCCGCCAGGCCCCGCCCCCACTACTGTTAAGAGACACTTACACATGACCACCGAATGTACAGTACTGTACATAGAACGCACAGAATTCACATATCAGGCCACACACACCATATACACATTACACTTAACACACACCTGTATATACACTGACCACACTACACTTTGTATAGTTTTTTTTGTACTTGCTCCTTGCACTGTCCCTGCACCCTGTCCAATGTTGTCTCCATGTTATGCACTATGACCGAAAGCAAGTTCCCAAGTATGTTGAAAAACTACAATAGCAATAAAACAAATTCTGATACACAGCTGCATGCAAATTTTGGAAACAAATCAGTCAATTCTTAGCCAGTAGAAGGACCAGCCTACTGTAAGTCACGACAACACAACAATACCACATTGCCCTATGGATGAACACAATAGCAATCCTCACAAAACCAGGATAGAGACAGGTCGGCATATAGTCTACTGTCATGGTTTGATAGTGATGATAATCCTGACCTAGTCGAAGAATGTAAACATGCATAATGACCACTTCTGCTACTTGAGAAAATGACAGAGGAAGTAAGACGGACAGAAATGAACATGCTAAGACAGGATGAGAGAAAGAAAGAAAGAAAGAAAGAAAGAAAGAAAGAAAGAAAGAAAGAAAGAAAGAAAGAAAGAAAGAAAGAAAGAAAGAAAGAAAGAAAGAAAGAAAGAAAGAAAGACACACACTGGAAGAGTTGAACGGGAGGAAAGAGAATGTATGACACAGTATATTAATAAGTAAAGACTGTGAGTTTGCGGGGCCTGAGCCAGTCTATGAGGGACCTTCCACTTTGACGGTCGTGACAGTAGCCAGGAAGCACTTCTGGAACAGGCGATCAGGGTCGGGGGGCTGGTTGTCACAGTCCAGCTTTCCACTCAAGAAGTGCTTCCGAAACCCTTGAGGACCAGTGGAGGTTCTGGCCTGGCTTGGACCCTGTTGTGGTGGACTAGGCACAGTACCTGAAATATAGAACAGAGGAGAATGCTCGTTTTTGACAACCTGGACCTTATTTACGGCATATTATAAGACGTTTGACTCACCGAGATAACTTTGGTGTAATTCAGAGGCTTTGAATTCAATCACTGAGGACTGATACATTTCATACGTTTCACTGAGAAACTTGAATAAGGAGAACCAACCTTTTATTTCATTTCAAGAACTATTTGTTATTTTATTCTAATTTAATTTTTAGCAACACTGGATAATATAAGTCCATCTCTCTTAGTAGTGGCCGCTGTCACACTGGATGTTATGTCATGGAAGGAGGGGACTTGTACATCCCCCTCCAGTGGCTGCAGCCGGAACCAACAGTGACCACTCTGTCGCCATCTGGTGGCTGTGGACGGCCAATTCCCTAATTCCAGAGTAACACACCTGTGGATCTTAAAGGAGTAGTAAAGGGAAAATGCATGTTTAGCCCTGTTTTAAAGTTGCTTATGATCATATACAATGGTTCAGATCAAAACGTTGACAAAACTAGCACTTTTGAGAAACTCTGATAATTGCTATGACAATTGTCATACAATGGATGTGGGTGGGCATCTTGAAAAATCTTTCAAAAACATGTTAAACTCTCGATTTCAAAGACAAGAAACTCACCGAGGTGTTAGTTGGCGTTCTGACATTCACCATAAAGTAAGATTCTAGTTCATCTCGAAAGGCTTTTTTTTTAAAATATTCTTCCGTCTTTTCTCACCTTACTGGCAGACTTGGCTAACGAGTTTTCCAACAAGAGAAAAGCCAAAGAAGAAGTGGTCGCAATGAAATGTCAGAGTCAGTCAAATAATAGGATTTAAATGGTTATTAAAGCCCGGCCTATCAATTTACACCCCATTTTTGTTACAGACATCCATAGGAGCATGTGGATACCTTTATGTTTGAGATACGACGTGCGGAAATATGTAATAAGTGCCCCGGAACACCGTTTACCCCCTCTCTCCTATGGGAGGGAGGTGTGACGCTATATTAGCGAGGCGGCATACATACAGTACAGCATGACAAATGGGGCTACCTTTGACTGTACTGTACCTAGTGCCCTGAGAGGCAGTCCACAGTCCAAGCCTCTGGGCTTGGTGGCAATGAAAA
>NC_140243.1:3038153-3063153 GCF_949987555.1 Borostomias antarcticus
CATTCACCAGTTTGTGAGATACACACCTCTTATAAGAGGTGGCCGTCCAGCTGCAGGAGACATTAAAACATGCCCCTGCTAAATGCAGAAGGGTAAGTGATGTCTTTTTTTTTTGGTTTCTCCTACCCAGTGACACGGCATGGTTCCAATGATTGTGTACCACTTTTTTGTGCATGTATGTGCGTTGTGTATTTACGGCCATTTCATTGTGTCTTTAGGTATCTGCAGAAGTCCGTCTGAGCACAGCCCATCCAAGAACAGTCCATCTGAGCACTGCCCAGCATTCTGATGAGGAAGACTTCCTAGCTGCCCCCCAGCCCATCTGACGCCCACCCGCAGCCCATCTGAGCACAGCCCCCCCCCAGGCCATGTTGCAGGCCAGACATTGTGTGTACTATTTTGTCTGGATAGCCATAGTGTGAAATTGTACTTTTTTTATATAATAAACTGTTCTTAAGGTGTTGTGTCATAACTTTTGTACCATAATTTTGCTTGCTGCATTGACTATGGCATTAATAGGCTCTTTGCACAAGCTCCACTACTTCCTGACACTCTACAGGCATATTTCTTTCCTGTCCTATACTAGTGGATGGAAGTGATTGATCAGGTGTGCTGCACACCGGATTCATCGCAATCACTATCCAATAGTATAGGACGGTAAAGACATATGCCTGGAGAGTTTCAGGAAGTAGTGGAGCTTGTGCAAAGAGCTGATTTGTTTTGTAATGCAAATTATAATATATAGACGTGTATACAACGTTGCAGCATCAGTTTCCATGGTGACTGAGTGTGGGCTATTTTGAACATCTTTTATGAAACCCAATCACCTGAAAATGAAACTGACTTTACACTTTAACTAGTGTTTTAATTACATTGTTACGGTTTGCAGATAGTGGAGGTAGGACCCAAACGCAGACGGCAGACAGTAAATAAGTAAGTAATCAAATAAACAGCGAGTAAAAAAAAAAAAAAAGTATTAGTAAAGTAGTGTCTGGATGTGTATACTGCAGTCTCCAAAATAAAGTGACAACTATAATACACAGTGGCCTAACCACGCTAAAATTTAAATAAATAAAATAAAAAATAAAAAAAATAAAATTGAGCCCTCAGTGGGTCTTCCCTAAGGCACTGTTCTCCTGCACACAGAATGCCAGATTGTACGGTACACGCTTTGCTCTTTCTTCCTTGTGGTACCCATGGTCCTTCCTGGAGCTCTTCAGGGGTCTGCCAGCTCCAAGGGTTCTCCTCCCGCCCAAAGCTGCCTTTCTCCACGACACCGCCGTTGGTTGGACACCTATTGCTGTGCTTGTTTGGAGGAAGCCCCTTGGTCTCACGTTCCCCTTTAGTAGAACTTGAGGTGGTTTTCCAATGGAAAATAAGGCTGACTGAACAGCACTGTCAGCGTGGAGCTGCTCAAATGTGTCCACGAAAGCCGTTACTGGAGCACTGGATGTTTCATCCTCCCCTAGCTTGCATTTCAGGAGTCCAACAATGTCATCCAGCCGCCTCTCCAGGAACTCAATGGATGCACCTGACGTACTGTAGTCTGATCATTTCTGGTTGTAAGGAAGAAGAATCAGATCCGTCAACGTAAGTTTCAATACTTTTATTGAATCTCTGGCATCAAAATCACACTGCGCAGTTGTGATGAGTTCACTCGCCAAATGTCTAGCATGAACTGAACTAGCACAGAGCATCGCTTCTGATTATTAGAAAAGAGGTGTTACCCAAAATTGTCCTGTTCTTCGTTACCTTGTCTAAAGTTAGACAGTTTAATTGCTCAGTTAAACAGATCCTGTGTGCCCTGTTTGTGTGACAGTATGTGTGTATTTGAGTTGACTATGAAAACCAGCGCTCTGCTGTGAGACACCTAATCCTATAGTCAGAAACTTGACGCCTAGTGAATATATAGGTTTCTCTAATAGGTACTTAATGTCATATAGGTGGCAATAGTGAATATATGGATTTCTCTAAAAGGCACTTACTGTCATATAGTTTAGAGAAGAAGCACTTAGTAAAATATAGGTGCCGCCAGTCTGCCACAGTAACACACTGGAAAATTCCCAGTTGTCCTATCTTAAAGTCAACCTAGGCCTGTCTGTATTATTCCATCCCTTCAGTATGCCTGTGTGTGTGCATTTGAAATGCACTATAATATACCTTGTGATTATACCTGTGATTATAATGGTCAAAATATACTACAGTACCTAGACAGTTGGAATGGTAATTACATTGGATGTTGTCAGTGTGAGTGTCAAGGGAAGCAATTAGATAAATCTGCAAGGTTTTAGAAGGTGAACTTACTTGTTCCCACTGATGAGATGCTAGCAGCTTGCTCAACCAGACGGGACTGTGGGTCGCCTGTGGTGAAGTGGACAAAGTGTAGATATTAGGGCTGGGTTTAAAAAATCGATTAATCGATTCTGAATCGATTCTGAATCAAATGATTCTGAATCGATTCATGAATCCCAAAATCGATCTTTTATTTAATGAATGAATAAATGAAGGAATGAATAGTTCATTAATTCATTCAATGATTCATTCATTCATTCATTTTTGGAAATCAGTATCGATACCCAGCCCTAATATTGATGTGTTGCATAACTTGGCAGTCATGTAATTAAGGTTACAGCTAAAAAAAACAGGAAACACTAACCGAATCGATATTGAATCGAATCAAATTGAATCATGATAATCGATTCTGAACCTTGTGAATCGGAATCTAATCGATTCTTGAAATTCGAATCGATACCCAGCCCTAGTAGATATGATTAGGTAGCGTCAGTTACTGTTTGCTACTTACAGTATCTTACTTCAGGTATGACCGTAACATGGATTATGTGACCCAAAACTGTGAAAGGGGCCTTTCTCTGTTACCATGTTTTCCATCATTGCACTGTCCAGTGGTGACATCATGCGAGAAAATCGTACAGTTGCAACATATCTAATGTTAGTTGCACATCATTATCTTACTGCAACGCCAGTTTTACCTGAGATGGTTGTTGGAGCTGTCCCAGCAGAATCTCCACCGGCACCATCGTCCACGCAGTGTCCGTCTTGTTCTTGTAGTTGAGGAAAAGACATTGAAGTTGGATGTGTGAGTGGTAATGAATGTCACAAATATAACCATAAACATAGCTACATCTAGGTTTCAATGTCTGTACTGTACTCACCCACCACAGGCTTTTGAAAATCGAACCACTCCTCTGTATCAAGGATTGTCTGCAGCTCAAAGGTAAAGGGCAGACTAAGGTCGCTTAGCTTAAACCTCCAAACCTTTTACATCCTGATAATAATGTGGGACCTCGAGGGGTCTTTAATTCACTACATGGCACGTGACACACAAGTACTGTACTGTACACGTGAGCAGCGACTTATCACACAACACACACACACACATGCAATCAGGGGTTGCTGGTGGAAAGTGTTCCCTGCATTTATCCCATCCAATGCCGTCCTCCTCCAAGGGCAGCCAGGAGCAGTGGGCAGCCATTGTTCATGGCGCCCGGGGTTCAAGTCCAAGTGCTCAGTCCAGGTATTGGTCAGGGGCCGGACTGAAGAGCATCTGTTCTTCTGCATGTTTTTCTTATTGAGTTATTTGGGAGGAAACCCTTGCGAACACCGGGAGAACATGCAAACTCCGCACAGAAAGGCCCGGAGACCTTCTTGCTGTGAGGCGACAGTACTAGGTACTACACCACCTTGCCGCACGTGAGCGATTTTGAGTTTCAGTGTCTTGCTCAAGGACACTCTGGCACAATGCATGCAGGAGCTGGGATCGAACCGGGGACCTTGCCATCCCCAGCCTCGCGAGCTACAGTCTGTGCCGCCCCCACACAACATTTGACTTCCCACACAGCCATTCTCCCAACTCACAAGATTACACACAGCAACCCTCCCGGAGTCCGATAGACACCCCCGTGTCTGCTGTGGATGTCGTAGCATGTCCATAGGATGCCCTCTCTCCTATGATGCTTTTTTAGCCTCTCTTACTCTGAAATGTAATTTAATGTAATGTATTGCTTCATAAATGTTCTTAGCCGGTAGACAAACATACTCCTGGAGCTTGCTCGATCGCCTTGTTGAGAGGGGTCAGGGAAGAATTTTTACAGCTCACTTATCTGGCCCCCGGGTGATTACTGTTTTTTTGCTTCCCTCTGGAATATGTAGAGAGTGGGTCGTATGCCCACCTCCCTTGTTCTCTGTAAAGCGCATTGTGTTGCCTCTGGGTATGAAATGCGCTATACAAATAAAGCTTTGATTGATTGATTAAGTAACATTTCAAACCAGCAACACTGCCAGTACAACAGCTGCCCCTAAAAATCACACCCAGGTGGTGAAGCTGTGTCGAAGTGTTTGTTTGGTGATTGCTGTAGTTGTGTATGTATTTGTGATTGTATTATATTGTATTGCCTCTGCTACTCCGTGTCACATATAGAAGCAGCTGCACCTCTTAAAAATGAAATGCATTCACATACTGTACTCTATGCTTATTTAAGGTTTTGGTGCTACAGACACATGTTTTATGGCAAGATGTATAATGAAGCAGCCGTTAATATTTTTAGTGAATAAATGCATGTCATCTTCTGGAAGGTTTTCTAATCCTGTGTAATCCCATCCTGATGAAACCAGATTGAGGGGAAATATTGGCAAAAGAGACGGATTAGTGACCAGTCTGGAGATCCATGTGATCTCAGCATAGCACACACACACACTCTCTCTCTCTCTCTCTCTCTCTCATTTTCTCTCTCTCTCTCTCACACACACACATACACACACATGCATTGAACGTAGACATTCTTTTTTATGTGTCCCTTTTTTATTTTACTTTGGTGATGCACTTGTCCTGGGTTTTGTGTGACCTGATGTAGGATTGCATTTGCATGCTGACAGGATTATTCCGCCCTAAGGCACATAACACTAAGTGATATAATGGTTCTACTGTTATTCTTTTTTTTTTTCATTTTATAGGAATCAATTGCCAGACTGTAATCCCCCCTCCCTCTCACGACACTCTTTCCCTCTCACTCACGCCCCCCCCCCCAAATGAGATGTTTCCCCCCATCAAATTCCTGTCAAAAAGAGGGCCCAGGGCTGTCAACTTCAGATCTACGTGCAGTTTATTAATTCTCCCTATAATAGCTTGGCATTTCATCATCCCAATAAGATCCAAATCTTTCTCTCCCCCTTTCTCATAGAAAATGTGTATTGAAGTCTTGTTGAAAGCTTAAGGTATGATGATTATTATCTTATGTCCAAATCCCTCTGAGAGTGACTTACATTTTGTTTTGAAGAAGTTGCATTCCTCTCACACTGAAGTGCTTTTATCTCCGCTCCAGACAGTATTTGCATGAGATTATATGATAAATGTTGGGCTCTAGTTCCAGACAGATGTCAAGTCCTGTCATAAATCAATTCATAGCACGACTGACTTACAAAACAGAACAAGATGTTGATTTTTTTTGTAAAGTATTTTATTTTTTTGAACATTGGGATGCATCTTTTTTTATTCTAGATTATTTTCATCTCTCTTTTGGAATAGCCAGGACATCATTAGCAGTGTTAAAAAGCAGGCAACTTTCTCTTTGCAAATACAGACTTCCTTATCATCTCCATTTTCCAATACAATAAGGCTGCCTGGAATACCCCCCTCTCTTTTAGAATTGTGAGTAACCTTTGTGTAATATTGTTCATGGATATTTAATCCAGCCTGAAGCCCCTTTAGCACAGTGCTACTCTAACAGGATTGATGATGTTAGCCCCAAGGACAATACCGCCAGCTGTCACAGCCCGATGGCAGCAGGCCAGGCAGTGGACAACATGGAGGAGAGGGCTGGGCCTCAACTGGGCGGGGCACCGAGGGCGTGGATGCCCGGAGAGTGTCATGATCTTCTTATTTCATAGCACATCGCCACGCAGGCGAGGGGGGAGCGCTCAGTCCAAAAGTGCTTCAAACCTGGAGCACAAAAAAAGACATCTCCTATTGCGTCTCATCCAGTCCTGTTGTTGTGCATCGTCTCGCTCTTCTCCACCGGGTCTTCTCAGTCCCCTGTCTGGATCTGTGCTGTAAACGTATGGGTTGGTGATCGGGGCTCGAACAGGGGATTTGTCATGGCCGTGGCTCTGGATGCCGTGTGGGTGAGGGTGAAGAATGTGTGCAAACAGAATGGACTCCTCATCCTGTCGGTACTGGCTGTGGTCATAGGGTGCCTGCTGGGGTTCTTCCTCCGGACCAAGCGCCTCTCAGAGCAGGTCAGTCACCCCCCACCCCCCCCAACCCCTATAGTGTTGTCTTCTAGCCTACCCTTCCTATCCAAATCACCTGTAATCCCCTGGTCCTTTAACCCTCACCATAAACCTCGACCTCTGTACCAATGTAGTCATAGTCATACTACCATCACTCCTCATCTTGACTCCAAACTGTGACAACCCCCACCGTGACAAACAGTGACAACCCCCACTGCCCAACACCAGTCTCTTGATTGTGATTGTGGAAGGTCTTTATTAGATGTCACTCAGTCTGTTTTTTTGCACTAATGTTATAGACATTTTGTGGTCACAATGTTGTATGTTTGCCAGTGGGCAGCAGAGGTGCTTGGGGTATATTCAGAGTCAGGGGTGTATTTAATGGGTTACTGTAGTCAGAGTCAGGGGTGTATTTAATGGGTTACTGTAGTCAGAGTCAGGGGTGTATTTAATGGGTTACTGTAGTCAGTCAGGGGCATATTTAATGGGTTACTGTAGTCAGAGTCAGGGGTGTATTTAATGGGTTACTGTAGTCAGTCATTGAAAATGATAATCACACCGATAATCATCAATAATCGAACATTTCTTTGAAATCAAATTGTGACCTCAAGAATTAAATTTGAATCGTGAAATCACTACCAATTCCAACCCCTAGTCTTTATGACCTTTTCACATTCCATGCCAATTGTAGTAGTTCCACTGGGTAATATGTTTACGGAGTTTGGGGGGGGGGGGGGGGGTAATTGGACGATTTGTAGCTTGGACTTCCTGTCTGTCTCAAAGAAGATCAATTCACAGTTCAGTTTGGCATATACAGATGTAGCCATGGTCATAGATTTCTTAATGGAAGGGAGGCCATAAGCATGAGGTGGGTTTTTCTTCCCCTTCGTTCCTCTTTGAGTAAATCTCATATTCTCAAATAGGACTAAAAATAGCGGGCAGGCCTTCACTCTGACAATAGAGGATTACCATCCAATCAACAAATGCTCTCAGTAATTTTGCATTAAGCAGGAGTGCCTCTGCTCTCCACATTAAAGACACATCGGAGATAGAGGACTTATTGTTTTCAAACAAATTAGAGAAGTGTTTAGTCATTTTGTCTCGGGGCTGCAGAGGAAGAGGGAGGTAAAGACAGGAACACTGGAAAGACATTAAAAATGGTTCTAATAGGATTCAAAATTAGGGGAGAAAACAGGTCCCTTCATACCTCACTGAACAAACATGTCATAAATCACACTAGAAGCATGGACAATTAAATGCCAAATATTATTTGATCTTAGATCTTTGATCTAATTCAATGTCTTGTGAGTCTTTGAATGTCTGTTACTAGTCGGTTGTGTTTTTTGAAATATAAATTGATTATTATTCATCCACCGAGGGTAACATAATTCAGTTCTAATCAAACAGAAATAATGAGTGGGTTAGGCTATTAAGCTTGAGTTCCAATGCACTTTGAGTGCATACTACAAGTAGTAGTAATAATAATAATCCTAATAATTACTATTCTTATTGATGTTATTATTATTATTATTACCATTACTGTTGTTGTTGTGCTAGTTAATGAAATCCACCAGGCTCGCTAAGCCCATATTAAAGACAACAGCAGACTAAGCCCAGCCATTCATAAATGAATTGAACTGTATCTGAAAGGATATAGGAACTTAATAGTTAACTAACATAATACACTTTTATTTTCCAATGCCAATTACAGTATGTAAATATTCTTTCATCATTCTTAGCAACTCACTGCATCATTGACAAAGCTCACATTGTCCATGACCAACAATCAATCAATCAATCAATCAATCAATCAATCAATCAAAGCTTTATTTGTATAGCGCATTTCATACCCAGAGGCAACACAATGCGCTTTACAGAGAACAAGGGAGGTGGGCATACGACCCACCTCTACATATTCCAGAGGGAAGCAAAAAAACTGTAATCACCCGGGGGCCAGATAAGTGAGCTGTAAAAATTCTTCCCTGACCCCTCTTAACAAGGCGATCGAGCAAGCTCCAGGAGTATGTTTGTCTACCGGCTAAGAACATTTATAAAGCAATACATTACATTAAATTACATTTCAGAGTAAGAGAGGCTAAAAAAGCATCATAGGAGAGACATGGCAAATACTGTTGTGTGTTTGCTATGGCCCAGGCCTAAAGCCGGAAGTGGGCTGGTGTATGTCTGTGTGTACGTGTGTGTGTGTGTTAACTAAACAACAGCACTCTTTCTGAACTTTATTAAAGGATAAACCCCCTTGAGATGAATCATCTAATTTTCAAGGGGGTGAAGCACAGATACAACAGCAGTACATCAAATCAAAAGAAAATTACAAACTTACATCATAAAAGAGATGGATAAAAACATAAATCATATAAACACAGTGAGAACAGATTTAAAAGAAACAATATAAGTTAAATAATTTCAAAAATAAAAGACAGTGTAAAATAGAACATTATTACAATAAAACAACATTTTTCGAATTAAACTATAAAATCAAAGAATACAAATTAAGAACCCTAAGATATTAAAACAAGTAAAGCTACGTGGTAAAAGCAATGTTAAAAAGGTGTTTTAAGATCTTGCTTAAAAGTTACCACAGTTTCAGACTTTCTCAGGTCTTCTGGCAGGGTGTTCCAAAGGCTGGGGGCATAAGAACTGAAGGCTGCCTCTTAGTCCTGCCTCTAGGACCTCCCCATGCCTCTTAGTCCTGGCTCTAGGACCTCCCCATGCCTCTTAGTCCTGGCTCTAGGACCTCCCCATGCCTCTTAGTCCTGGCTCTAGGACCTCCCCATGCCTCTTAGTCCTGGCTCTAGGACCTCCCCAGGCCTCTTAGTCCTGGCTCTAGGACCTCCCCAGGCCTCTTAGTCCTGGCTCTAGGACCTCCCCAGGCCTCTTAGTCCTGGCTCTAGGACCTCCCCAGGCCTCTTAGTCCTGGCTCTAGGACCTCCCCATGCCTCTTAGTCCTGGCTCTAGGACCTCCCCATGCCTCTTAGTCCTGGCTCTAGGAACCATTAAAAGATCAGTGCTAGAGGACCTGCATGTCTGACATGTATTTAGGTGCTTGGTTATGTAAGGATTTATAGACTAATAAAATAATCTTAAAATCTATTCTAAAACTAACAGGTAACCAGTGCAGTGATTTTAAAACTGGTGTGATGTGAGCCCTCCTTCTGGTCTTAGTAAGAACACGGGCTGCAGCTTTTTGAATCAGTTGGACTTTACTAATCGCCTTTTTTGGTAGGCCAGAAAGGAGAGCGTTACAATAGTCCAAGCAACTAGTAATAAAAGAATGCATTAGTCTTTCAGTATCAGTCTGGGAGAAGAAAGGTTTCACCTTGGCAATATTTCTTAGGTGATGAAATTATGTCCTTGCCACATTCTTTATATGGGCCTCAAAGCTCAGATCAGACATGTTTCTTGCCTGGCATTACTTATTTAGTGACAGTGTTTTTAAGTTCACCGGTAGTCTCTCTCTTTCATCTTTTTCACCAATATTTCAGTTTTGTCCTTGTTTAACTGTAGGAAGTTCTGTGACATCCATACATTCATGTCAGCAGTACGTTCTGTCAAACGGTCAATTGAGCTGTAGTCGAGAATATATACAGTACATACAGTACTAGGTATTGCTTTAGATAATAAAGGATAGTTAAGAAACATATATTTAAAAATAAATTGCATCCAATTAAAATGCTTTCTAGATTTCGAGATTAAGTCGCCAGTCAAGCGATTCATACATGAGGCAATGATGGGTACGATACAGACACCTCAGCATGAATCTGCACAGATTAGTGTATACTACATTTAGAGGATGCATATGGGTTTCAGGTGTCCTTGAAAATTCTCTCTCTCTCTCTCTCTCTCCTCTCTCCTCTCTATGTCTTTCATGAATGCAGATGTCCAGCTCAAGTCTTTACAGTATATCACTAGCTATAGCAGGCATATAGCATCACTGTAACCTTCAATTAAAAAGGTACAGCATGGTTGGATGAATCATGTAGAGTGTTTAGCCAGAGATTTTGTCCAGTCTGGCTTTTCTTGTCATTGGCTGAAAACTTGCACTGTCAAACAATGGCTCACTCCTAACTGGTCCTTTGACAACAGCTGCAGTTGCCCCTCGTGCCACACACACACACATATAGACACACCCACACACACGCACAAACACACACACACACACACACACACACACACGTAAACAACCTCCCAAACACACATACAGTACTCTGGCCGTAAGCAAGTGCTGATCCTGCTCTTACACTGCAAACTAAGCTTGCTTAATGCCGTACAGAAAAGCTCTTTAGCTGTCATTATCATGCACCAGCCTCTCTTTCCCTGAAGCCATTGCTCCCTCCTCTCTTTCTGTCTCTTACATTCACTTCCATTATCTACATTGCAACACTTTTCCTGACCTTATTCTTCTTTCCCTTCTCTGCATCTCAGGCATCCTCTTTCACTCCTACTCCCCTGCACTTGTCTTCTCTAGCCCAGCCTACTCTTGGTTTCATCAAATCAATCAATCAATCAAAGCTTTATTTGTATAGCGCATTTCATACCCAGAGGCAACACAATGCGCTTTACAGAGAACAAGGGAGGTGGGCATACGACCCACCCCTACATATTCCAGAGGGAAGCAAAAAAACAGTATCACCCGGGGTCCAGATAAATGAGCTGTAAAAAATTCTTCCCTGACCCCTCTCAACAAAGCGATCGAGCAAGCTCCTGGAGTATGTTTGTCTACCGGCTAAGAACATTTATAAAGCAATAAATAACATTAAATTACATTTTCAGAGTAAGAGAGGCTGATAACATCATAGGAGAGACATGGCAAACACTGGTGTATGTCTGTGTGTGCGTGAATGTGCCCTGGCCCAGATAGAGGCAGGGGTTGGGGTAGGGAGGGGGTAGGAAAAGGATACGGACCCGGGTTAGGGTGCGTCACCCTCTCTACCTTTTTTCACGCGACTGTCTTCAGCCGGTTTCCTCTCAGAATAGCATCCATTTCTCTCTCATTCTTTCCTTTACACCTGACCCCTACATTTCATTCCTTCATTTGGACGTTTCTCTCTCTCTCTTTCTATCTCTTTATCACATGCCCTCCCAACTTTCTCCCACCACATCTCCCTCCCTAGACTTTCTCCTGACCTTTGTGTTTTAATTTCCTTTCAAACTTTTATTTTAACTTGTAAGGCACTGAGGTTTCCCTCATTCACACTTACATAAAAACAAAAGACACAGAAATAAAAAAAAATACATTCAATAAACAGAATAAATCAGAATGAATAACAAAAGCCAGTCTTTGGTGATCGTCTAGTCTGTCTGGGATGGTGTTGATAGACAGACAGACAGACAGACAGATAGATACTGTAGATAGATAGATAGGTAGATAGATAGATAGATAGATAGATACAGACAGACAGACAGACAGACAGACAGACAGACAGACAGACAGACAGACAGACAGACAGATAGATAGATAGATAGATAGATAGATAGATAGATAGATAGACAGAGACAGACAGACAGACAGACAGACAGACAGACAGACAGACAGACAGACAGACAGACAGACAGACAGACAGACAGATAGATAGATAGATTTCAATTTCAATTTCAACTTCAACACCAGTCAAAATTTTTATTGAAAAGTGAGTGCAAAGTGACAAACTATAAGTATGCATGCATGGTTGCAAGATCTGTCACTCGTCACGACACATAATCACAAATAATAACATACAAAACAAGAAAAAGATCTGCAATGTTTTGAAATATGTATTTATGACCCGTAAAGCACTCAGAATCCCAGAGGACCCTTACCACCCACCCCATCAGTATTTCATTCCCCTCCCCTCCTGCCGCAGGTACAGGCTTCCTCTTTGTAAAAAAGCCAAGTTCAGCAAGAGCTTCATTCTTGACGCTAACCGTGCCCTAAATACTTGAATACCATCTGTCTATGGTCCAGCCGACGGTGTGCCTGTATGTCCTGTAGTGTGTAATGTAATGTAATGTTATGTCATGTCCTGTAACTGTTTGATGTTTCTATTGCACTTCTTGTCTTTACTGCACTTTGACGTTTATGCACGGACTGTAAAGATGAATTTCCTGAAAGGACTAAATAAACTATACTAACTAAAGTAAACTTATGACTTGAATAAAATATTGCGAGCCTCTTCACTAGTAGGCCTATTTCAGACACCACCCCCTCCCCTATAGGGCTTGGGAACATGTAGTCCCAGACACGACCATCTTGTTTCTACACAGGTGTATCTATTAGTTTGATTGCATAGGATTCTATGCAGTAGAGCCAATCAGACAAATAGATACACCTGTGTAGAAACAAGATGGTCGCGTCTGGGACTACATTTCCCCAAGCCCTATAGAGCTTAATGACTTCCCGGGCTGATTATCCACACTTGTCGAGGGGTGATGCAGAAAGCACGCTGCCTCATGTGTGGATTTTGTTTGAGATCTTTCATTTGTAACTAAGTTTATTAAAGAGACAACCTCTGGCTATTTTCCGCAACTTGCTTCCCTTGTCTCTGTGTGCCACCGCCATTTTGTTATGTGCGGTCTCCCCTGTCCTCTGGGTTGCCACAATACAAAACAACTATGAGGAAGTGTGCATAAGGTAAAGACGAGGAAGAAGACGAGGAGATAATGACAAATACTTGAGGGTGTGCTCATATATTTGCCCAGACCATAATTTAAACCTTTAATTTAAAATCATATCACAGCACAATCAATCAATCAATCAATCAAAGCTTTATTTGTATAGCGCATTTCATACCCAGAGGCAACACAATGCGCTTTACAGAGAACAAGGGAGGTGGACTGAGAACAAGGGAGATCAATCAATCAATCAAAGCCTGTGTATGCATTAGCATTTTTATTCGGCATCCCCCTTGGGCTTGAACTCTTGAGCTACCTGCCATGTGAGAAGCCATAGATGGTTTCACACTGACAAGCAATCAAGGGTTGCATGTAAATGTCACAGGTGTATGAGGTTTTATCAGTTTCCACAAAATGTTTGTTAAACGCACCACAGGGGGTAAAACAAACTAAACCAAACTAAGGTACACACTCAAGTGGAGAACAAAAGACAATGAGTAGGCATTAGCATGTTTGTTCTGCATCACCCGGGGCTTGAACTCACAACCAGACACCAAGGGAAGTCATGTTCTGGTTTGAGCCAAGTGAGAAGCTGGCAGTTTGACCTGAAAAAAGTGTAAATGTCACAGCTAGATATTTACAACATATGAATCCTGCATTAACATATTAGTAGGCCTACATACTGTGATGGGAATGAGTTGTGGGACTCTGAACTGAGCATGGATTCACTGATTTATTTGATTGGATTGAACACAGGTGGCACAGATTGAGACAAAAGACTGATCAGATGAAGCCATGCAAACAAAATAAACAATAACAGCTACAAGAAACCAGTAATAGCTACAAATTAAAAAATACCATTCAAAAATCATGTCACAGCACATTGCCTGAGTATGCAGAAGCATTTTTATTCTTCATCCCCCTGGGCTTGAACTCTTGTTGAGCTACCTGCCATGTGAGAAGCCATAGATGGTTTCATTATCCATATTGCCTTTGTTAATACAACTTGCATATTTCCACTTTCATTCAAGTAGAATACATTAGTACACAAAAGTAAATCAGTGAGAAATTACATTAAGGTTTAGTCATTTGTGTGACTCAGGGAGAATTACAATTAGTACAGTTAATGAGGCAACCGCTTATCTCAATCATTGCAAGTTGAACTCTCAAAAACACAAGGCAGCAGTAATCACAGTGCTTTGCATTCCAGAGATTGTCAATGTGAAGATTATGGTACACACGGAAGAATATAATGGAAATTCCCTAAATAATGCATAGAGAATGGAACACATTGACTAGGCTCTGCATCACTGCATGATATCCATGTCAGGTTCTGTGGTATTACTGGTATTATTGGCATTACTGTCTATATTTAGTGCTGCTTGCTTATCATCATTCATCTTTGTTCTCTCTTCCCTTACACAGGAAGTTAAGTATTTCCAGTTCCCCGGAGAGCTGTTGATGAGGATGTTGAAGATGCTCATCCTTCCTCTCGTCGTGTCCAGGTAGAGTCCATACCCATCCATACCCATCCATACCCCTCCATGCCCCTCCATATACCCCCATACCCATCCATACCCCTCCATATGTATCCATACCCCTCCATATACCCCCATATCCATCCGTACAGGGGTGAAAATTAACTTTTTGGCTCACGGTGAGTCACCTGCCAAGGGGACTGTAAATGAAAAAATCTACCGGCCAAGTATATCTTTTTTTCAGATAGCCTTCCGAAATCTAGTCGCCAATTGGAAATTTTACCTGCATTTGGCCGGTGACAGGTGTTAATTTCCAGCCCTGCATCCGTACCTCTCCATATCCATCCATAGCCCTCCATATACCTCCATATCAATCCATACCCCTCCATACGCATCCACACCCCTCCATATCCATCCATACCCCTCCATATCCATCCATACCCCTCCATATCCATCCATACCCCTCCAGATGCATCCACACCCCTCCATATCCATCCATACCCCTCCATATCCATCCATAGCCCTCCATATCCATCCATAGCCCTCCAGATGCATCCACACCCCTCCATATCCATCCATACCCCTCCATATCCATCCACACCCCTCCATATCCATCCACACCCCTCCATATCCATCCACACCCCTCCATATCCATCCACACCCCTCCATATCCATCCATACCCCTCCATATCCATCCATACCCCTCCATATCCTAAAATATATCCTAAAATGCCCTATCTAAATTCCTATAGCTAATCCTAATCAAATGAGTTACCAGTGGAGCTCTTTGTTGGAAGGGGGGTGGTCCGAATAGTGGGGATGATGGATGATGATTGATGGTCTTGTGTGCGTGGTCTAGATGGGAGCTGTCGATCTGCGATGTCCTCTTGAATGGATTAGGGTTAGGCTTCACACTGGTTGTTCTTTTTTGCTGAACAGTAAACCTGGAGGACAGTCTGAATCAACCATCCCTCATTTACTGTTTTACCGACTACACACCGATGTACATACTTGCTAACTCAGTCTGAGAGATCTTCAGGACAAATAAATGGTACAAACTTGCGCTGGCAATTAGCTATTTACAAATCACTACAAACTCCCTTCTACGTATTGTACTGGATTTATTCTAATGTTTCAGAAACAAGTAGTGGAGAATGCCAAGTTTCATCTTTGTAAGTCCAAAGCTGGGCTCTCTGAGGGAGACAGACATTCCACCAAGAGCAATGATTATCCTCACAGCATGAGGGTACAACCCATACATGCATATGTAAAACTCCACTAACCAATTATATGGGAGTTACATAAGAGTATGACAGTTCTACAGGTCAACAGCTGACCTACCGGTAGGTACAGAATGAATGAATGAATGAATGAATGAATGAATGAATGAATTAATGAATGAATGAATGAATTAATTAATTTTTTATTTAAGTGTCATGCCTACTGTCGGCCCATCCCATATGGGATTATAAGACACCTTTACGACTTACTTTTTTCTGTACATAAGTCATCTATTTACATGCAAAATATGTTTCCAGTGTCGCTGGTCAAGCTCAAATGAACAAAAAAGAGATGAATAAATAAATTATACGATATATAGATACATACATACAGACAGTTAACCCTGAATCTCTATTGGTACAATGCTCTCTTCCTTGCGTTCCATGCCTTATCTAGATATTTTGCTAACTTAAATGTTTCATTCTCAAACAGCCAGTTCAGTCTCTTGGAGTCATCCATATTCAGCAGATCAACCTCTGTTTTTATGCTACTAAACAACCCATCACGTATCTCCCCATAGAATGGACAATAAAAAACAAAATTATATTCATTTTCAACCACCTCAAGGTCACACAATGGGTCTTCCTCTACATTACATTACACTACAGTCATTAAGCTGACGCTTTTATCCAAAGCGACTTACAATAATTGCATTTAATGAAGGAAAGGCCAATATACTACTTGCCAGAACTCACAAGTGCACCATCTTACAAAACAAGTGACTAAGAGCATAATCTAGTGCTGAAGGCAAAGTGCAAGAATAGCAATCTAAAAATATAATAGGTGCTTAAGATGGAGGATCGTGGTAGTACTTCTTGAAGATATTAGTTTTTTGAGCCAGCGGCGAAAGATGGGCAGTGACTCTGCTGTCCTGACGTCAGTGGGCAGTTCGTTCCACCACTGCGGGGCCGTATCGACTGTATCGACCGCATGGGCCTCGCAATGAGGGGCAACCAGTCACCCCAAGGTAGCAGAGCATAGCGGTTGGGAGGGGGTGTACGGTTTGACCATGGCCTGGAGGTAGGAGGGGGCTGTTGTTTTCATTGCCCTGTGGGCTAGTACCAGAGTTTTAAACTGGATGTGAGCTGCTACAGGAAGCAGTGTAGAGAACGGAGGAGGGAAGTTGTGTGGGAGAAGAACACCAGCTTTATAACTTCTTCATACTTCTGCTAGAAACTTCATTCAAACTTTAAAATTCTCATCGTCTTTAGCTGTTTCCCAGATGTATTCAGATTATTTATTTTTTTTATAGTTTTTTAGTAATTTAACTTTTAATAGTAATTGTTGTGCCATAGAAACTGCTGCTGGAATGTTCAGTATCATTATGTTTTTAGAGTGGTGGCAGCTGTTGCTTTGAAAATATTCACACATTTTGTAAACTGCTGGCACTCCTACAGTTTTGAAAGCTCACACACATATTATACATCAAAACAGGGCTGCCTCGTTTGACCAAAAACTTGTGGTTAATTTTATTGTCGTGCGAGTTGTTGACGGGGGAGGGGGATTGATCACCTTTGGTCGTGAGGCGGGGTTCGTTCGATCCACACGATCCCCCCCATGGCTACGGGCCTGTAGTATGTAGGGGTTGGTCATTTCTCCGCGTGAGAATTGTTAAGTGTGGCGTGTGAGCGTGAGAAGAGGCTGAAATGCGTGTCTCACGCTCAATGCGTGAGACTTGGCAGCCCTGCATAAAAACGTTCACACAACTGTGCTGATTCACACAGTGTAAGTATCTAAGCTGTGTGACTTACAGTTTTTGAGGTATGACGATTTGTTTAGCAACTGCGCTCCCCATTGAAACGTATGGCGCTGCACTCGAACTTTAGAGCTGCTAATTTTGCATTTTTACTCTTTTTGTAACTTGTTGCTATGCCTACAGTTTTAACAGCTCATACACATATTATACATCAAAACATTCACACAACTGTGCTGATCCGTACAATGTAAGTATCTAAGCTGTGTGACTTATAGTTTTTGAGGTATGACAATTTGTTCTATGCTCTCCATTCAAATGAATGGCTCTCCACTGTAACTTTTGTGCTGCTAATTCTGAATTCATACCCATTTTATAACTTGTCGCCATGGCTACAGTTTTTTAGTTACACAGACATATTATACTGTACATGAAAATGTTCAGCAAGTTCCCAGGATTTCTACGGTGTCAATATCTAGCTGTAACATTTATACTTTTTGAGACAGCTGTCTGAATCCGGCATGCCTTTACATTGAAGTGAATGAAGAGCTGCTCAGAGTGTCAGTTGGGATTTGAATTTGGGGACACGAGCAGGCCCTCTTAAAGGTACAGGCACACTTTTATGACTACAGTGGTAGCATCACACCACAGACCACACACCTCCCCTGAGTGTGCTAGAGACACACAGTCTTCACTGATGAAGGCAGGTGGGTGGCCCAGAGAGGGCTACACTGTCCGCAACCTGCTATGACATGAGAGGGCGGAGTGTTGCCATCACACCACTAACCACGCCAGGAGGTCACTGCACTGCACTAACCATGTCCGGAGGTCACTGCACTGCCCTCGACCCGCTGGGTACACTGTCCACAACCGGCTCTGACCTGAGGGGGCGGAGTCTCCCCACCACACCACTATCCACGCCACGGAACCCACAATTAAGCCCCTGAGTGGGCTAGAGACACACAGTCTTTGTCAGTGGGTGCATGAAGAAGGCACGGAGGTCAATTCACTGCCCTCGACTTGCTTTGATTTGAGGGGGCGGAGTCTCGCCACCACGCCAGTATCCACGCCACGGACCCCACAACTCAGCCCCTGAGTGGGCTAGAGACACACGGTCTTCGCTGGTGGGTGCATGGAGATTGCCCGGTCCGTAGTAGTTCTAGCAGTAGCTGTTACATACAGCTGCAGCAGCTAGCCCACCTCACATTTTCTCCAGGAAATGTACTTTCTAGTTTTCACTGTGATCTTTTCACCTATTTTCATTATTCGGTCAGATATAAATTCACACACACACAGACACACACATAAACACACAAACGCTGCATGTTAGCTCTAGGATCTATCTTTATGGTGTCAGTGTCACTGGTTGCTGAAACCAGTTTATCTTTGATTGTAAAAAACATTATTCGTGCCATAGGGGGATACTGAAGCTTGAATCAGACATCCCCATTGCCAAGCAAATAGCAAAGCTTTTCTGTCACTGATACAGCATCTGTGTGTGTGTGTATGTGTGTGTATGTGTGTGTGTGCGTGTGTGCGCTGAACCCACAAGCTTGCGTGATAAGTAGTCGTGATATTTCAATGACATTTTGAATCATTTTGAGTCATCTCATCTTTTGTCTTGACTCTACTGTAGTTCAAAACAACACCCTGCATGTCAATAACAGGCCTCATGACATTTTGATATTGCAGGTTCTAGTATTGTACATACTGTACAGTGGTAATTATGTCTACCCCAGCGACAGCATAGGGCGAGAGGTAGTCTCAATGCCAGACCCTCTTTGGGTCTGGGACACTTCATGCAAAATTCTGGTGCTTTAATCCTGGCAATTCATTGATAGCGCCCGAATCCTGGTGACACCAATGAGTAACGACTTTCGCGATCAGGCGTTCCCACACATAGATTTTCACGAAACTCAGTGGAAGGGTGTAGCATGGGCCAACTTAGAACCCATTCAACTTTGGAGCCGATCCGAATCATGGGGCGGGTCCACGAGCCATTTCTTGTTTAGATTTTTAGCAGGATTACGCAAAAACTACCAGACTGATTTTCATGACACTCAGTGGAAGGGTGTGCATTAGGCAAACCTAGAACCCATTCAATTTTGGAACAGATCCAAATCACAGTGCAGGTCCACAAGTTGCCCAACCCAAGTTGGGTTGCTTGGGCCAATTTAGAACCCATTCAATTTTGGTGTGATGGAATACATTCTAGTTCAGAATGTGAACCTCTCTATTCCATATGACAGAAGTATTTTCTAAGATGAAATTTGGCTCTGTAAGTCAAATGTGGCCTCTACACTGCTTGGTTCATCCGACAGAAGTGAAACAGTCTGGTGTTGTGCGGCCTTATATTCAAGCAATACACGGATGTGACGCTTCCAGAGATTTGATTGGCTAACCCATCTGTACACGTCATAATAAATGGCGGACATCATCAACAGTGGTCAAGAGTTCAGACACGTGATATTAGAAAGTGCGGTACATTTTGAATAGGTTTCAGGTAGGGACAATAGAACAATGGAAGGTCACTCTAGGCCAAACTGAAAGTCTGGGGTGTGTCCCCCCCCTGGAGATACCTTCCTGTTATAATGATTTATTGTACAAAATTGATGAATTTAATGTTATTTATTGCTCTATAAATGTTCTTAGCTGGTAGACAAACATACTCCAGGAGCTTGCTCGATCGCCTCGTTGAGAGGGGTCAGGGAAGAATTTTTACAGCTCACTTATCTGGCCCCCGGGTGATTACTGTTTTTTTGCTTCCCTCTGGAATATGTAGGGGTGGGATGTCTGCCCACCTCCCTTGTTCTCTGTAAAGCGCATTGTGTTGCCTCTGGGTATGAAATGCGCTATATAAATAAAGCTTTGATTGATTGATTGATAAAACAGAGACAGGGGTGTTTGGAAATGCAAAAACACAACAGTTGCCTTTGCCTATGACAATACAAGTTTTCCTTGCGGTTGGACACCTGAAAACAAGTGGAATGCATTCCATCCAAACTAGAGCTGTTGTTGGGCTGCAGTGTGATTGTACGCGGGGTAGACACAAGATCATTTTCTGAATGCCAGGTAAACAATGTGACAACGTGACAGCAAAAAAAAAAAAGCGGAATTGAAGACACTCCAGCAACCGTCTTTCTTTGTCACACGGGTTAGTGGACATGGTCTAGCAGCTTTCATTGAGGGGCGTCTGAACAAAGACTGTAAGAAATGTTAAGCTCTCCCTCATGGACCTGACTCCATGAAAGGCAAATTATTATTCTTCCTCACTCTCAATGACGCTCTGCAGTATTATTTGTTCTTTCTTACTGGAAGTTAACACATTTTAACTTGACCAATTATACAGTATGAGTACAGTACAGTAATTATACAGTAGTACCACAGAAAAGTATATTCTTACAATTGCCACCTGGTTGTTTCCCTTCATCCTAGTCCTTTCAGCTTTACTGTTTCTTCTGCAGTGGTCCTCTTATATATACAGTATTTCTGTGGTGGATATGAAACAGTTCAGATGTGAGCACTGTAACAGTGTGTTATTGAGGACCCAACCTAACCACTATTTCTCCCTCTCTTAGTTTGATGTCGGGACTGGCTGCGCTAGACGCCAAGTGTTCCAGCCGCTTGGGTCTGATCACTGTGTCGTACTACCTGTGGACCACCTTTGTGGCCGTGGTGGTGGGGATCATCATGGTGTCCATCATCCACCCGGGAGGAGCAGCCCAGAAAGAGGACTCGGAGGACAGTGGCAAACCCATCATGAGCTCGGCTGATGCCCTGCTAGACCTCATCCGGTGAGCAGATGACCCTCAGACCCTCCAGCAACTCGATCGCGCGATATGTTTAATTCCTGTGCATCCACCTACAATTAGCTTATTGCAGGTTGACCAGCAAAAGCGAGTGCTCTGGAGAGCTGTTTTAATAACTGCACCATGGCTGGAAATATTCAAATAATCGTGAACCACCCGAATTATGCCTTATGGTTTATGCGAACAAGGCCAAGCCCAAGGCGAGATAGCCTATGTTACCTGGCAACCATTTAATTCAGAACTATAGCCTATCGCGGAAGATTTTTTAAATACTAAAATGATAAGAATGATCAATAAATAAATGATTGAATGTTACTACTTAGTGTTTTTTGTGAATATATATATGTAGTAACCGTTGTAGAAAAGCAATTGACCACGAGAGGCAGTGGGTTACAGGGGATTTTACCACAGCTACGAGGGTTTTAACAACGCCCCATAGCTGTGGTAAAATCCCCTGTAATCCACTGCCTCTCGTGGTCAATTGCTTAATTATATGCAGATAAAGCAGAAGAAGGAAAGTGGAGTGAGGAGAGGTTCCTCCGAGTCGATCATTAACGGTAACGCTTGCCTACACGTCCGTCCTACGAGAGCTCATTAAAGGATAATGAATGTACTTAGAAAGCTACAACAGGGATGGTTCTGGATACTCTCCAACCCCATGGGCCTGCAGAGAGAGTAGATACTCCCCTGATAGCATGCAGGCAGACTGTATCTACCACTCATCTCCCCTGATAGCATGCAGGCAGACTGTATCTACCACTCATCTCCCCTGATAGCATGCAGGCAGACTGTATCTACCACTCATCTCCCCTGATAGCATGCAGGCAGACGGTATCTACCACTCATCTCCCCTGATAGCATGCAGGCAGACGGTATCTACCACTCATCTCCCCTGATAGCATGCAGGCAGACGGTATCTACCACTCATCTCCCCTGATAGCATGCAGGCAGACTGTATCTACCACTCATCTCCCCTGATAGCATGCAGGCAGACTGTATCTACCACTCATCTCCCCTGATAGCATGCAGGCAGACTGTATCTACCACTCATCTCCCCTGATAGCATGCAGGCAGACGGTATCTACCACTCATCTCCCCTGATAGCATGCAGGCAGACTGTATCTACCACTCATCTCCCCTGATAGCATGCAGGCAGACTGTATCTACCACTCATCTCCCCTGATAGCATGCAGGCAGACTGTATCTACCACTCATCTCCCCTGATAGCATGCAGGCAGACTGTATCTACCACTCATCTCCCCTGATAGCATGCAGGCAGACTGTATCTACCACTCATCCATTCAGAACAGGTAGTGATGCTTGAATCACAGAGAGGACAACTCACCAGCTATACCTGCCTGTAATAGGACGTCACAGAGCACTTGCTTTTTCTATGGTTATTCTTTATATTCCCCAGTGTACTGTATATTTGCACCCTGTCTGAATGCTCATCTTCTGAATAGACTTATAGATCTTTAGAGATTTCAATATTTGCACTGTGTGAATTCAGTTGAATTTGTGCAAATTAATTTAGGGATATCTATTTTCATATGTTACCGTATTCCACATTTTCCTCAAAAACAGCTCAGGTTTTTGTAGACTAATCAAAATTGCACTGGCTTTTACATTGTTAACTCCCACTTCCTTTAATGAGCCTTTATGATTTAGTAGCCTGCTGTGCACTATTGTTTATTAATATTGTTTTATCTCCCATGTGCTTAGCTCACCAGTTTCTTACTTTGTTTCAAGTAATCTTGATCTTACTTTGTATTGTTTCATTCCTTTTTTGGACTAGGATTACACAAGAACTACCAGACTGCTTTTCATAAAACTCAGTGTCGGGGTGTAGCATGGCCCAATTTAGAACCTATTCAATTTTGGAGCGCACAGAACCACAACATGCATTCAGGGGCGGATGTCTATGCTCTCTGAGCACCATTTCTAGTTACTATTGATTTCAGTTATTTTTCATATTTGTGTAAAGTTGTGCCACAGCCAAACATCCCTATTGAATAGAAGCTGTAGAATGGAACACCTATCCAACAGTTTCTCTCATGGACTGTTGAGTGACATGAATCAGCTCCATTTTTCACCGAGCAACTGGAGCCTGTGTCCCATTTTTGTTCCCCCTGGCTTTAAGGAAAAATTGTTCTTCTATGATAGAATTATATTGGTTGTGCCATCGTAATATTGTTGTCAGTGGTGAATGATAAACTAATTGCAAACCCTTTAAGATAGGTTGTGCTAATCTATCTCACCACACATGCTAATAAGTACCTTGAGATTTGTATTAACACTCCAGATGGATGGTTTCTAAATGTTCTGACTATTGTGATACCATCTATCAATTCTAACCAAAAAACAGACTTCAGATGAAATTATATTTATTTTCATTTTACATTTGGTGTGCTTTACCTGCTTGCCCCTATGAGAACAAGCAAACAGTGATCCAATGTTCCAATAGTACAAATCCCTCAAGCTTCCTTTCTACATTAGAAAGGAAACCAACAGTGCCTCAACTTCATGCGTTTAAAAGTGATCTCACCACACATACAGACATGTTTATGAGATCTTCCGGTATCTTTTTGTCATGGTGTTGACTGTTGTATTGTGTTTTATACAACGGTTAGTTCTGGTTCTTGATTCTGATTGGCTGGAAGTCGTGTTAAATACTTTGTAACACACACCTGGGACCGCATATAATTCCATTTTCAGTATTAATGCGCCTCCCATTTGATCCAATGCATTGCAGGACTATCATTGTGTTTTTTCAAAACAACTGAACATTCCATCCAATGCATCTGTTGCTTGGCAACCCTTTTGTTAGGGGAACTATTTTGCTCGGCGGAATTGAGGGAATGATGCTTAGTTTTGAATAAATGTTAATATTTTGCATTGCTGTGTGTTTATTTTACACTAATAGCTGTAGTAACCGTTGTATAAAAGCAATAAACCACGAGAGGCCGTGTGTTATAGTGATTTTATAACAGCTAGGGGGTATTTACTTCGCTTCGCGCCGTGCCTAACAACGCCCCCTAGCTGTTATAAAATCACTATAACACACGGCCTCTCGTGGTTTATTGCTTAAATTCAAGGTTAACCTAAATGCAGTATCTGATAGTCTTTGTCCCTGTTGGAGAATGCAGACCTGTTTGAATCAGTGAAGGTCTCTCTTGCCACCGCTTCACCTTGAACAGAACCTTAAGGGTCCCTATCAACCTCTACAAACCCTCAACAAACTATCAACCTCTACAAACCCTCAACAAACTATCAACCTCTACAAACCCTCAACAAACTATCAACCTCTACAGACCCTCAACAAACTATCAACCTCTACAAACCCTCAACAAACTATCAACCTCTACAGACCCTCAACAAACTATCAACCTCTACAAACCCTCAACAAACTATCAACCTCTACAAACCCTCAACAAACTATCAACCTCTACAGACCCTCAACAAACTATCAACATCTACAAACCCTCAACAAACTATCAACCTCTACAGACCCTCAACAAACTATCAACCTCTACAAACCCTCAACAAACTATCAACCTCTACAAACCCTCAACAAACTATCAACCTCTACAAACCCTCAACAAACTATCAACCTCTACAGACCCTCAACAAACTATATGCAACTTCTTCATCTATAAGGGCTTTTACCAAATGTTCAATACATATGCCTTGTATTAAATTCCACTCAGTCTGAATTTCAGGTATAAAGACCCCAAAAATCCACTGTAATTCGATTTTTGCAGTAAGATAATCAGCAATACTGTATACTGATGCATTATTTTTCATTAACTATTGCTTATCATATATTTCCTATACCCTCTAGCAACATGTTTCCATCCAACTTGGTTCAAGCTACATTTCAACAG
>NC_140243.1:3068153-3085653 GCF_949987555.1 Borostomias antarcticus
CTGTAGGCCTATTACCAAATCAGAGTTTGTGGTTGGTTGTTTACTTGATTCAAGAAGGGTATTTATTTGTGAGCGCTTTTGAGGGTCGGTTGGTTGGTTCAAACATATTTGACGTGACCACACGCGCAGGTTTAGACACTTGGACATGTAGATACGGTAGCTACCGTTCATACTAGCTAGCTAGCTACTGATATGCCCCACATATTGAAATACCCCTGTGCGGGCCTGTGCGCCTCCACACAGGGCAGTTTCTCAGTGCTCGCTGCCCGCGTGCCTCCATGCATTTCGCACACACATGGTATTTGGACCACCGGCTGCAACCTGGTCTCGGCGTATGGATTCCACTCAGAATTTGACAGCAGCGTATGGATCGCACTCAGAATTTGACAGCAGCGTATGGATTGCACGCTATAAATTCTGGTAAATCTGTGTGATTTGTACGTCGATGGATGAGATCGAGTTGGCCTCTCTCAACCCTGCGTCCCTCCTGTTCTCACCCCCCCCCACCCCGGTACCTTTGACCTTTGACCTCTGACCTCTGTTCTGACCCTCCTCTCTCCCAGGTACCGCTGCTCTGTGAGACCAAGCCCATGATCAATATCCAGCAGCTGATGAACTGTCAGAACAAAAATGGCAGCTACCATCCTCCTCCTCCTGGGGTCAAGTCAGGTCATATTCCCCCAGACGTGGCTCGCCTTATACAGCTGGAGGAGGGGGTGCGGCCCCCACCCCATCCACAGAGAAAAAAGCCCCTTGTGCCCCCCAGGCACCCGAAGAAGGAGAAGGAGCACTGCGCCATAGACATGAATGGCCTAGAGACCAATGTATAGCCCTGCCTCAACAGGGCTGAGGCTCAGTCCAGAACCGAGGGCGACACCTCCCACCAGAGAGGAGGCCAAGGCAGATGGATCCCGTCTTATTTCTGGGCACTAATGTTGTTTGAATGATTGGTCAAATCATGTTTTTTTGTATACTTTCTTGTGAGTATGTGTGAAACATGACATTTGTGATAAGATATCCTGTTGTGCTTATTTGGACGGCGGCCAGCCAGAGAGACCGTCGCGATGACGGGTCATGGGTTTCTCCTCAGTGACCCTGCTCAAGAGGAGTGGTTTTGAAACTGATTCTCAGTATGATAGAACAAGTGCTATATCAACAGATATACTGTGGCCAAAGAGAGGCACAAAGACTTGATGACATACGTTGTCTCTCTGCAATGCTTGTGATCTACAGACCACCAGCAGCATAGCGTGCATGCCAGCAGGAGATGGTCGGTTTGCAAGGGACCTAAATGTGTGCACTTACAGTATGAGTACGCACAACATACAAATGCAATCACGGATTGTGGGAAGAAGTCCCTTTAGACCTGTACATACCTGTGAATATTTACATTGTTTGATTTAGTTTGTCTTTGATATTATTACATTTTATATAATTTATTGTGCGACATGTCTGTTAAAGAGTGCATAATATTGTCCAGATAAATTGTGGCTTTTTGTATTGGTATCAAGCCACTGTATCATAAATCAGAGAAAAGAAAAGAGAATAAGCCAAACATCTTGACTTAATACCTATTGATCTGTAAGCAAGCTGTCCTCATATTGGCTGTTTATTTTGCCTTAACAAAGCTAGTGGTGTTGGGCTGATATCTCCACGAAGCAAAATGCACCTACTGATCATGACCATATTTCACTCTCTACAGTGGAAGGTATCTCTTTATGTGTCAATGCTGACATAGCAGAGTTTGAATGTTAGTTTGTCCTTTAGGTTTTCTAGATCCTATGTTATGTTCATGTTAAGAAGTTAGTAGGTAGGTTGGCTGGTTTCCATACTATCATTCTTTATATCTTGGCAGATATGAAGGCAGATAGCTGCTGGCATGCATTGAAAAATATGTTGGATCTTGTGAAATGCCTCAACTGTGGTATGTTGTATATTCATGAACCTTACAATTTCATGACCCCAAACTAGCAGTTCTGAGCCAGCATTAAGCTGTCAGCTCACCAAGACAACACCCACTTGCCCTCAGATGCTTCTGCATACAAGCATTGGAACATACATTTACATTCTAATCTGCATTAGACTCCCAGCTTTCAGATTCCATGTCTGTCAGCTGCACAAGATGGTTGTTAATACAATAATTGAGTCATATTTAGAGTGGGAAGCAGAGGGCCTTTTCACCCTGGGTATGCTCCTTTGAGAAATGATTGGGGTTGCCCTCACAAGCACAATAAATAATGAGAGTATGGCTTCTGATGGGACAAGTGAGAAATAACTAAACAATATTTTCAGAGAGACTTCTGAATAGGGGTGTAACGATACACTAATCTCACGATACGATACGATGCACGATATTGGGTTGATGATAACAATACGATACGATACACTAAGGGCAGGTGTGAAGCGTTGCAGTAGCGCTGCTGTTCACACCAATAGTGCATTTCTCCACATTTCTACTCCACTACACTTTGTGAATTTAGAGCTTAACTGTTGTAATATCATGGATAGGCCTAGAGACAAAAGACGTGTTTGTTACCAGCGTTGTGTAGCCAGCGTTCACTGATATACAATAAACATATCACAATATTGTTTTCACCTTGATGATACGTATTGTGACGTTTCTGTATCGCGATATATTGTGGCACGATATATTGTTACACCCCTACTTCTGAATCACACATTATTTTTACTCACTATACACCTCCTTTAATCTCTCCTCCACCTTGATCCTTCTGTTTTCTCTCACTTCACTTTTTCTTCAGATATATTGTAACAGTAGAGCTGGTAAAGCTATGAGGGGAATATACTGTATATTCAACATCCAATGTTTTCTAGCTCTAAGAGTCCAGTTTTTTCTGCAGTTTCATTTCAAACAAACATCAGACAGACATATACAGTACTTGCAATCATCTGAGACATTTTCCAATCAATAGATGGAGTACTTGAAAAACGGTGACCTTTATAAATGATGGTGGTGAGGGGAACATAATCTTCTCTGCTCTTCCTGTCACTTCTTCTCGGATGCCTCTGTTGTTGGTCATCTGCAACTTTGCAAAAATGGTTTTGGTAGTAAGCTGAAATCTCAAAATGTATTTATGAATAAAGAGGACATTTTATATAAATTGCCTGCTTTATATTGTGTTTGGCTTTGTTTTCCAAATAAGTGCTCAGACTAAAAATGCTTTTTCAAATAATAGGCTTTTTCAGTATATGTGGTACAATACTGTACATACAGTAAAAGTACATGGTATTCACAGCAATGAGGTGAATAAAAGCATACGTATTTTAGATATTATTAAATATGTATATTTGCGATCTTAGATTTTGTAAAATAAGGTTGGAATAAAGTGAGGCATTAGCAGCAAGCTCCAGGCAGGCTGATATATATATATATATATATATATATATATATATATATATATATATATATATATATATATATATGCACATATGACCTTAGTGACATAGTAATAGAAG
This sequence comes from Borostomias antarcticus, assembly GCF_949987555.1. Lineage (NCBI taxonomy): Eukaryota > Metazoa > Chordata > Actinopteri > Stomiiformes > Stomiidae > Borostomias > Borostomias antarcticus. The sequence continues at coordinate 3,071,631 of NC_140243.1, forward strand.
TAATTACCAAGGTTATTATAGTTACAGTAACAAACGAAAACTAGGTGTGAAAAAACATTGTAGTTAACTGAAATAAAAACAAAAACTAAGCTTTACAAAAAACGATAACTAACTAAAACTGTATTGTGTTTACAAAACTAACTAAAATAAACAAAAATTATAGAGAAAATGTCCTTACTATTAGTATTTGTCATTTCATACATAAGCCTAGTATTTTGGGTGGATATGAAATCTATCCTCCATTTTTTCTCCAGCTGTGCCCTTGCGCAAAAGTAATCTGACTTGCACCAGATGGTTTGTTTCAAAAAGAGTGAAAAATGTGAGCTCGCGAGATCAGGATAGTCTCACGCTCAAGCTGGCACAGAACAAAAAACATGAAAACTAATACTGAAACTAATAAAAACTAAACTAAAACTAAGAATTTTCAAAAAATAAAAACTGAACTAAACTAGCAAACTTGCTTTAAAAACGAATTAAAACTAATCTGAAAATGAAAAAAAAAAGTTCAAATGAAATAAAAATAAAAACTAACGAAAAAAGCAAAACTATTATAACCATGGTAATTAAACATCAAATCACACCAGACCATAACATCACTGAAAGATAGCTATTGTAAGAAGAGTGTTATGCCTCTTCTACTCGACTACAGCACAGAGGCATAAAGATACAGGATGCCCAATATTTTACCATAGGTCAAATCTAATGATGAGTGTCAGGGAAATTAACACAGACTCAGAGAGGTTTGTTTTCCCTTCAAGCAGAAATGTCCATTATCTCTCCCTTTAAACCTGACAGAAATAAGGCTTAGCTCCAATAAAGAAGATATGCAGCAGCATCTGTCATTGCAGAGAAAAGCAAAGTCTCAACACCCCCCACAAATAAAGAAAGAAAAAAAATCTGGCATCCTGCACCAGAAATAAGTCTGCATGCTATTCAACGCCACCTCCATCCTGTCCATCCATCAGTTCATATACATTTTTATCTACTACCATTCCATCCTCAAATGGAACTCTCTTAGAGGGCAAATCCCTGCTCTATTCCCTCTGTTTCCTCCTCCACCACCATTTCTACCCCTTCCTCCACCTCCTCTTCTTTTCCAAAGGGGGGTCCAGAGCTGGCCGGGCCGATGTCCAGAACCTGCAGCTTGGTCAGGTGGGAGAAGGAGCTCTCCTTCACGGAGTTCACCGATAGGCGGTTGGACCTGAGAGGGAACACAGGGTAAAGGCCCAGATGTTATAGGAGCCAGCTGCTGTGCAGAGACCATCGGCTCATTCACGCTGGAATTCACAATCACAGCAATCTCACAATGTTCATGTGGTAGCCAAGACATGACATCTAAATCAGAGCCAGCTGAATTTCAGATGAAAACAAAACAAGCAATAGGAGGCGTTAGAGATGAGCAACAGGAGGTTTATAAAGATATTGAATAGGCTCATTAGCACTGTGTGTGTTTGAAGCCAATGTTCATCTAAAACCCACTCTCTGTTCAGCGATCAGTGTAACTGATCTGTTGATCTTCTAACACTATTCACTCTAATGATGACCCATAACCCACCTTACCATTGCAGGCCAAACCATCGCTCTCTCCTCCTCAATCATCAACCTCGGTGTCAAGTTTGATCCCTCCCTGGCCTTCGACACCCACATCAAACATATCTGTATATCATTCTACCACCTTAAAAACATAGCCAAACTCTTTCCCACCTTAAAGGAGAATGCTCGTTTTTGACAACCTGGACCTTATTTACGACATATTATAAGACGTTTGACTCACTGAGATAACTTTGGTGTAATTCGGAGGCCTGTAGAAGAAATTTAAAATCCAGCGCGAGCCAGTATATCCATGTAATGGCGGCGGACGGGGCACTGAGAATGCAGCTTCTAAAAAATCTATTTTCTGCCGCGAAACGGTTGTTTGTTGTTTGTGAAAAAACACAACAGGCCTACGCTCTATGTAAGCACAACTAGCGATTCATAAAGACAGATTGATGAAAACAACCGTTTCGCGGCAGAAAATAGATTTTTTAGAAGCTGCATTCTCAGTGCCCCGTCCGCCGCCATTACATGGATATACTGGCTCGCGCTGGATTTTAAATTTCTTCTACAGGCCTCCGAATTACACCAAAGTTATCTCGGTGAGTCAAACGTCTTATAATATGCCGTAAATAAGGTCCAGGTTGTCAAAAACAAGCATTGTCCTTTAACCCTGTCAGATGCTGAGAAGCTTGTCCATGCCTTTGTCTCCTCAAGGCTGGACTACTGTAATGCACTGTTCATCTGGATCCCTGGTAAGAGCCTGCAAAAGCTCCAGGACACCCAGAACAGTGCCAAGATTCTGATGACAGTGCAGAAAAATATCCATATCCCCCCTATTCTTGTATCTTGGCTTCTGTCTCCTACAGGATTCAATTCAAACCCCTTGTCTTAACTTTGAAATGCACCCATGGTAACACACCCCTCTACCTCTCCTGGGATAGAGTGAATTGTGTCCATTTCAAATTTTCTCATGAAACGGCTAAAACACCCACACATACAGTCAGTCATGCAAATCCGTAGTCATACACACACACACCCACACACACACGCACAAAACCGCACAAACATAAACACGCACAAACAAGCATAGCACACATACACACACACACCCACACACAAAACCGCACAAACATAAACACGCACAAACAAGCATAGCACACATACAAACATGCACGCACGCACACATGCACGCACACACACACACACACACACACACACACACACACACACACACACACACACACACACAATCCCCCTCCCCCAATAGTGCTAGCATACCAGAAGCTCTAAATTGGTTCAGGCTACAGGCTCCCAGCTGTGGGTGGATTTGGTAGAAAAACATTTCCGAACTGATGTGGCAGCAGCTGCTAGACGCAGCATGAAGAGCACAACAGCCTGGCCTGGGTCAGGCCCTGAACATCCCCTAAAACAGCCTGGCCTGGGTCAGGCCCTGAACATCCCCTAAAACAGCCTGGCCTGGGTCAGGCCCTGAACATCCCCTAAAACAGCCTGGCCTGGGTCAGGCCCTGTACATCCCCTAAAACAGCCTGGCCTGGGTCAGGCCCTGTACATCCCCTAAAACAGCCTGGCCTGGGTCAGGCCCTGTACATCCCCTAAAACAGCCTGGCCTGGGTCAGGCCCTGAACATCCCCTAAAACAGCCTGGCCTGGGTCAGGCCCTGTTCATCCCCTAAAACAGCCTGGCCTGGGTCAGGCCCTGTTCATCCCCTAAAACAGCCTGGCCTGGGTCAGGCCCTGTCCATCCCCTAAAACAGCCTGGCCTGGGTCAGGCCCTGAACATCCCCTAAAACAGCCTGGCCTGGGTCAGGCCCTGAACATCCCCTAAAACAGCCTGGCCTGGGTCAGGCCCTGCATCCCCTAAAACAGCCTGGCCTGGGTCAGGCCCTGTACATCCCCTAAAACAGCCTGGCCTGGGTCAGGCCCTGAACATCCCCTAAAACAGCCTGGCCTGGGTCAGGCCCTGTTCATCCCCTAAAACAGCCTGGCCTGGGTCAGGCTGATGAATCAGTACTCCCTAAGCAAACACAATGAGGATCACTGAATGAGATGCAGTTCATCTCTAATCAATAGTAAAACCAAGAGGGTACGACCAAACCTACATTACCAACACAACAGCAGACACAGACGTGGAAAGTATTCGTAAAACTTGAACAAGTGACTTAAAGTTTGGATAGGTAATTATAAAGAACAGATGGACAGATTTGCATACTATTGCTGCGCTATCTATTTTATTCAGCCTGCTGGCACAACAGGATCAAGATGGGGCTAACACCCCCCTGTGACAGTTACATAATACTCTGCTCACCCACGTGTTTGGGCCAAAGATTGAAGTCCTGGGAATGGCTACAACTCGCCTGTCAATCGAGATGTACTACAGCTGGCATGAATAAAAAAAGACTTATTCATACTCTCTAGGGGACAAATATAGTGATGCTTGCAGCTAGAGAGTCCAGAGATGTGTCATTCGGAAACTATGCTAGGGAACAGCTTGAAGTGTAGGAGTAGTTCAGGAGTTCATATGTGCAGGAGTTCATATCATGCTGAAGTCCTTGGTTTCAAACATGCGTAGGTGCTGCTTATATGTGTGTGTGAGTGCGTGTGTGTGTCAGTTAGTTTCTATCGTTGTTTTTCTGGTATTTGCCTCACCGTAGGTAGATGCCTTTGATGTTAGGCGTGCCTTCGAAGGCCGTGGCGGGAACACTGCTGATGCGGTTACTTTGCAGGTACAGGTACTCCAGAGACTCGGGCAGATCAGAGGGGATGTGGGACAGCTGGTTAGTAGAAAGGTCCAGCGTCTGAAAGAACAATCCAGCCTCATCAAATAGAAACCTTTATCTCCCTGACATCAGAGAGCCTCATTCATAGCACGCACACGTGTCATTGTATGAATGGCACTAAAAGGATGAGAGCTGCTCGGGGAATCAGCTGTTTGCTTTGCACGCTGAAATAATCCCAGCAGCTTGTTCTCTCACTAAAATATTACTTTAAGGTTGAAGGGCATCCTCTCCCTCTGACCGCCTCCCCCCACCTCCCTCCTCATCCACTCTGCCCAGCCAAACCCCCTGTCCACACACCCACCGTTAGAGCACTCAGCTCCAGCCAAACCCCCTGTCCACACACCCACCGTTAGGGCACTCAGCTCCAGCCAAACCCCCTGTCCACACACCCACCGTTAGAGCACTCAACTCCAGCCAGGCACCCTGGTAGATAGAGTTGAGCTTCAGCTGGTTGTTGCTCAGGTTGATCTCCTTAAGCTTGAGCATGCCTGCCAGTGCCCCGTCAGGTATAGAGTGCAGCTCGTTGTCCTTTATCCTGAGCACCTGCAGACTACGTGGCAAGCCCAGCGGCAGCTTTTGGAGCCCATTCCCAGACAGGTCCAGGGTCTCCAGCAGACGGAGCTTCCTGAAAGCCTCGCGGTTCAGCTTGATGCTAGTCAGGCGATTGTAGCTGAGGTTGAGCTCCGTCAGGTTGTAGAGCATGGTCAGGTCGTTGCGTCCGATTTCGGAGATGGTGTTGTGGAGCAGCATGAGGGTCTTGACTCGTCGGGGCAGGCCTCTGGGAACGCGCTCCAGCAGGTTGTTGTACATGTGGACGGTGTGGAGCTTCTTCATACCCTGCAGAGAACTACAGTTAGGGAAAACTACGATTCCCATTTCCAGATAGCACATGGACTGAGCGATACGGCGAGTGAGAGAGGGAGGTGGAGCACCTGGAAGGCTGCGGAGTGTATGGAGCGCGAGCGAAGCTGGTTGTTGTGCAGTAACAGGTACTCCAGGTTACGGATGGGGCTGAGCGCGTCCGCCGGGATGCTGCGGATGGAGTTTTTCTCCAGGTGGAGCAGCACCAGACTGCGGGGCAGGCCCTTAGGGACCACGGTCAGCTTGTTGTTGGACAGGTCCAGGCACTCCAGGCTGCTCAGCTGGCTGGAAAGGGAAGACAGAGGGACCCCCGTTCACCTCCTCTCAATTCAAGTTCTTCACCTTCTCATTCATGCACAGCCTCAGGCTCTGTTTGAATACTCTAAAATGCATCTTCCCTTCCTAGATATAAGTACTGATCAAACATGACTGGAGAGGTGAAAGCGTGCCTTCCTCTACTGTGATGAAGGAAGGATGTATTTTAGATAATTCAAGCAGAGGCAGGGCCTTCTGACCACCTATTTCAACTCAACTCTCACTCATTAAAATTTCTCAAGGGCTTAGTTGGTGAATAGTGGCTTTGAGTTCTCAAATGTGAAGAAATAAAACAAAACACAAGACATCCAAGATATCTTCTGGAAGTTCAATCTCCACTGGAAAACATAGATTTTTGTGGCAAAGTGTACAGTGGAGCAATGATAATGTGAGAACCTTGGGGGCATCAGAGAACCTTGGGCGGAAGGTCTGATTCAGCCTGTAGTTAGTATGTCCGAATGTCCTACTCTACCTGAATGTCTCGTTGTCCATACCATCGTTGGTCAGAAGGTTGTCCTGTAGGTATAGCTCTCTGAGGTGAGAGAGGTTGTCAAAGGCCCCAGGTGGAATCTTCTCCAGTTTGTTACTCTGTTCACGAAGGACCAAGAGGCAACACATATCATTATGTGATTTCACCACAGTACTGGGATACATGGCAGCCAGAATGAGAAGTAAACTGTTAGAGTGGGTGTTGGAGTGGGTAATTGGAGAGGGTAATTGGAGTGGGTGTTGGAGAGGGTAGTTGGAGAGGGTAGTTGGAGAGGGTTATTGGAGTGGGTGTTGGAGTGGGTAATTGGAGAGGGTAATTGGAGTGGGTGTTGGAGAGGGTAGTTGGAGAGGGTAGTTGGAGAGGGTTATTGGAGTGGGTCTTGGAGAGGGTAGTTGGAGAGGGTAGTTGATGTCAGTGGTTTTCACCTTCAGATGGAGGCGGTGGAGGGCAGAGGGCAGGTTCTTGGGGACGTAGCGTAGGAAGTTGCTGGACAGGATGAGGATCTCCAGGCCATCAGAGCCATTCAGCATGTGTTCTGGCATCCCTGTGTCAGTCAGCTTGTTGTTATGGAGATACACAGACCTGGGGTGATGTTATGGGCAGGGTTCAATGGTTGAAGGATGGAGAGGAGTGATGGCACACATATTCACAATCAAGTGTGCACGCACAAACACTCTGGTTCTTACTTCAGTCTTGGCTTCTGGCCAAATGTGTACGGGTAGATCTTTGTTAGTTGATTAGCCGCAAAGTCCGCGCTGACCAGAGATGGTGGCAGGTGTTTGGGTGCTGAGGTGAGCTACAAGTAAAAATAAATAAATAAATAAAAAGAATAGGGAAAGGTCATAACTCCACCAACAAATGGAAACAAATGGAAAACTGGCATTTAATAAATGTTTCCATCACATTTTCCGAGAGGGAGTTGCACATATATGGCAGGTTGTGCTTCTTTTTCATCCAAAAATGAAATCCAAGCCCATCTAAGTAATTTCTCCATAAAAACAATGCATTGTGGAAAGTGAATATAGAAAGAAGAGGAAGTGCTGGTGATGAGATTAAACTTTACTGTTCATATGGGGTTAGCGTTCCCTCCTTTCAGACATGGTCGGAGGATTAAAGCAGCATGTGTATCTTTGAGGCTTAGTGAGCACTTAAAACCTCCCATTCTTCCTGGATCCCCCTTGGCTATTCATCCATTTTAAGTCACAGACAAATATGTCCATCCTGCCTTCCTCGCTGTCTTTATCTCTCCTGCTCACACACACACACACACACACACACACACACACACACTCATACACTCTACCGAAAGGGCTGAATGCCATCAATATTTTCGATCAGGCCAGCTGGCAGACACACTGGACATGATTTTAAGCATAACCTGGCACACACTGTGATGGTAGAATATCACTGCCTTCTCTCATTTGGCAACAGTCATTAAAGGCTGGCACGTGGTCAGCATATCAGAATAGAACAGAACAGAATTGAGTAGAATAGAATAGACTAGAATAGAATAGAATAAGAGCAACTATACCAATGTTAAAGATTCAGCACAGTGGTGTTGATTTAAATGTCTACATTACGTTACCTCACCATCACGGAAACAGTGGTGCAAAGAAGAAGAATTGGATTATGACCCTACAGTCATGGGTACCGCTGTCTGTCTGTTCCAGCGTCTCTCAACATACAGTTTACACAGGAAAACTGAAGAATAAAAACATGTACTTTAAGAATGGTTGCTAAGCCATGGTAAGATCAAGTTTGCTTGTTTGCTTTGTTCACTTACCCTGTTATTTGCCAAATATAAGTAAGTCAGCTGTTCAAGCACTTCAAAGCCTTCATCTTCAAGACCTGAAACATTAGAGCACAACTTTGAAATGTTTTGAACAAATTTGAGACAAAAGGTTGACTATTTGATTAAACTTTCTGTTTCTCTGTATGTCTGTCTGTCTGTCTGTCTGTCTGTCTGTCTGTCTGTCTGTCTGTCTGTCTGTCTGTCTGTCTGTCTGTCTGCCTGCCTGCCTGTCTGTCTGTCTGTCTGTCTGTCTGTCTATCTGTCTGTCTGTCTCTCCCCTGTGGTGTTGGTGGGGTTCTCTCTTTGCTGTACCATGCGTGGTGAGACGGTTGTTTTGCAGGTTGAGCGTCTCCAGCAGGTGCAAGGGGGCAAGGTGGTCAGTGGTGACTTCCTCTATACCGTTGTTCTAGGAGTAGGAGACACACACACACACACTACATGACAGAGGTAACACTAATGCTGTGTTCACACCGGGCACAATTTTACATAGAAAGTCAATACAATTCGCGTGAACTGGGCGGCGGGCGGCACCGGCGGTGCGAATCAGGCGAACCCGGCGGCCAGGATTCGCCGCGCGGCGACATTCGCAAAAGTTCAATTTTTGGATCCCGCGGCGAGATTGGGGCGAACTGGGCGGCGCAAATTTTCTCGCCGCGCCGGTGTGAACGTAGCATAAGACGTCATCTGAGAGTACATGCTCGTCATCGTTATTGCCAACAGAGCTTTTTTCTATTGGGATCTGGTAAATGGACTTGACAGAGCAGAGCAGCCGATTGGAAGTTTCTCCCTGGTGTGTTGACTAAAAGAGGTCGGGGCAGAGATGGGAGGTCTGAGTGGGGCTGTTTGTCCCACCTGTAGGGAGAGCTGCCGGGTGTTTTCGGACAATCCACTGGGGAACTCTGTGAGATCGACCCCGGCGCAGTCGACTGCTCCCTCGGCTGTGCAGCTGCATTCTGGGGGACAGGCTAAAGGCTCAGTCTTAGCTGGGAGTGTCGCCCCAATCGGCTCTTCCTCCTCCTCCTCCTCTTGTCGTTCCTCTGGTAGAGGGGTCTGGGAGAGCACCAGTGCCCAGGCCAGGAGCAGCACACTAAGGGCCAGCAGGACGGAGCCCCTGGAAGTGGCCATGGCAGCTGGCTGGAACTCAACCTGAGACCAACCTTTTCAGACTGGAAAACACTGTGGCAAAAAAGAGAAGATACAGTACATTCAGTTTTTAGATTGAGATAAACCTTTGATTAATTATTAGGGGGCGGCTGTACAGTAGCTCAGTTGGTAGAGCGGGACGTTCAGTGATCGAAGGGTCAGTGGTTCGAATCCCAGCTCCGACTGTCCACATGTCGAAGTGTCCTTGAGCAAGACACCTAACCCCAAATTCCTCCCAATGAGCAGGTTAGCACCTTGCATGGCAGCTACCGCCATTGGTGTGTGAATGTGTGTGTGAATGGGTGAATGAGAGGCCATTGTAAAGCACTTTGAGTGCCGCTAAGGTGGAAAAGCGCTATATAAGTGCCGTCCATTTACCATTTAATATGAAATATAGCTATAGTTAGCTAACAAGTGATATTTAGCCATAGAAGCAGTATGTAAAGTTTAACATAGCAGTACCGATTAATAGATTTCGATGGATAATAACTGTAACTCACATCCTCGGCACACCTGACCTCTGGTACCAAGCAGACAGCACACCTGACCTCTGGTACCAAGCAGACAGGCAAAGACAAAGTGTGTGCAGTTCCTCTCACAGTGCCCTCAGCACCTGCAAAGACTGGGATAAACAGAATCAGTGTGAGATACAGTAGATACTCTCATTAATCTTAATCTGATTTTAGGATATCATCTCAATCATCAACAGGCACAACAAGCTGAGAGGGACAGTGTTTTGGTGAAGCCAGGAAAAAAAGCTTCTCTGGTGCTGATGGACATATTCCAAACAGGAAGTCCACTCTCATGGCTAAGCCATCCATCTATCAGAGCAGCCTTTCCTGCCCCTTTCAGACAGAGAGCCACAGCCAAGAGAAGCATGATAGCCCCATAACACACATGTACTGTACACACGCACACACACACACACGCAGACACACACACACACGCGCACGCATGCACACACACACACACGCAGACACACACACACACAACACCAGCTGTTGCCAAATGAGAAACCCACACGAAGCCGCACACTTGTCTCTATGGTAAGCACAGTATGGCCCCGGCAAATGATAAACACAATACTGTAACGTTACATGCAATATATTCCTTTTAAAATCAGAGTTCATATACATACAGTACATACAGTAGCTCACATCTCACATAAGTCACTAACCTTCACCAATCCACGAAGCAGTGTCAACACAACTTCAGGACACGAGCAGTTCCAATGATGCTATCATGAAGCAACGTTACATGAGTGAAAAATGCTTTCATTTCACAGCAGGACAGGAGCTTTTCTTTCTCAGATTACTACCACTATAAGATAAATGCCACTTGACTAAAACGCCACACAGTTCACAGTTCTAGGATTGATTGTAAAGTTAAAGTCAAGTCAAAGACTATTTTATAGAGCACATGTTCATACAAGTTGAAAATAATATTTGATTCCAACATGATCTAACAAGAGCATAATGCACACATTAAAAGCATGAATGCCTAGCCCACATACATTCTGTATTAACTACAGAACATGCATTATTTACCCTTCACGACCAAGGATTTTTGTGAGGCGGTGTAGTCTGATGTCCAGTCCAACCATAGACAGTCCCATAGCAGGAGAGGAGAGACGAGTCACCGCCACTCCGAACACCCTCCAGATGTGAGTGAGACTGGGAGTGAGAAACGGAAAGTTCAAGAAAAGAAATTACAAGGAAAGGGAGAGAGGAAAATGAGTAAGAGGGAGAAGCATAAGCTGAAAGAGCCAAAAGCCCAAATTCGTAGGTGTTCTTTTGTTCTACAATGTGATAGGTCTTTTCCAGCCCCGATATGGAGATGTGCCAATTTCTTGCACTAATTCCGAAATTGAGTTTGTTCTGTAGAAACAGAGAGGGGAAAAAAAACATGTCATTTTTTTCTTCGTGGTTCAACAAGAAGTTTCCTCTCACATGAATCATATAGAGATTGAAATCATAGGAAGTAGCTGGGATCAAGAAAACTTAGACACACTAAAAAGTCAGATTACATCGAGAGTGATTTGCTGAATCACGGAGCTCTAATTTTCTTTGAACTAGCTTCAAGGAAAGTCATCAAAAAGCAGCCAAGGTTGGACATCATATTCCTGGTTTAACTTAGTTCACTCATCATCCAATACATGCAGTGACTCATATATTTAATATGAAGTGTGAAAAACTGAGTGTTTCTCCACAGATGTGATATCTGTACTGCCATAGATTTCAAGCAAAATATGCATGGGCAAGAAGAAGATAGCACAGCCTCATTCTTGCTCTACCAAAAATGAACATTTGAGCATTATCAGACATTTACTGTAGATTAATTAATTAGCTATAGCAGTTTCTCTTCTGGTATTGAAAAGGCATGATGAGATTTCGCAGACAGGACATCAGAGTTTGCATGAAAGGGGCAACAGGATGTCATCTAATAGCTCATGTTTCTGAAGCAGGTTTGTCTCTATACCTCCCATCGGGCACTCTGTACATCTGCTTTGAGTAAAAATGTTGAGTTGAGTACAAATTTAGTTCTTCTCCTGTTAATATCTTTCCATATTGCAAATGTCAATGTATATTGCCCCTGATACCACATTGCGAGATGAGAGACTAATCTTATCCCCAACTGTTGGTTTCTCTGGTAATAAACTAGAGTATGACAATTTCCTTTAAAAAGCCACAGGAATATGACTACAGTAATTGCTTGTAGAGAAAATATTATTGTTAATTTCTCTCCAGATCAATACCAGTTTCTCTGGATGATGAACGCTTCATTAAAGAGCCCTGTTGAAGATAATTATACTTAATTAGACTGGTAACTCTGCCCCTACTGTATGTGTTAAATTGCCAGGCAATTTCAAGGCCTTCATGTTCACATGAACGTCAGAGCTATTATATCTATTTCCGAAAATGGCATGAGAATATGTCACACAAGACCCAGCTGAAAATCTCTCCAGGAATCACTACTGTACATACATACATACATACATACATACATACATACATACATACATACATACATACATACATACATACATACATACATACATACATACATACAAGTAGTGGAGAATGCTGGTGCTAGAGCAGGGGATGACGTGCAGTTCCTCTGCGTAGGGTCCAGAGGAAAAGGAGGGTCATCCAGGGGGAGCTGGATGGAGCACATGTGTCTGCTGGGCTTCAGCCACTGGGCTGAGTTGATCCAGAAGAGTTATGGAGCCTTGGCTTTAGTAGAGAAGCAGACCAAAATATCGACATGTTTTTCAGTTGTCGGTGTGACCAAGGTGGTGAGCCTGTGGTGTTACTAAGACATTAGATGGCAAACCTTAAGAGACAATACAGTGCTCTTTTTTGTTGTCCTGGGATGACCAGCCACCAGACGATCAACAACACTCTTAAAACAGCTGTGGGAAGTGTTGTTGACTGAATTTCATAACACAAATAATCAATTGCTTGCAAATCCTTCTTTACTGGAATGTCTTTGGCAAGAAGTCACATGTAGGGCTTGCGAAAAGAGGGTTTAATACTGTAAAAACATCTACACAAGATTGGCTTTTGTGTCTCGTTTACACCAATGTTGGAAATGAGGCTCCAAATCTCTCCCCTGTGTGTGTGTGGTCTCCAAATATGTTTTTCCACACAGCTCAATAGGGTGCCATGAACATATCCCCCTGATTCATTTTGGCAAGCTCTGCCAAATATTTCTCTGTGCTGCAAAATTGGACTGAACATGGCTCTCCAATGCCTTTCATAGGAGAGGGTGTAGGCATAGAATGATTCCATTCTGTGTGGCCTACATGTTTACAACCTACCAATGAATTGCAAATTAGAAGTGACTTTATTGAACACAAAATGAAAGGTTTAATTACAGGTCAAAAAGATGACCAAATGTTCAAAATTTGTTCAAAAACCTCCTCAATCAAAGAATCCCCTAAATATTAGTTTACATCTGGAGTCTGTAAAACCCGAGATTTTCATCTGGCCCCTGGCTTTTGACTCTGCGTTGTGTTCGTGCCAACAATAAATAAGGTTGCAGCATGGGTGCAGTTTGGTTACAGGATCAAATATTATTGGATCCTTTCAGCAAACAGGATTTACAGCGAGTCTCTCTCTCTCCTCGCTCTTGGCGACCTGCTGACACAAGGTACCCAAACTGACACAGACCCAAGGTTTATCGTTCTTAAATAACACTCCACATGCACTTGTTTACATCAACTATCCAGACAGAGAGGTTGTTAGTTACTCACAACTTAAGTCACCATAATTCTAAGTAACCACAAATATATTGATTAAATATCACCCAAATCTCACCTCCCATATTTTCTAAAGGCATCACTGGCTGTCTTTCATCTGTGTCAAAGAAGAAAGAATACTAGCTACTGTACTGTATAACACTTGAAAAGAGCAATAGACAAATATGAAGAGAAAAATCTATCATTCACCTTTAAACTCAGTGATTTTGAACATTTGCTTAACATTAACCTATGTGTGTGGGCAGTAGAAATGTCAAATAATTACTACATTCTTAGTGGTTTATGCATTTCCCTTTGGATAGATGATAATAGCAAAGTTTTCAAGTGTCTAATCTTTCTAAAACTATACTTAATTAAATTTATATTAAAAATATACTATGAACATAACTACATCCATTATTGTAAACGCAGTCCATGTAGTGAGTCATGAGCAGCTTTGCTTGGGTCTCCAGAGTTGGATCCAGAGGGGACGTGAGAGGCCAGCCAACACTGCAGTGGAATCTGGGTCAGCACTCGTTAACAGATTTGTTTTAGCCACACTCTCACTAGCTGACATTTTCAAAGGAAAAACTACAGCGTGGCAATCTGGAACTTGGTCATGGAGTGTTGGAAAGTGTTTTTTTGTGTGTTTATTTTTATAAAATCCAACAAAAGTTGAGATCTCAGCAAGGCCTATCTTCACTGAAGGTCAAGGTAGGACATGTGGCCAATGTTTCCTCTTCCTCAAAATTATCCATAAATCTACCATCACACATGGGATGACAAAAGCCAAAAGGAAATGGGGTCAGCACAACAGATCTGTGTTATTGTAGTTTTATTCACATTTTT
>NC_140243.1:3090653-3170653 GCF_949987555.1 Borostomias antarcticus
AAGTGAAATCAGGGGCAGTGTAAGAATTACTTTAACATGCCCAGTCCCCAGTCGTGATCAAGGCAATTGGATTTTGCTCTTAGAATTTGTCTGTGGATTAACACTTACTGTCTGTGGGTTCATCTTCCCCGTCATCAAAGCCAGTAGATCAGCATCTGACATAGCAATGGTGCAGTCTGCTTTGTTAGCTGAAGCAGGCAAACATGGAGGAGGATAAATGACAATGTTAGCTTATGTTTCACAATCATACTTGATTAACGTGTTATCTTTTTCTTTGTGTGTGTCATAAAGAGATGTACAGTCGCTTTTTCCAATTCGATGTGGTCCTGTAGTCACACCTCTTCAGTTCACACCTGTGTCATTGTGAACACAGCCAGAGCCATTCTTCACATCAACAAACCAGGTTGCCTCATCTCCGTTTGGTCCATCTTTTACCTTGAAGGCAAAAACTCCTCCAATCTTTTTTACAAACTGCTCCCCATTCTGCCTGGACAAAAGAGGGCCTAATTAGGGACACAGTGCATGTGAACAGAGGTCTGTTCAGTTTAAACGTCAAATACATCATTTGTGAGGTAATTTAAGAAAGCGAAGCAGACTTTTGTTTTATTATTATATGAGCTAAGCTCATACTTGCCAACCTTGAGACCTCATAATAGGGAGCATTTCAAAAAACGATTTCCTGTATCCTACTGACATTATGAAAATTATTTTTTTTAAAGCACACAGCAACAGTATTTATATTGTATTTCATGAGGGATTGAACTGAAATTGAATGGGCAATATCTGTATAAATTAGTATATATCAGGATCATATTAGTCATATCAGTATCAAATATATCAGTATCATCTATATTCATTTCAAATAAGAGTTATAAGAGTTTACTTTTTACCCGGCTGCACCATGGAGTGTAGGTGCATGCCTCTGCCCTCTAAACGACAGGACCAGGTCTACCTTTACCTATCAGGCCCACGATGCTTGTTTGACCCTGGTGCTGACCCTTGCGCGCTGTGCGCATGCGTGCTGGAGCAAGTGGGGAAGCTATTTCGTTTCTAAAGACGTTTCTAAAGACGTTTCTAAAGACGTTTCTAAAGACGTTTCTAAAGACGTTTCTAAAGACGTTTCTAAAGATCATATTACAGAGGCATGTGAAAAACCACAACAAGCCCTCGCTCTATGTAAGCACAACTAGCGATTCATAAAGACAGATTGATGAAAACAACCGTTTCGCGGCAGAAAATAGATTTTTTAGAAGCTAAAAAAGAACGCCATTACATGGATATACTTGCGCTGGATTTTAAATTTCTTCTACAGGCCTCTGAATTACACCAAAGTTATCTCGGTGAGTAAAACGTCTTATAATATGCCGTAAATAAGGTCCAGGTTGTCAAAAACGAGCATTCTCCTTTAAACAGACAGTGGAAAATGTGCTGGAGAATATTATAGAAATGGTTGATTGAGTATTGAAATTTAAACTTACATCTGGGAGTGAAACATTGATTTGATATGAATTTTAAAATGTTAGCCACTGTAATGCTCCTAACTAATTTCATTGGCGGAAAACACCGGATCTAAAATGCAAAGCGAAAGGCACCAGACTAGGTGAGGTGATGTTGCTATTTTGTAGGCTTTAATATCGGTTAGCATATCAGGATCAGAAGCAACTAAGGACTTCAAAATTAATTTAACTTCTAGAAGAAAACATACTCTTTTCTATGAGTCTGTTAAACAAAGACCTAATTTTCTGCATGTGTCCTGTGCAACTTGGAAGACCAAAACACTGGACCACTGCTACCCCACCATCCAGGGGGCACACAACACACTTCCATGTCTGGCCTTCTACACCACCATCCAGGGGGCACACAACACACTTCCATGTCTGGCCTTCTATCCCACCATCCAGGGGGCACACAACACACTTCCATGTCTGGCCTTCTACCCCACCATCCAGGGGGCACACAACACACTTCCATGTCTGGCCTTCTACACCACCATCCAGGGGGCACACAACACACTTCCATGTCTGGCCTTCTACACCACCATCCAGGGGGCACACAACACACTCCCATGTCTGGCCTTCGGAAGGTCAGACCACGCCTCTGTCCTACTACTTCCAGCCTACAAGCAAAGCCTGAAGATGGCTCCGCCCACCCTCAGATCTAACCACATCTGGTGTGAGGCCCTGAATGGATGTGCACAATCTGCCATCAACCACATCAGGGACGGCATTAACAGCTGCATACCCACCAGGACATCCAAGGTGTTCCCCAACCAGAAACCCTGGATGAATAAAAACATCAGAACAACAATGAAGTAGAGGACTGCTGGCGACTCAGAGCTCTACAAGCGCAGCAGATACTCCCTGAAAAAGGCCATCAAAGGGGCCAAAAAGAACTACAGTACAGAGAAAGACTGGAAAACCAGTCACGATCCTCCCTCCTAAGAACCTACTGTGTTGTATTTTTAGTTTGATATTCTTGCATTTTGCCTTCAGCACTAGATTATGCTCTCGTCACTTGTTTTAGAAAGGAGATGCACTTGTGAGTTCTGCAAGTAGTAGTACATTGGCTTTTCCTATGTAAAATTAAATTATTGTAAGTCGCTTTGGACAAAAGCATCAGCTTAATGACATGTAATTTTAAGGTCATCCTCCTTAACGGGCGAGGACCAAGATAAATTGCTAACTCTCTTGTCAACTATGTGCCTTTAAGAACACTGTGATCATCCACTGCTAGTTTTTTAGAAGTTCAGTCGGAAGAAGATCGGGAGTGCAGCCTTTGTCAATCATGGCCCAAGCTATGGAACCCAATAACTACAGTATAGATATCAGGGATGCCACCTGACTAAATACTTTTAAAAGAAAGTTAAAAACACATCTCTTCACTTTAGCTTTTAATTAGTTCTTCCGTTCGGTTCACTCGGCACGTCTGTACCGTACAGAAAGCCCTGTACCGTACGGTACGGTACGAATACATGTACCGTTATACCCCTGATATAAATAAATATGTTTAGCATTTTTAATGTAGGTAGATCATTTGGACTTGGTCATTTTAAAAGTAGCTCCCAAGCTGAAAAAGTGTGGGCACCACTGGACTACACTTATATAGGCAAGGCAAGGCAAGGCAAGGCAAGGCAAGGCAAGGCAAGGCAAGGCAAGGCAAGGCAAGGCAAGGCAAGGCAAGGCAAGGCAAGTTTATTTATATAGCACATTTCAGCCACAGGGCAATTCAAGGTGCTTTACATGAGACATTAAAAGCATTAAAACAAAAAGCAAGACATTATAGACATTTAAAACAAAAGGCAGGACAAATTAAAAGCATTAAAACAAAAAGCAAGTCATTATAGACATTTAAACAAAAAGCAGGACAAATAGAATACAGGAATAAAAGTTACAGTGCAGTATACTGATAAACATAGCTCCTCTTAGAAAGCAGTGGCAAAAAGAAACGTCTTCAGGCTTGTTTTAAAAGAACCAAGAGTTGCAGCAGACCTGCAGTTTTCTGGAAGTTTGTTCCAGATATGTGGAGCATAAAAACTGAATGCTGCTTCTCCATGTTTTGTTTTAACTCTGGGGACAGGAAGCAGACCTGTGCCAGACGACCTGAGGGGTCTGGATGGTTCATAGCATATGAGCAGATCAGAAATATATTTTGGCCCTAGACCATTCAGTGCTTTATAAACCAACAGCAGTATTTTAAAGTCAATTCTTTGACAGACAGGAAGCCAGTGTAAAGACCTTAGTACTGGTGTGATATGCTCCACTTTCTTAGTCTTAGTGAGGACTCGAGCAGCAGCGTTCTGAATCAGCTGCAGCTGTCTGATCGATTTTTTAGAGAGACCTGTATACATGCCGTTACAGTAGTCGAGTCTACTGAAGATAAACGCATGGACAAGTTTTTCCAAATCCTTCTGGGACATAAATCCTTTGATCCTTGATATATTCTTCAGGTGATAGTAGGCTGACTTTGTAATTGACTTAATGTGGCTGTTGAAATTCAGGTCTGAGTCCATGACTACACCAAGATTTCTGGCTTCGTTTGTGGTTTTTAGCATTACTGATTGAAGTTGAGCACTGACTTTTAATCGTTCTTCTTTGGCTCCAAAGACAATTACTTCAGTTTTATTTTTGTTTAGTTGGAGAAAGTTCTGGCACATACAATCATTGATTTGTTGAATGCACTTACTCAGCGCTTGTATGGGATTATAGTCTCCTGGTGATATAGTGATATAAATTTGTGTGTCATCTGCATAGCTATGGTAACATATTTTGTTGTTTTCCCTAATTTGAGTTAGTGGGAGCATGTAAATGTTGAACAGAAGAGGCCCCAGGATGGAGCCTTGGGGAACTCCACAGGTCATTTTTGTCAGCTCAGATTTGTAATTGCCTATAGACACAAAATAATCCCTGTCCTTTAAGTAGGATTCAAACCAATCTAACACTGTACCAGAAATTCCCAACAAATTTTCCAGTCGGCCTAGTAGTATGTTGTGGTCTACCGTGTCGAACGCAGCGCTGAGATCCAGTAATACTAAGACTGAGATCTTGCCATTATCTGTGTTTAAATGGATGTCATTAAATACCTTAATTAGAGCAGTCTCGGTGCTGTGGTGTGGTCGAAATCCTGACTGGAAGACATCAAAGCCATTACTTAGTGCCAGGAAGTTATTCAGTTGTTGGAAAACAACCTTTTCAATTATTTTGCTTAGAAATGGGAGGTTTGATATGGGCCTATAATTGTTCATTTGTGAGCTGTCTAGACTATTCTTTTTTAAGAGTGGCTTGATGACTGCAGTTTTCAGGGTATGTGGGAACACACCTGAAAGAAGAGATGTGTTTACAATTTGTAGTAAATCAGAGGCCATGCAGTTGGATACAGTTTTGAAGAAGTCTGTAGGAAGAACATCAAGGCAACAGGTGGAGGATTTCAGATATTGTATAGTGTCCCCCAGGGTTTTATGGTTGATCGGAATAAATTGTGTCATGGTATTGATTTTAAGTGGACACTGTGACGACACATGTCCTGTACCTGGAATGGAGGCACTAACTGCTTGTCTAATTTTCTGAATTTTGTCAGTGAAGAATGAGGCAAATTCATTGCAGGCCCTGGTGGATAGAAGTTCAGAGGCTACTGACACAGGAGGGTTTGTCAGCCTATCAACAGTGGCAAACAAAGCACGCGCATTGTTATGGTTTTTGGTGATGATGTCAGAAGAGAAGGTCTGCCGTGCATTTCTCAGCTCCATATTATAAATGCGAAGTCTCTCTTTATAGATGTCATAATGAACATGGAGAACATACAACATTATTATGACTGAACCAGTAACCATCGCTAGAGCACCTTAAACACGCGAATTCACTAAAGCAAATTGCGCCCGCTAATTGCACCATTATATTGCGCGTCAGTTGCGCCCGCTATGTGCTCCGTTTTAAAAACCTATTCACTAAAGACATTGCGCTAATAATATCCCAGCGCAAACACGCCCATTCCGCCGGTGTTTGCGGCTGAGTGCAATTTGCTGCTGATATAGGAAATGACTATAAATACTGCGCATGCAGCGCAAACAACTCGTATGCATATCATTGGACGATGGCAGACAGAAAGAGAAAAATACGATTTTCAGACAGCGAACTTGAAGTCCTCACGGACGAGGTTCAAAAGCATGTCTCACAGCTTTCCACCAAAAATATGACGGCTACAGCCAAAAATCAGATTTGGGGTTTAATTTCACAAGCAGTCAGTGCCATTTGTGTGTGTAAACGCGGAAGACTGCAAACGGAGGTGGAATGATTTGAAAAGACGAACAAAGGAAAAATTGTCATTTTCTGTTATGCAAGTTGCAGCACGATGATCTGGCATACTTTTGGGGGAGTGTATAACATTGCCCCACCGGTACGATCTAGGCATCTAAACGGCTTTTCAGGATTCCAAATGTGCACTCAATCACACCGCGCGTCCTGATGTGAGCCCGGTTGTATGCCGCCTCTCCAACGTTGGAAGGATTACGCACGGGAGTCATCATCCATGGCTGAAGATGATACCTGCCGTCAGCTATGATACAAAAGCAAAATATTTTCAAGACCATTCAAATAAACAAAATATTGTGTAGGCTATGTTTTTATTTATTTATACCTATATCGGCCCCCAGCCGTTCAATGAACAGCTATAGGGAATGCGCAGTTTCGCGTATAGACTATTATTCGCACAGTTTCGTGCTATGTAGGCTATTATAAATGAGTATTATTCATTGGGGGAGCTTGGACTCGCTGGGGACGGGTGGAGAGACGCATAGTCAACAGCCTCCCCAGACGCGACTTCATCCTCCAGTTGGCTGAAGAGCTGCGCGCTCTGGTGTCCAAACATGTACCGCTGTGGTTCTAGTGTTAAATCAAAAAGTGACCTTCTTCTAAATATTCTCTCACGAACAACATGCCTGGCATTGCGATGCCGAATTCGCCTCGCAACAATCACTGCTGCCATGATCAGTGGACGGCTGGCCGCGACACACCCCTTGCGCTTAAATACCACCACGTTTCTGAAAACGGTATTAATTTCACTTTAACTGCGTGAGGCAATTAGCGCCGATCTTTGTGAATTGGGCGGGTTTTGCAATAATGTTCATTTGCATAGAAAGGGGAACATTCTCCGCCCATATTACCTAATTTAAATATGAGCTAATAACACCGGCGCAGAGAAACGCAATGACGAACGCAACGCAGTTAACACCGTATTTCACCCTTTGCGAGGGCTTTGTGAATAGCAAACATAATTTTTGACTTATTTGCACAGGCTTTGCGTCAGGAAAAGCTGCGCAATCCTTTAGTGAATTCGCCCCCAGGACTTGTTATTGAAACCAAACAAGGAGGAGTAGTATGTTCTGCTGATGTCTTTATATGAGACTACTATGATAACATCAACACCTCTCCATTCCACCTCCCAGTAACAGCGCCCAGAGCCTCTCTACACAGCACCTGGGGCCAGTAGGTGAATCTGTCTGGATGGTCAGGATATGACTGGATCTGCTCTGAACGTGTCACCTTCCTGTTCTCCCCAGACAGAGAGAGGGATGTGTTTGCTGTGTTTGGGTCCAGAGTGAGCGGACAGGAATCTGGGAACAGAGCAGAAACCAGATCAGAGTTAATAACATAACCGTTCATCTGACCCCCTTAAAGCTGGTATTGTTGATTTATCATTCAACAGAGAGAGGTGCAGACTTCACACACTCACAATGTAAGAAATGTGCTCTGGTCCTGGGCTCTGGAGGAGACAACACACCCACTAAAGAGACTTCAGACACACACACACACACACACACACACACACACACACACACACACACACACACACAATCAATTTTAAAGCCAAGTAGACAGTATACAGAGATGTGTTCAATGTGTTTCATTGTGAACCCCAAATCTTTCTTCTGGTCAAATTGTTTCTTATTGGACGAGACAGGATCACTTGTTGCTCTCCGTACTTTAGTGATATTTTTACAGAATAATTTTCTCAAAACTCTTCCAACACACCTGTGAAGGAGATGCTGGACCACTCTCCCTTGATCACGTCCTCTAGTTTCTCTCTCAGCTCAGAGACAGCCTTAGTCACATCACTGAAGAACTGAAGAGAAGGAACAGAGACGCTGGGGAGGTCTGAAGATACACTGGGACTGGAAACAGACTGGTAACTCTGGAGAGAGAGAGAGAGAGAGAGAGAGAGAGAGAGAGAAAGAGAGAGATAGGAAATAAACAGAAACACATACCAAGTGTACAGAATATTCTGCCTAATCAATAGACCAAACAAGGTGATGTTCACATGTCAGGTACCAGGAGAGTCCAGCTACTGTACCTGGAGGAAGTGGATGTGGTCTTCTGTGTGTGAGAGCTGCTCCAGCTCCGCGTCTCTCCTCCTCAGCTCAGCTATCTCCTTCTCCAGTCTCTCCACCACTCCTTCAGCCTGACTCACTGCTGCCCTCTGCTGGGCTCTGATCAGCTCCTTCACCTCAGAGCGCCTTCTCTCAATGGAGCAGATCAGCTCAGTGAAGATCCTCTCACTGTCCTGCTCAGCTGCCTGACCAGAGCGCTGGACAAAGAAAGAAAGAAAGAAAGAAAGAAAGAAAGAAAGAAAGAAAGAGTTCAAGTGAAACCAATAATCCTGAATGTGACAGTTATAACTGTCCTACAGGTATCTCCTAGCCTCATAACACCATCCTGATCTGTGGAGGAAAACTGAAAGAGAGCTGGTGAGTTCAGGATGGTCTCACGAGGCCAGGTATCTCCCTCCACCATAGCTAGAGTAGCTGACATCCTGATGCTGACCTGGAGAGACTCCACAGCCTGCTGGACCTCCTTCAGCTCCTTCTCTCTCTCCTGGACTCTCTGCTGGACTTTCTGCTGACTCAGACCCAGCTTTCTCTGGAGATAAACACACAAATTACAACAAAACATTAAAAGTTACAGTAGAAACAGTACTGGAGCTCTGTCATAACACAGCTACAGTATCAGCAACATTGGTACAGCTGGTAAACATGAGATGAACTTCAACCCCTGACTGTCCACTCCAGGTATGTACGCTGTAGCTCTATATGCTAAAGGTGAAGTTTACATACATGGTAAAGATTTACTATAGGTCATTTATACAGGTATGTCATAGAAGCAAGTATTCATCCTTGGTATCAAAGGTGTATTTGACGTCACTCAGAAAATGAGCAGGACGACTCTCTCTTCATCATCATCATCATCATCTCATCTGCTTATCCAGGGTCGGGTCGCGGAGGCAGCAGCTCCAGCAGGGGGCCCCAGACATCCCTTTCCCTAGCAGCATCAACCAGCTCTGCCTGGGGAATCTTTAGCCGCACACGATCACGACTCTCTCTTGTGATGATCAATTAATGAGCTACTCTCTACTGTAGTTCTGCCTGCAGGCACTGAAAGAAGGACAATATCCCCCCTTCTAACATGTCAGGAGGGGGAAAAGTTTTGGGTCTGATGTCACTTTGATGGGGCAACATAAAAGTTCTCCTGCATTTCCTGATATGAGTCAGCACTTGGTGACGTTGTATAGTTCTTTATTGTACTGTATGTAGGCCAGATAAGAGTTCACAATGGACTTTTAACTTGTGACAGACTATGATAAAATAATAATCATCAAAGACTAAAAGTGGTGTTTGTCTCGGTCAAATTATCACTCATTTCAGTATTTTGGGTTGATATATTCCTACTTTTTAAATACATTTTAGCCGTAACCTATTCAGATCTCATGCACTGAAGACCTTTTATCCCCTTCAAAAAACATGGATGGAAAACAACCCTGTTTCTGTCATCTTGATTCAATGTTCATTCCAATTAACCTAAATCAAATCAAATCAAACTTTATTTGTATAGCGCACTTCATACATAGAGGCAACACAATGCGCTTTCTGACCTGGTGGTGCGTTCGTTTATAACTGGGAGGTGGCAAATTGCGACTTGCTACTGAATTATAAAATAAACGCATGAACTCGCACTTCCTCGTCGCAAATTCGGATATGTTTCTCAGCCCCCAGTTGCTCGAATGCACTAGATATAACTAGGTAACTGTGATATAATGGTATATACCTCGAATGCACACAGGTCGGAGGTAGGTATTTTGCCACTTGCGACTTGCCACCTCCGACCACAAACGAACGCACCATAACCCTTCACATATGAACTGTTGCAATATGAAATATCTTGTTCATGTTCTAAAGTACTGAATCCCTGTGTCCTGTGTGTATTCCTGCTCATCAACTCTAGTTTGATCGATGTAGAGAGCTTTTAGAAAGCAAGTACACAGATTTATCAGAAGCAGAACACTCCGAAAATGCACCAAACCTGATCTGTTGTACAGATAAAACTCTAGACGACATGTTAGAAAAGCATTGTGTAGAGTTGGCTGGTGTAATGTAGGCAGGAAAACAGAAAACAACATGAGCTGCTAGCATGGTTTATTCACCATCATTTTCGCGGTACATTTTCACTTCACTTTCTGTATTATATTCTATCATTACTCACAATGTGGAACAACCAATAGTCTGAACTTAGAGTGCCACCTAGTGGCGTAACTGGATATAGAACTGCGTTGCGTTATGCCTTAATGCCAGTATTGTACAACACAACACATTTGTTTTTCATATTTAATGTTCATTCCAATAGCATTAAGAAAGTACACCATAGAAAATATTCCACATGTATCTACATTTATTGAAAATGTTTCACTTTGGGTTACGGACTATTAATCAGTAGGAACAGCCAACCCTTATTCCAGCATTTAAATAGTCTTTGACCTTTGTCTATTTCAACTGTCTTTGAACTTTGACCTCACATGTCTGGTTTTGCTGTTCATCACGCTGGTTTACCACCCGTCCCATCCTCAGAAGATACTGGGAACTGATGGTGCTCTTCAATTCCCTCAACGTGCTTGTGCGCTGTGAATGGCATCTCTGAATCCCTGTGTACCCCTTCCTCCCTCCTCACGCCATGACATCTCCTCCCTTTGACGCACTGATATTACATTCATCCTCTCCTCTCCTCTCCTCTCCTCTCCTCTCCTCTCCTCTCCTCTCCTCTCCTCTCCTCTCCTCTCCTCTCCTCTCCTCTCCTCTCCTCTCCTCTCCTCTCCTCTATCACACCCTAACAAACACCAGTCTGGCTGAGTACGCCAGGTCGGCCAGATAGAGCAGGAAGTTGAGGGCGGTGAGCACCGACACGGCCACAAGCCGGGGGGGGTCTCTGGCCGCCGCCCAGGTAGCGCTTGTGGAACTGGAAGACGGGCCAGATGACGGTGGCCGTCAGGTACATGAGCGCCCCCAGCAGGCCGTAGGTGGACAGGAAGCTGGGGAAGGGGAACGGGAGGCAGCCGGTGCACTCGCCCACGCAGAGGACCACCACGGCGGCCGACAGGATGAAGCAGACGCAGTAGACCAGCATGCACCACTTGAGCGCCGCGTGGCCGTCGTACGACACGGGCTCGCTGACCAGCACGAAGATGAGGCACGCCACGGACGTCTGGCACACCTTGAGGAGGCCCGGCTCCGTGGCCATGTAACCCGCCTCCTCCCCGGGCTTCGCCCTCGACAGGCTCACCTCCACCAAGTAGGCCGCAGCCGCCAGGCAGGAGAAGACGGCGGCGGCGACGCGGTAGCCTCGCGCCTCCCCGCTCGCCGCCGTCCCTCCGCCCCGCAGGAAGTAGACGGGGAAGACGACGGAGGCGGAGAGGCAGAGCGCGGCGGCGTAGCCGGCCAGTGTGACGGGGAGGTTGGCCCAGGAGAAGGGGACGCGGGCCTGGAGGCCCAGCTGCTCGGTCAGGAGGACCAGCACGGTGCCGGCGAAGCTGGCGGCCCAGCAGAAGACGCACCAGTCGGCAACGCCCTCCTGGGGGAGCCCCGCCCCGTGGGCGACCAGGCTGAAGGACACGCAGGCGAACGCCAGTGCCGCCACCCGGACCCACAGCAGCTGGGAGGGGGGCAGCAGTACCAGCGGCATGGCGGCTCAGTTCACAGTCAAGGGCAATGGAGGGAAGGGGGGGATTTATAGTCTCTGGGAGTTGTAGTCCCGGCAAAGTTCCGCGGCACGGACAACTTCCTGTAGGTGCGGTTGTTCCGGAGGGGCGTCTGGGTTTTGGGCGGGTGCTTCTTGTGCCGTCCTGGACCAGGGGTCTGTAGAGGGGATGAAGGAGAGAAAGGGACTCTGTTTTATGGGAAATCACGAGACTCAAATTGAAAGTGAATGCGTATGTTTACCCTTTCTTCGGCCTACCGGCTGGGCCTCATCCATGAGTCTCCACGCCTCGTTAGTTATTCTGACTAGGGTTGTTTGAAACATGCCAGTGGTCTTTCTTTTATCGGGACAGTGGTCTTTCTTTTATCACTTGTGTTTGCTTTATTAAAGGCTTTTATTTTGTTTTTTTAAACTGGTTTTGATGATACTCTATGAAAGTACAAATGGAGTTCTTGCAGTCAATATAAGATAGATAAACACCTAAAATACATCAACATGCCTTTGTTCCTTCCTTCAGACTACAACCTCACATTGGGAATGTGATACCATAATTTATTCTCCAATTGCGCGGAAATAGTTTTTGGGATGCCAGCAATACAGTAAACGACAACTCAAACATGCAGCAGTTGGGCAGACTACTGAACAGTGCAGTAGAATGTGTGGCAAAGGCCTATATGAAGAACACAGTACAGGCTCAAGAGGGAGCAGCACCAGTGTGAGGCCTGTTAAGGTTCATACTGTAACAAGGAAACAGAAAGTCTATTAGACAGAATGGGGGAATTCCTGTTTTTTTCGGCTCTGGCGCCCTCTAGTGTCTTTATGTTTTGCTGCTGTTACGTTAACTGGTAAAGATTCACTATAGGTCATTTATACCATGAGCTCATGAGCTAACTGGCTATCCCGCTCTTAGTGTGCTGGATTAGCATTGGAAGCATTGGAACTGATGTGTCCAGGTGACAAGACCTATCTTAATTTATCAGACATTATTTCATGTCATTTCAATTCAAAGCTATTTCAGTGGAAGGACTAGCTTCCGTCCACTGCCTGAACCGTGCCTGACTGGAGAACCAAGAACCTGCCTGACCCCCTCGTCTGTCTGACTACCACGTTCCTGCCTTACCCCCTCGCCTGTCTGACTACCACGTTCCTGCCTGACCCTCGCCAGTAAACGTGCCCCAACGTGGGTTTGTCCCCATACGCCTGTCGTGTCTGCTCTTGGGTCCTCCTCCACTAGCCCTAACAGAATCTATTACAACATGTTTACACATAGTAATTATGATAGTGATAGGGTGCAGAGATGGAAGAGGAAAAACAACAGCCAAACAGAGAGAGAGAGGGAGAGAGAGAGGGAAAGAGAGAGAGAGAAAGAGAGAGAGAGAGAGAGAGGGGGAGAGAGAGAGAGAGAGAGAGAGAGAGAAAGAGAGAGAGAGGGAGAGAGAGAGAGAGAGAGAGAGAGAGAGGGAGAGGGAGAGAGAGAGAGAGAGAGAGAGAGGGAAAGAGAGAGAGAGGGAGGGAGGGAGATGGAAAGATGGAGAGAAGGGTGAAAGGATGTAAGGTGGGGATGGGGAGGAAGGGAGGGAAAGAGTTTTAGTAATAAGAGCAAATTCCACACATTTTCATACAGTAATGAGATGTCTTTCAGTTACATATGCTTTTATTTAATCTTTACTTCAGGATGAAATATAACAGCCACTTAGGTAACAGTAGGAGAGAAAACAACTAACCAATCATTTAAACAGCAGTCATGAACACCAACATTCATGAATACCTGATTCAGTCATACAGAGAAAAAAGACCCCTTATACAGTATCAAAATTCATCAACAATATCATATTTTATAATAGATGTTTATAAATAAATCTAAGACAAAAGTATAATATACAATGATCAAGTTAAGATTACAATATTAAAGAACCAAAGTTCAACAATTATAAACAAATGATGGCATGAAGATTTCCTTCTATTAGGCCTCCTGAAGTACAATGCAAGAACAATTATTAGTAATCAGCTGAATCTATAAAAACAAAATGACTGAGAAAAGCGTGACTGCATGAAGGCATACAAACCCAGGATAGAGTGGCTGGGTGAATCTAGTCTGAACTCTGCTTCATGAGGTTGCAAACTTGAGCCAGAGGCAACGTTACGTTCCTCTCCTCTTCCCCTGCCCCCCCCTCATCTCCTCCCCCCTACTCTCCCCCCATCCTCTGGAAGGATCCCCCTCCCTCTACCACAGTTTACTGATCTCTGCACAGTCATTATTATTACAAAGCCAAAACCCAGGATAGAGTGGCTGGGTGAATGTGGTCTGGACTTTGTGGAGGAGGGTCACTGTGTCAGAGACGCTGTAGAAGGACAGAGAACCTGCCTTGTGATCCAGGTACACTCCTACTCTGGAGGACTGAGGGCCTGATAGTTCAGTCTCAACCTTATTATGAATGAACCTGTAACCATAGCTAGAGCACCTTAAACACCAGGACTTGTTATTGGAACCAAACCCGGAGGAGGAGGAGGAGGAGGAGGAGAAGGAGAAGGAGGAGTCTGTTCTGCTGATGTCTTTATATGAGACTGCTATGAAAACACCACCTCTCCATTCCACCTCCCAGTAACAGCGCCCAGACAGAGCCTCTCTACACAGCACCTGGGCGTAGCTGGTGAATCTGTCTGGATGGTCAGGATATGACTGGATCTGCTCTGAACGTGTCACCTTCCTGTTCTCCCCAGACAGAGAGAGGTATCTGGCTGCTGTGTTTGGGTCCAGAGTGAGCGAACAGGAATCTGGGAACAGAGCAGAGACTAGATCAGAGTTAATAACATGACCGTTCATCTGTCCCCCTTAAAGCTGGTATTGTTGATTTATCATTCAACAGAGAGAGGTGGAGACTTCAAACACTCACAATGTAAGAAATGTGCTCTGGTCCTGGGCTCTGGAGGAGACAACACATCCACTAAAGAGACTTCAGACACACACACACACACACACACACACACACACACACACACACACACACACACACACACACACACACACACACACACACAATCAATTTTAAAGCCAAGTAGACAGTATACAGAGATGTGTTCAATGTGTTTCATTGTGAACCCCAAATCTTTCTTCTGGTCACATTGTTTCTTATTGGACGAGACAGGATCACTTGTTGCTCTCCGTACTTTAGTGATATTTTTACAGAATAATTTTCTCAAAACTCCTCCAACACACCTGTGAAGGAGATGCTGGACCACTCTCCCTTGATCACATCCTCTAGTTTCTCTCTCAGCTCAGAGACAGCCTTAGTCACATCACTGAAGAACTGAAGAGAAGGAACAGAGACGCTGGGGAGGTCTGAAGATACACTGGGACTGGAAACAGACTGGTAACTCTGGAGAGAGAGAGAGAGAGAGAGAGAGAGAGAGAGAGAGAGAAAGAGAGAGAGAGAGAAAGAGAGCGAGAGAGAGAGAGAGAGAGAGAGAGAAAGAGAGAGATAGGAAATAAACAGAAACACATACCAAGTGTACAGAATATTCTGCCTAATCAATAGATCAAACCAGTTGATGTTCACATGTCAGGTACCAGGAGAGTCCAGCTACTGTACCTGGAGGAAGTGGATGTGGTCTTCTGTGTGTGAGAGCTGCTCCAGCTCCGCGTCTCTCCTCCTCAGCTCAGCTATCTCCTTCTCCAGTCTCTCCACCACTCCTTCAGCCTGACTCACTGCTGCCCTCTGCTGGGCTCTGATCAGTTCCTTCACCTCAGAGCGCCTCTCAATGGAGCAGATCAGCTCAGTGAAGATCCTCTCACTGTCCTGCTCTGCTGCTTGGCCAGAACGCTGCAGAATGATAGACAGATAGAGAGAGAAAAAATAAAGAAAGAGAGAAATAAAGAAAAATAGAGGAAGAGAGAAAGAGAACGAAAAAGAAAGTTAAAACAATAATCATCAACATGATAAACCTTCCTGTACTATACAATTATCTCCTGCCACCATAACTCCAGTATGGAACATTTCATTGTACATGGTACCTATATCCTGTACATAAAATAACCGTCCTTGAATCCTCCGGTAGTTGATATCCTGATGCTGACCTTGAGAGACTCCACAGCCTGTTGGACCTCCTTCACCTCCTTCTCTCTCTCCTGGACTCCCTGCTGGACTTCCTGCTGACTCAGGCCCAGCTTGCTCTGGAGTTAAACACGTTACAACAACACATTAGGAGTTACAGTACATAGGACTCTGGTGTTAGCTCTGTCATTACACATCTAATACCAACATTTGCACATCTGGTAACCATGATTTAAACCCAAGACTGTCCAGTGCAGGTATGTACTATAAGGGTTAGGGTTAAGGTTATAGACATTGGGGGGTTTATATCTACAATGAGTCATTGTGTTATTGATGTTCTTTCCTTGCTTCAACTCACACCATAAAATGATGTTTACTATGAAACTCCTCCATATTATACTTCTCCATGTAGCCCAAATCAGAGTTCAGACAAGACTTTGGACTCATGAAAGACACTGATAAGAGAATGTTGCTGCATTCAGAATGAGAGTTTCCCTCAGTCAAATGGAGTTCATTTAATTTAATAAAACAACAATTTATGAAAAACTATCAACGTTACAATAGTAGTTCTGGTCTTACCTGTTTCTCTGTCCTCTCGGCTGTGGCTGACACTGTGTCATGGCCTCTATGTTCATCCATGACACACAGCAGGCAGATACACTGCTGGTCTGTCCGACAGAAGACCTCCAGCAGCTTGTCATGACGTGTGCAGATCCTCTCCTCCAGTCCACACGTGGCTTTGACCAGCTTGTGCTTCTTCATTCTAGGAACCTGGTAGTGGGGCTGGAGGTGAGTCTCACAGTAGGACAACAGACATACCAGACAGGACATGACGGCGCTCTGCTTCCCAGGCCCAGTGCAGAGGTCACAGGTCGCCTGCTCTGACCCAGCTGGGCTGGTCAGCTCAGGGGGAGCGGCCTGGGCTCCTCCTGTCTCCTTCAGCTTCTCCACCACCTCAGCCAGCATGGTGTTCCTCCTCAGAGCAGGCCTGGGAGTGAAGATCTCTCTGCACTGTGGGCAGCTGTAGACTCTCTTCTGTTCATCCTGGTTAAAGCAGTCCTCGATACAGCTGCTACAGTAGTTGTGACCACAGGGGAGGGTGACTGGATCCTTTAAGAGGTCCAGACAGATAGAACAGGAAAACTGTTCCTGGTCAATCAGAACTCCCTTCTGGGCCATGCTGCTGTGTTTGTAACACGACATGGTTACTCAGTCTTTCTCACACACGCAGAGCTAGAGAGAGATTAAGCTACTTTCGTTTCCTCAGAAGAGAGAGAGAATAGTGGGAGGAGCAAGGCATTTCCTGGTTCTGCCAGAGTGCTTTGAGAGAAAGAGAGATTGTGTGTTTTCTTGTTGTAATTCTTAGAGGTTATGACAACCATGTACAGCTTTTAATTCATGTCACATCATGTCACCATATCTCACAAAACATCTCTCAGTAGAATCTCTCACATATTTTATTTAGTGAGAAGCTTATTGTCACGTCATGCTGTTAGACTGCTGTTCATTGTCCTGTAGAGCCCCCTGCTGGACAGATAGAGCACTGTATTATCTGTCATCTAGATTCTCAGTCAGAGGCTCAAGAGAAGTTGCCATGTTCTACAGACAGGCAAATTAATAAAGTTCATGACTCTAATTTTTTTGGAGAATTACAGTGCATCCGGAAAGTATTCACACTTCACTTTTTCAAGATTTTGTTATGTTACAGCCTTATTCCAAAATTGATTCAATTCATTTTTTCCCTCATCAATCTACATACAATACCCCATAATGACAGTGAAAAAACTTTTTTATGATTTTTGCAAACATAATGAACTAGTGCAAAGTTCCCATGGGCACATAAACTGCAACTGTTTGTAGGCTAGGCTACCACCACCAGAATATGTTTGACATTTGTCGCCTCATGTATCGGTACCCTAATATCACTGCACATGATGACATGCTTAAGGGCAATATTGAGAGAGTACATTTGCCATACAGTGTTTTTCATACAAACTCATGGTTTGGTTTTCATCCATTGTGGCTCACAGATTAAGCTACACGTTTTTTTCCTCAAACATGAAAAAATGTCTCTTGCTGTGAAACATGTTCCTACGGAAGAGCATTAGGGCCAACAGCAGAGGTTGTTGTTTTTTTAAGCTTCTGAGTTTAAAGTCAAAAATTCTGACTTTTTTCTCATTAGTTATTTCTGACTTTTTTTTCTCAGAAATTCTGACTTTAATCTCAGAGGTTATTTGTTATTTCTGACTTTTTTCTCAGAAATTCTGACTTTAAACTCAGAAGCTTGAAAAAATAATAAACTCAGTTGTTGGCCCTAATGCTCTTCCGTATGTTCCTGACCCCTATAGCCGACCCTAAATAAATTGGATTTGCATCCTTGTTGATAGTGGTCATCCCAGAGTCTACAGTATGATTGGCTGCTGGGTTAGAGCTTCTATTGGTTCACCTCCTGGCCTTACGCCTCATACCGTGAACAACTCCGGAGAAGAACAGGATCCGACCCCTATCCAGGAGTTTGGTTCCGGCGCCGGTGCTGTGCGTGGAGGTTAGCCCCACCAGGTGTAATTGGTATCGCTCCACCTCCCTCACAAGCTCCAGATCCTTCCCCCCCAGTGAGGTCACGTTCCATGTCCCCAGAGCCAGCCTTTGCCGCCCGGGTCCGGTCCGTCGGTGCCCTCCGCCTTCAATGCCACCTAGCTCGCAGCGCATCCGACCCCGACAATTCCTCCCGCGGGTGGTGGGTCGACGGGACGATGAAGGAGGAGATGGTGCTTCCATGTTGCTTGTTCGGGCTGGGCCCGGCCACCAGTCGCTCGCATGCGGGCCCTCCACCTGGGCCTGGCTCCAGACGAGGGCCCCGGGCTTCCTCCGGGCCAGGTCTCTCTTCCTTTTGGTTGTTCTGTCATCAGGGGATATCTCCAACACACCTGTGAAGGAGATGCTGGACCACTTTCCCTTGATCACGTCTTCTAGTTTCTCTCTCAGCTCAGAGACAGCCTTAGTCACATCACTGAAGAACTGAAGAGAAGGGACAGAGACGCTGGGGAGGTCTGAAGATACACTGGGACTGGAAACAGACTGGTAAAGATTCACTATAGGTCATTTATACCGTGAGCTCATGAGCTAACTGGCTATCCCGCTCTTAGTGTGCTGGATTAGCATTGGAAGCATTGGAACTGATGTGTCCAGGTGAAAAGACCTATCTTCATTAATCAGACATTATTTCATGTCATTTCAATTCACAGCTATTTCAGTGACAGACTAGCTTCCGTCCACTGCCTGAACCTTGCCTGACTGGAGAACCAAGAACCTGCCTGAAACTTGCCTGACTGGAGAACCAAGAACCTGCCTGAACCCCACGCCTGTCTGACTACCACGTTCCTGCCTCACCCTCTCGCCTGTCTGACTACCACGTTCCTGCCTGACCCTCGCCAGTAAACGTGCCCCAACGTGGGTTTGTCCCCATACGCCTGTCATGTCTGCTCTTGGGTCCTCCTCCACTAGCCCTAACAGAATCTATTACAACATGTTTACGCATAGTAATTATGATAGTGATAGGGTGCAGAGATGGAAGAGGAAAAACAACAGCCAAACAGAGAGAGAGAGAGAGAGAGAGAAAGAGGGGGGGGGGGAGAGAGAGAGAGAGAGAGAAAGAGAGAGAAAGAGAGAGAGAGAGATTGAGAGGGGGGGGGGGAGAGAGAGAGAGAGAGAGATGGAAAGACGGAGAGAAGGATGAAAGGATGTAAGGTGGTGACGGGGAGGAAGGGAGGGAAAGAGTTTTAGTAATAAGAGCAAATTCCACACATTTTCATACAGTAATGAGATGTCTTTCATTTTCATATGCCTTTATTTAATCTTTACTTCAGGATGAAATATAACAGCCACTTAGGTAACAGTAGGAGAGAAAACAACTAAGCAATCATTTAAACAGCAGTCATGAACACCAACATTCATGAATACCTGATTCAGTCATTATACAGAGAAAAAAAACCCTTATACAGTATAAAAGTTCATCAACAATATCATCCTTTATAATAGATGCTTATAAATGAATCTAAGACAAAAGTATTATATACAATGATCAAGTTGAAATTACAATATTAAAGAACCAAAGTTCAACTATTATAAACAAATGATGGCATGAAGATTTCCTTCTATTAGGCCTCCTGAAGTACAATGCAAGAACAATTATTAGTAATCAGCTGAATCTATAAAAACAAAATGACTGAGAAAAGCATGACTGCATGAAGGCATACAAACCCAGGATAGAGTGGCTGGGTGAATCTAGTCTGAACTCTGCTTCATGAGGTTCCAAACCTGAGCCAGAGGCAACGTTACGTTCCTCTCCTCTTCCCCTGCCCCCCCCCCCCTCATCTCCTCCCCCCTACTCTCCCCCCATCCTCTGGAAGGATCCCCCTCCCTCTACCACAGTTTACTGATCTCTGCACAGTCATTACAATCCCAAACCCTTAACCCAGGATAGAGTGGCTGGGTGAATGTGGTCTGGACTTTGTGGAGGAGGGTCACTGTGTCAGAGACGCTGTAGAAGGACAGAGAACCTGCCTTGTGATCCAGGTACACTCCTACTCTGGAGGACTGAGGGCCTGATACTTTAGTCTTAACATTATTATGAATGAACCAGTAACCATCGCTAGAGCACCATAAACACCAGGACTTGTTATTAGAACCAAACCCGGAGGAGGAGGAGGAGGAGTCTGTTCTGCTGATGTCTTTATATGAGACTGCTATGAAAACAACACCACCTCTCCATTCTACCTCCCAGTAACAGCGCCCAGACAGAGCCTCTCTACACAGCACCTGGGGGGAGCAGGTGAATCTGTCTGGATGGTCAGGATATGACTGGATCTGCTTTAAACGTGTCACCTTCCTGTTCTCCCCAGACAGAGAGAGGGATGTGTGTGCTGTGTTTGGGTCCAGAGTGAGCGGACAGGAATCTGGGAACAGAGCAGAGACCAGATCAGAGTTAATAACATGACCGTTCATCTGTCCCCCTTAAAGCTGGTATTGTTGATTTATCATTCAACAGAGAGAGGTGGAGACTTCACACACTCACAATGTAAGAAATGTGCTCTGGTCCTGGGCTCTGGAGGAGACAACACACCCACTAAAGAGACTTCAGACACACACACACACACACACACACACACACACACACACACACACACACACACACACACACACAATCAATTTTAAAGCCAAGTAGACAGTATACAGAGATGTGTTCAATGTGTTTCATTGTGAACCCCAAATCTTTCTTCTGGTCACATTGTTTCTTATTGGACGAGACAGGATCACTTTTGCTCTCCGTACTTTAGTGATATTTTTACAGAATAATTTTCTCAAAACTCTTCCAACACACCTGTGAAGGAGATGCTGGACCACTCTCCCTTGATCACGTCCTCTCCCTTGATCACGTCCTCTAGTTTCTCTCTCAGCTCAGAGACAGCCTTAGTCACATCACTGAAGAACTGAAGAGAAGGAACAGAGACGCTGGGGAGGTCTGAAGATACACTGGGACTGGAAACAGACTGGTAACTCTGGAGAGAGAGAGAGAGAGAGAGAGAGAGAGAGAGAGAGAGAGAGAGAGAGAGAGAGAGAGAAAGAGAGAGATAGGAAATAAACAGAAACACATACCAAGTGTACAGAATATTCTGCATAATCAATAGATCAAACCAGTTGATGTTCACATGTCAGGTACCAGGAGAGTCCAGCTACTGTACCTGGAGGAAGTGGATGTGGTCTTCTGTGTGTGAGAGCTGCTCCAGCTCCGCGTCTCTCCTCCTCAGCTCAGCTATCTCCTTCTCCAGTCTCTCCACCAGTCCTTCAGCCTGACTCACTGCTGCCCTCTGCTGGGCTCTGATCAGCTTCTTCACCTCAGAGCGCCTTCTCTCAATGGAGCAGATCAGCTCAGTGAAGATCCTCTCACTGTCCTGCTCTGCTGCCTGACCAGAGCGCTGGACAAAGAAAGAAAGAAAGAAAGAAAGAAAGAAAGAAAGAAAGAAAGAAAGAAAGAAAGAAAGAAAGAAAGAAAGAGTTCAAGTGAAACCAATAATCCTGAATGTGACAGTTATAACTGTCCTACAGGTATCTCCTAGCCTCATAACACCATCCTGATCTGTGGAGGAAAACTGAAAGAGAGCTGGTGAGTTCAGGATGGTCTCACGAGGCCTGGTATCTCCCTCCACCATAGCTAGAGTAGCTGACATCCTGATGCTGACCTGGAGAGACTCCACAGCCTGCTGGACCTCCTTCAGCTCCTTCTCTCTCTCCTGGACTCTCTGCTGGACTTTCTGCTGACTCAGACCCAGCTTGCTCTGGAGATAAACACACAAATTACAACAAAACATTAAAAGTTACAGTAGAAACAGTACTGGAGCTCTGTCATAACACAGCTACAGTATCAGCAACATTGGTACAGCTGGTAAACATGAGATGAACTTCAACCCCTGACTGTCCACTCCAGGTATGTACGCTGTAGCTCTATAGGCTAAAGGTGAAGTTTACATACATGGTAAAGATTTACTATAGGTCATTTATACAGGTATGTCATAGAAGCAAGTATCCATCCTTGGTATCAAAGGTGTATTTGACGTCACTCAGAAAATGAGCAGGACGACTCTCTCTTCATCATCATCATCATCATCATCTTCATCTGCTTATCCAGGGTCGGGTCGCGGAGGCAGCAGCTCCAGCAGGGGGCCCCAGACATCCCTTTCCCTAGCAGCATCAACCAGCTCTGCCTGGGGAATCTTTAGCCGCACACGATCACGACTCTCTCTTGTGATGATCAATTAATGAGCTACTCTCTACTGTAGTTCTGCCTGCAGGCACTGAAAGAAGGACAATATCCCCCCTTCTAACATGTCAGGAGGGGGAAAAGTTTTGGGTCTGATGTCACTTTGATGGGGCAACATAAAAGTTCTCCTGCATTTCCTGATATGAGTCAGCACTTGGTGACGTTGTATAGTTCTTTATTGTACTGTATGTAGGCCAGATAAGAGTTCACAATGGACTTTTAACTTGTGACAGACTATGATAAAATAATAATCATCAAAGACTAAAAGTGGTGTTTGTCTCGGTCAAATTATCACTCATTTCAGTATTTTGGGTTGATATATTCCTACTTTTTAAATATATTTTAGGCGTAACCTATTCAGATCTCATGCACTGAAGACCTTTTATCCCCTTCAAAAAACATGGATGGAAAACAACCCTGTTTCTGTCATCTTGATTCAATGTTCATTCCAATTAACCTAAATCAAATCAAATCAAACTTTATTTGTATAGCGCACTTCATACACAGAGGCAACAATGTGCTTTCTGACCTGGTCAGGTCTTACCTGTTTCTCTGCCCTCTCGGCTGTGGCTGACACCGTATCATGGCCTTTATGTGCATCCATGGTACACAGATAACAGATACACTGCTGGTCTGTCCGACAGAAGACGTCCAGCAGCTTGTCATGACGCGTGCAGATCTTCTCCTCCAGTCCACACGTGGCTTTGACCAGCTTGTGCTTCTTCAATCTAGGAACCTGGTAGTGGGGCTGGAGGTGAGTCTCACAGTAGGACAACAGACACACCAGACAGGACATGAGGGCGCTCTGCTTCCTGGTCCCGGTGCAGAGGTCACAGGTCGCCTGCTCTGACCCAGCTGGGCTGGTCAGCTCAGAGGGAGCGGCCTGGGCTCCTCCTGTCTCCTTCAGCTTCTCCACCAGCTCAGCCAGCATGGTGTTCCTCCTCAGAGCAGGCCTGGGAGTGAAGATCTCTCTGCACTGTGGGCAGCTGTAGATTCCCTTCTGTTCATCCTGGTTAAAGCAGTCCTCGATACAGCTGCTACAGTAGCTGTGACAACAGGGGAGGGTGACTGGATCCTTTAAGAGGTCCAGACAGATAGAACAGGAAAACTGTTCCTGGTCAATCAGAACTCCCTGCTGGGCCATGCTGCTGTGTCAGGGACACAGTCACTCACTCACAGACGCAGAGAGATAAGAGTTTGAGAGAGAAAAAGCAAGAGAGCGAGAGAGACGGAGAGAACACTTTCGTTTCCTAGGAATAGAGAGTGAGTACTGGGAGGAGCAAGGGATTTCCTGGTTCTGCCAGGGGGCGTGGTTTAGAGAGAGAGAGAGAGAGAGAGAGAGAGAAAGTGTGTGTGTGTGTGTGTGTGTGTGTGTGTGTGTGTGAGAGTGAGAGAAAGAGAGAGAGAGAGAGAGAGAGAGAGAGAAAGAAGAAAGGAGATTTCTAATTGTTTTGTCCTTTGCTTGATATTTCCAACAAAAAATATCTACATAGTGATGATTGTTCATTTCAACTGAGGTCAGGTGTCTGCTGGAAGGGATTAACCCTTCACATATGAACTGTTGCAATATTAAATATCTTGTTCATGTTCTAAAGTACTGAATCCCTGTGTCCTGTGTGTATTCCTGCTCATCAACTCTAGTTTGATCGATGTAGAGAGCTTTTAGAAAGCAAGTGCACAGATTTATCAGAAGCAGAACACTCCGAAAATGCACCAAACCTGATCTGTTGTACAGATACAACTCTAGACGACATGTTAGAAAAGCATTGTGTAGGGTTGGCCGGTGTAATGTAGGCAGGAAAACAGAAAACAACATGAGCTGCTAGCATGGTTTATTCACCATCATTTTCGCGGTACATTTTCACTTCACTTTCTGTATTATATTCTATCATTACTCACAATGTGGAACAACCAATAGTCTGAACTTAGAGTGCCACCTAGTGGCGTAACTGGATATAGAACTGCGTTGCGTTATGCCTTAATGCCAGTATTGTACAACACAACACATTTGTTTTTCATATTTAATGTTCATTCCAATAGCATTAAGAAAGTACACCATAGAAAAATTCCACATGTATCTACATTTATTGAAAATGTTTCACTTTGGGTTATGGACTATTAATCACTATTAATCAGCCAACCCTTATTCCAGCATTTAAATAGTCTTTGACCTTTGTCTATTTCAACTGTCTTTGAACTTTGACCTCACATGTCTGGTTTTGCTGTTCATCACGCTGGTTTACCACCCGTCCCATCCTCAGAAGATACTGGGAACTGATGGTGCTCTTCAATTCCCTCAACGTGCTTCTGCGCCGTAAATGGCATCTCTGAATCCCTGTGTACCCCTTCCTCCCTCCTCACGCCATGACATCTCCTCCCTTTGACGCACTGATATTACATTCATCCCCCTGTCTCCTCTTCCTCTCCTCCTCCTCTCCTCTCCTCTCCTCTCCTCCTCTCCTCTCCTCTCCTCTCCTCTCCTCTCCTCTCCTCTCCTCTCCTCTCCTCTCCTCTCCTCTCCTCTCCTCTCCTCTCCTCTCCTCCTCTCCTGTATCACACCCTATCAAACACCAGTCTGGCTGAGTACGCCAGGTCAGTCAGATAGAGCAGGAAGTTGAGGGCGGTGAGCACCGACACGGCCACAAGCCGGGGGGGGTCTCTGGGCGCTGCCCAGGTAGCGCTTGTGGAACTGGAAGACGGGCCAGATGACGGTGGCCGTCAGGTACATGAGCGCCCCCAGCAGGCCGTAGGTGGACAGGAAGCTGGGAAAGGTGTTCGGGAGGCAGCCGGTGCACTCGCCCACGCAGAGGACCACCACGGCGGCCGACAGGATGAAGCAGACGCAGTAGACCAGCATGCACCACTTGAGCGCCGCGTGGCCGTCGTACGACACGGGCTCGCTGACCAGCACGATGATGAGGCACGCCACGGACGTCTGGCACACCTTGAGGAGGCCCGGCGCTGTGGCCATGTAACCCGCCTCCTCCCCGGGCTTCGCCCTCGACAGGCTCACCTCCACCAGGTAGGCCGCAGCCGCCAGGCAGGAGAAGACGGCGGCGGCGACGACGCGGTAGCCTCGCGCCTCCCCGCTCGCCGCCGTCCCTACGCCCCGCAGGAAGTAGACGGGGAAGACGACGGAGGCGGAGAGGCAGAGCGCGGCGGCGTAGCCGGCCAGTGTGACGGGGAGGTTGGCCCAGGAGACGGGGACGCGGGCCTGGAGGCCCAGCTGCTCGGTCAGGAGGACCAGCACGGTGCCGGCGAAGCTGGCGGCCCAGCAGAAGACGCACCAGTCGGCAACGCCCTCCTGGGGGAGCCCCGCCCCGTGGGCGACCAGGCTGAAGGACACGCAGGCGAACGCCAGCGCCGCCACCCGGACCCACAGCAGCTGGGAGGGGGGCAGGAGTACCAGCGGCATGGCGGCTCAGTTCACAGTCAAGGGCAATGGAGGGAAGGGGGGGATTTGTAGTCTCTGGAAGTTGTAGTCCCGGCAAAGTTCCACGGCACGGACGACTTCCTGTAGGTGCGGTTGTTCCGGAGGGGCGTCTGGGTTTTGGGCGGGTGCTTCTTGTGCCGTCCTGGACCAGGGGTCTGTAGAGGGGATGAAGGAGAGAAAGGGACTCTGTTTTATGGGAAATCACATGAGACTCAAATTGAAAGTGAATGCGTATGTTTACCCTTTCTTCGGCCTACCGGCTGGGCCTCATCCATGAGTCTCCACGCCTCGTTAGTTCTTCTGACTAGGGTTGTTTGAAACATGCCAGTGGTCTTTCTTTTATCGGGACAGTGGTCTTTCTTTTATCACAAAGTACAAATGGAGTTCTTGCAGTCAATGTAAGATAGATAAACACCTAAAATACATCAACATGCCTTTGTTCCTTCCTTCAGACTACAACCTCACATTGGGAATGTGATACCATAATTTATTCTCCAATTGCGCGGAAATAGTTTTTGGGATGCCAGCAATCCAGTAAAGGACAACTCAAACATGCAGCAGTTGGGCAGACTACTGAACAGTGCAGTAGAATGTGTGGCAAAGGCCTATATGAAGAACACAGTACAGGCTCAAGAGGAAGCAGCACCAGTGTGAGGCCTGTTAAGGTTCATACTGTAACAAGGAAACAGAAAGTCTATTAGACAGAATGGGGGAATTCCTGTTTTTTTCGGATCGGCGCTCTGTTTTGCTGCTGTTACGTTAACTGGTAAAGATTCACTATAGGTCATTTATACCATGAGCTCATGAGCTAACTGGCTATCCCGCTCTTAGTGTGCTGGATTAGCATTGGAAGCATTGGAACTGATGTGTCCAGGTGACAAGACCTATCTTAATTTATCAGACATTATTTCATGTCATTTCAATTCACAGCTATTTCAGTGGAAGGACTAGCTTCCGTCCACTGCCTGAACCTTGCCTGACTGGAGAACCAAGAACCTGCCTGAACCTTGCCTGACTGGAGAACCAAGAACCTGCCTGAACCCCTCGTCTGTCTGACTACCACGTTCCTGCCTGACCCCCTCGCCTGTCTGACTACCACGTTCCTGCCTGACCCTCGCCAGTAAACGTGCCCCAACGTGGGTTTGTCCCCATACGCCTGTCATGTCTGCTCTTGGGTCCTCCTCCACTAGCCCTAACAGAATCTATTACAACATGTTTACGCATAGTAATTATGATAGTGATAGGGTGCAGAGATGGAAGAGGAAAAACAACAGCCAAACAGAGAGAGAGAGAGAGAGGGAAAGAGAAAGAGAGAGAGAGAGAGAGAGAGAGGGAGGGGGGGGGGAGAGAGAGAGGGAAAGAGAGAGAGAGAGAGAGAGAGAGAGAGAGAGATGGAAAGACAGAGAGAAGGATGAAAGGATGTAAGGTGGTGACGGGGAGGAAGGGAGGGAAAGAGTTTTAGTAATAAGAGCAAATTCCACACATTTTCATACAGTAATGATATGTCTTTCAGTTTCATATGCCTTTATTTAATCTTTACTTCAGGATGAAATATAACAGCCACTTAGGTAACAGTAGGAGAGAAAACAACTAACCAATCATTTAAACAGCAGTCATGAACACCAACATTCATGAATACCTGATTCAGTCATTATACAGAGAAAAAAAACCCTTATACAGTATCAAAGTTCATCAACAATATCATCCTTTATAATAGATGCTTATAAATGAATCTAAGACAAAAGTATTATATACAATGATCAAGTTGAAATTACAATATTAAAGAACCAAAGTTCAACAATTATAAACAAATGATGGCATGAAGATTTCCTTCTATTAGGCCTCCTGAAGTACAATGCATGAACAATTATTAGTAATCAGCTGAATCTATAAAAACAAAATGACTGAGAAAAGCGTGACTGCATGAAGGCATACAAACCCAGGATAGAGTGGCTGGGTGAATCTAGTCTGAACTCTGCTTCATGAGGTTCCAAACTTGAGCCAGAGGCAACGTAACGTTCCTCTCCTCTTCCCCTGCCCCCCCCCTCATCTCCTCCCCCCTACTCTCCCCCCATCCTCTGGAAGGATCCCCCTCCCTCTACCACAGTTTACTGATCTCTGCACAGTCATTATAACCAGAAACCGCCAACCCAGTATAGAGTGGCTGGGTGAATGTGGTCTGGACTTTGTGGAGGAGGGTGACTGTGTCAGAGACGCTGTAGAAGGACAGAGAACCTGCCTTGTGATCCAGGTACACTCCTACTCTGGAGGACTGAGGGCCTGATACTTTAGTCTCAACATTTTTATGTCTGAACCTGTAACCAACGCTAGAGCACCATAAACACCAGGACTTGTTATTGGAACCAAACCCGGAGGAGGAGGAGGAGGAGTCTGTTCTGCTGATGTCTTTATATGAGACTGCTATGAAAACAACACCACCTCTCCATTCCACCTCCCAGTAACAGCGCCCAGACAGAGCCTCTCTACACAGCACCTGGGAGTAGAAGGTGAATCTGTCTGGATGGTCAGGATATGACTGGATCTGCTCTAAACGTGTCACCTTCCTGTTCTCCCCAGACAGAGAGAGGGATCTGGCTGCTGTGTTTGGGTCCAGAGTGAGCGGACAGGAATCTGGGAACAGAGCAGAGACCAGATCAGAGTTAATAACATGACCGTTCATCTGACCCCCTTAAAGCTGGTATTGTTGATTTATCATTCAACAGAGAGAGGTGGATACTTCACACACTCACAATGTAAGAAATGTGCTCTGGTCCTGGGCTCTGGAGGAGACAACACACCCACTAAAGAGACTTCAGACACACACACACACACACACACACACACACACACACACACACACACACACACACACACACACACACACACACACACAATCAATTTTAAAGGCAAGTAGACAGTATACAGAGATGTGTTCAATGTGTTTCATTGTGAACCCCAAATCTTTCTTCTGGTCACATTGTTTCTTATTGGACGAGACAGGATCACTTTTGCTCTCCGTACTTTAGTGATATTTTTACAGAATAATTTTCTCAAAACTCTTCCAACACACCTGTGAAGGAGATGCTGGACCACTCTCCCTTGATCACGTCCTCTAGTTTCTCTCTCAGCTCAGAGACAGCCTTAGTCACATCACTGAAGAACTGAAGAGAAGGGACAGAGACGCTGGGGAGGTCTGAAGATACACTGGGACTGGAAACAGACTGGTAACTCTGGAGAGAGAGAGAGAGAGAGAGAGAGAGAGAGAGAGAGAGAGAGAGAGAGAGAAAGAGAGAGATAGGAAATAAACAGGAACACATACCAAGTGTACAGAATATTCTGCCTAATCAATAGACCAAACCAGTTGATGTTCACATGTCAGGTACCAGGAGAGTCCAGCTACTGTACCTGGAGGAAGTGGATGTGGTCTTCTGTGTGTGAGAGCTGCTCCAGCTCCGCGTCTCTCCTCCTCAGCTCAGCTATCTCCTTCTCCAGTCTCTCCACCAGTCCTTCAGCCTGACTCACTGCTGCCCTCTGCTGGGCTCTGATCAGCTCCTTCACCTCAGAGCGCCTTCTCTCAATGGAGCAGATCAGCTCAGTGAAGATCCTCTCACTGTCCTGCTCAGCTGCCTGACCAGAGCGCTGGACAAAGAAAGAAAGAAAGAAAGAAAGAAAGAAAGAAAGAAAGAAAGAAAGAAAGAAAGAGTTCAAGTGAAACCAATAATCCTGAATGTGACAGTTAT
This sequence comes from Borostomias antarcticus, assembly GCF_949987555.1. Taxonomy (NCBI): domain Eukaryota; kingdom Metazoa; phylum Chordata; class Actinopteri; order Stomiiformes; family Stomiidae; genus Borostomias; species Borostomias antarcticus. The sequence goes on from NC_140243.1 coordinate 3,120,206, forward strand.
AACTGTCCTACAGGTATCTCCTAGTCTCATAACACCATCCTGATCTGTGGAGGAAAACTGAAAGAGAGCTGGTGAGTTCAGGATGGTCTCACGAGGCCTGGTATCTCCCTCCACCATAGCTAGAGTAGCTGACATCCTGATGCTGACCTGGAGAGACTCCACAGCCTGCTGGACCTCCTTCAGCTCCTTCTCTCTCTCCTGGACTCTCTGCTGGACTTTCTGATGACTCAGACCCAGCTTGCTCTGGAGATAAACACACAAATTACAACTAAACATTGACATCTGTCCAATTATCACTCATTTCAGTATTTTGGGTGGATATAGTCCTACTTTTTAAATACATTTTAGCCGTAACCTATTCAGATCTCATGCACTGAAGACCTTTTATCCCCTTCAAAAAACATGGATGGAAAACAACCCTGTTTCTGTCATCTTGATTCAATGTTCATTCCAATTAACCTAAATCAAATCAAATCAAACTTTATTTGTATAGCGCACTTCATACATAGAGGCAACACAATGCGCTTTCTGACCTGGTCAGGTCTTACCTGTTTCTCTGCCCTCTCGGCTGTGGCTGACACCGTATCATGGCCTTTATGTGCATCCATGGTACACAGATAACAGATACACTGCTGGTCTGTCCGACAGAAGACCTCCAGCAGCTTGTCATGACGCGTGCAGATCCTCTCCTCCAGTCCACACGTGGCTTTGACCAGCTTGTGCTTCTTCAATCTAGGAACCTGGTAGTGGGGCTGGAGGTGAGTCTCACAGTAGGACAACAGACACACCAGACAGGACATGAGGGCGCTCTGCTTCCTGGTCCCGGTGCAGAGGTCACAGGTCACCAGCTCTGACCCAGCTGGGCTGGTCAGCTCAGAGGGAGCGGCCTGGGCTCCTCCTGTCTCCTTCAGCTTCTCCACCACCTCAGCCAGCATGGTGTTCCTCATCAGGGCAGGCCTTGGAGTGAAGCTCCGTCTGCACTGGGGGCAGCTGTAGACTCTCTTCTGCTCATCCTGGTTAAAGCAGTCCTCGATACAGCTGCTACAGTAGCTGTGACCACAGGGGAGGGTGACTGGATCCTTTAAGAGGTCCAGACAGATAGAACAGGAAAACTGTTCCTGGTCAATCAGAACTCCCTTCTGGGCCATGCTGCTGTGTTTGGAACACGACGTGGTTACTCAGTCTTTCTCACACACGCAGAGCTAGAGAGAGATTAAGCTACTTTCGTTTCCTCAGAAGAGAGAGAGAATAGTGGGAGGAGCAAGGCATTTCCTGGTTCTGCCAGAGTGCTTTGAGAGAAAGAGAGATTGTGTGTTTTCTTGTTGTAATTCTTAGAGGTTATGACAACCATGTACAGCTTTTAATTCATGTCACATCATGTCACCATATCTCACAAAACATCTCTCAGTAGAATCTCTCACATATTTTATTTACTGAGAAGCTTATTGTCACGTCATGCTGTTAGACTGCTGTTCATTGTCCTGTAGAGCCCCCTGCTGGACAGATAGAGCACTGTATTATCTGTCATCTAGATTCTCAGTCAGAGGCTCAAGAGAAGTTGCCATGTTCTACAGACAGGCAAATGAATAAAGTTCATGACTCTAATTTTATTGGAGAATTACAGTGAATCCGGAAAGTATTCACACTTCACTTTTTCAACATTTTGTTATGTTACAGCCCTCATCAATCTACATACAATACCCCATAATGACAGTGAAAAAACTTTTTTATGATTTTTTGCAAACATATTGAACTAGTGCAAAGTTCCCATGGGCACATAAACTGCAACTGTATGTAGGCTAGGCTACCACCACCAGAATATGTTTGACATTTGTCGCCTCATGTATCGGTACCCTAATATCACTGCACATGATGACATGCTTAAGGGCAATATTGAGAGAGTACATTTGCCATACAGTGTTTTTCATACAAACTCATGGTTTGGTTTTCATCCATTGTGGCTCGCAGATTAGGCTACACGTTTTTTTCCTCAAACATGAAAAAATGTCTCTTGCTGTGAAACATGTTCCTACGGAAGAGCATTAGGGCCAACAGCAGAGGTTGTTGTTTTTTTAAGCTTCTGAGTTTAAAGTCAGAAATTCTGACTTTTTTCTCAGAAGTTATTTCTGACTTTTTTTTCTCAGAAATTCTGACTTTAATCTCAGAAATTCTGACTTTAATCTCAGAAGTTATTTCAGACTTTTTTTTCTCAGAAATTCTGACTTCAATCTCAGAGGTTATTTGTTATTTCTGACTTTTTTCTCAGAAATTCTGACTTTAAACTCAGAAGCTTGAAAAAATAATAAACTCAGTTGTTGGCCCTAATGCTCTTCCGTATGTTCCTGACCCCTATAGCCGACCCTAAATAAATTGGATTTGCATCCTTGTTGATAGTGGTCATCCCAGAGTCTACAGTATGATTGGCTGCTGGGTTAGAGCTTCTATTGGTTCACCTCCTGGCCTTACGCCTCATACCGTGAACAACTCCGGAGAAGAACAGGGTCCGACCCCTATCCAGGAGTTTGGTTCCGGCGCCGGTGCTGTGCGTGGAGGTTAGCCCCACCAGGTGTAATTGGTATCGCTCCACCTCCCTCACAAGCTCCAGCTCCTTCCCCCCCAGCGAGGTCACGTTCTATGTCCCCAGAGCCAGCCTTTGCCGCCCGGGTCCGGTCCGTCGGTGCCCTCCGCCTTCAATGCCACCTAGCTCGCAGCGCACCCGACCCCGACAATTCCTCCCGCGGGTGGTGGGTCGACGGGACGATGAAGGAGGAGATGGTGCTTCCACGTTGCTTGTTCGGACTGGGCCCGGCCACCAGTCGCTCGCATGCGGGCCCTCCACCTGGGCCTGGCTCCAGACGAGGGCCCCGGGCTTCCTCCGGGCCAGGTCTCTCTTCCTTTTGGTTGTTCTGTCATCAGGGGATATCTCCAACACACCTGTGAAGAAGATGCTGGACCACTCTCCCTTGATCACGTCTTCTAGTTTCTCTCTCAGCTCAGAGACAGCCTTAGTCACATCACTGAAGAACTGAAGAGAAGGGACAGAGACGCTGGGGAGGTCTGAAGATACACTGGGACTGGAAACAGACTGGTAAAGATTCACTATAGGTCATTTATACCATGAGCTCATGAGCTAACTGGCTATCCCGCTCTTAGTGTGCTGGATTAGCATTGGAAGCATTGAAACTGATGTGTCCAGGTGACAAGACCTATCTTAATTAATCAGACATTATTTCATGTCATTTCAATTCACAGCTATTTCAGTGAAAGACTAGCTTCCGTCCACTGCCTGAACCTTGCCTGACTGGAGAACCAAGAACCTGCCTGAAACTTGCCTGACTGGAGAACCAAGAACCTGCCTGAACCCCTCGTCTGTCTGACTACCACTCTCTGCCTGACCCCCTCGCCTGTCTGACTACCACGTTCCTGCCTGAACCCCTCGCCTGTCTGACTACCACGTTCCTGCCTGACCCTCGCCAGTAAACGTGCCCCAACGTGGGTTTGTCCCCATACGCCTGTCATGTCTGCTCTTGGGTCCTCCTCCACTAGCCCTAACAGAATCTATTACAACATGTTTACGCATAGTAATTATGATAGTGATAGGGTGCAGAGATGGAAGAGGAAAAACAACAGCCAAACAGAGAGAGAGAGAGAGAGAGAGAGAGAGAGAGAGAGAGAGAGAGAGAGAGAGAGAAAGAGAGAGAGAGGGAGAGAGAGAGGGAAAGAGAGAGAGAGAGAGAGAGAGATGGAAAGACGGAGAGAAGGGTGAAAGGATGTAAGGTGGTGACGGGGAGGAAGGGAGGGAAAGAGTTTTAGTAATAAGAGCAAATTCCACACATTTTCATACAGTAATGAGATGTCTTTCAGTTTCATATGCCTTTATTTAATCTTTACTTCAGTTTGAAATATAACAGCCACTTAGGTAACAGTAGGAGAGAAAACAACTAACCAATCATTTAAACAGCAGTCATGAACACCAATATTCATGAATACCTGATTCAGTAATTATACAGAGAAAAAAAACCCTTATACAGTATCAAAGTTCATCAACAATATCATCCTTTATAATAGATGCTTATAAATGAATCTAAGACAAAAGTATTATATACAATGATCAAGTTGAAATTACAATATTAAAGAACCAAAGTTCAACAATTATAAACAAATGATGGCATGAAGATTTCCTTCTATTAGGCCTCCTGAAGTACAATGCAAGAACAATTATTAGTAATCAACTGAATCTATAAAAACAAAATGACTGAGAAAAGCGTGACTGCATGAAGGCATACAAACCCAGGATAGAGTGGCTGGGTGAATCTAGTCTGAACTCTGCTTCATGAGGTTCCAAACCTGAGCCAGAGGCAACGTTACGTTCCTCTCCTCTTCCCCTGCCCCCCCCCCCCCCCCCTCATCTCCTCCCCCTACTCTCCCCCCATCCTCTGGAAGGATCCCCCTCCCTCTACCACAGTTTACTGATCTCTGCACAGTCATTATTATTCCAAACCCTAAACCCAGGATAGAGTGGCTGGGTGAATGTGGTCTGGACTCTGTGGAGGAGGGTGACTGTGTCAGAGACGCTGTAGAAGGACAGAGAACCTGCCTTGTGATCCAGGTACACTCCTACTCTGGAGGACTGAGGGCCTGATAGTTCAGTCTCAACATTATTATGAATGAACCTGTAACCATCGCTAGAACACTGTAAACTCCAGGACTTGTTATTGTTACCAAACCAGGAGGAGAAGGAGAAGATGGAGTCTGTTCTGCTGATGTCTTTATATGAGACTGCTATGTTAACACCACCTCTCCATTCCACCTCCCAGTAACAGCGCCCAGACAGAGCCTCTCTACACAGCACCTGGGGGTAGAAGGTGAATCTGTCTGGATGGTCAGGATATGACTGGATCAGCTCTAAACGTGTCACCTTCCTGTTCTCCCCAGACAGAGAGAGGCGTCTGTTTGCTGTGTTTGGGTCCAGAGTGAGCGGACAGGAATCTGGGAACAGAGCAGAGACCAGATCAGAGTTAATAACATAACCGTTCATCTGACCCCCTTAAAGCTGGTATTGTTGATTTATCATTCAACAGAGAGAGGTGGAGACTTCACACACTCACAATGTAAGAAATGTGCTGTGGTCCTGGGCTCTGGAGGAGACAACACACCCACTAAAGAGACTTCAGACAGACACACACACACACACACACACACACACACACACACACACACACACACACACACACACACACACACACACACACATCAATTTTAAAGGCAAGTAGACAGTATACAGAGATGTGTTCAATGTGTTTCATTGTGAACCCCAAATCTTTCTTCTGGTCACATTGTTTCTTATTGGACGAGACAGGATCACTTGTTGCTCTCCGTACTTTAGTGATATTTTTACAGAATAATTTTCTCAAAACTCTTCCAACACACCTGTGAAGGAGATGCTGGACCACTCTCCCTTGATCACGTCCTCTAGTTTCTCTCTCAGCTCAGAGACAGCCTTAGTCACATCACTGAAGAACTGAAGAGAAGGGACAGAGACGCTGGGGAGGTCTGAAGATACACTGGGACTGGAAACAGACTGGTAACTCTGGAGAGAGAGAGAGAGAGAGAGAGAGAGAGAGAGAGAGAGAGAAAGAGAGAGATAGACCAAACCAGTTGATGTTCACATGTCAGGTACCAGGAGAGTCCAGCTACTGTACCTGGAGGAAGTGGATGTGGTCTTCTGTGTGTGAGAGCTGCTCCAGCTCCGCGTCTCTCCTCCTCAGCTCAGCTATCTCCTTCTCCAGTCTCTCCACCACTCCTTCAGCCTGACTCACTGCTGCCCTCTGCTGGGCTCTGATCAGCTCCTTCACCTCAGAGCGCCTTCTCTCAATGGAGCAGATCAGCTCAGTGAAGATCCTCTCACTGTCCTGCTCAGCTGCCTGACCAGAGCGCTGGACAAAGAAAGAAAGAAAGAAAGAAAGAAAGAAAGAAAGAAAGAAAGAAAGAAAAAAAGAAAGAAAGAAAGAAAGAAAGAAAGAAAGAAAGAAAGAAAGAAAGAGTTCAAGTGAAACCAATAATCCTGAATGTGACAGTTATAACTGTCCTACAGGTATCTCCTAGCCTCATAACACCATCCTGATCTGTGGAGGAAAACTGAAAGAGAGCTGGTGAGTTCAGGATGGTCTCACGAGGCCAGGTATCTCCCTCCACCATAGCTAGAGTAGCTGACATCCTGATGCTGACCTGGAGAGACTCCACAGCCTGCTGGACCTCCTTCAGCTCCTTCTCTCTCTCCTGGACTCTCTGCTGGACTTTCTGCTGACTCAGACCCAGCTTTCTCTGGAGATAAACACACAAATTACAACAAAACATTAAAAGTTACAGTAGAAACAGTACTGGATCTCTGTCATAACACAGCTACAGTATCACCAACATTGGTACAGCTGGTAAACATGAGATGAACTTCAACCCCTGACTGTCCACTCCAGGTATGTACGCTGTAGCTCTATATGCTAAAGGTGAAGTTTACATACATGGTAAAGATTTACTATAGGTCATTTATACAGGTATGTCATAGAAGCAAGTATCCATCCTTGGTATCAAAGGTGTATTTGACGTCACTCAGAAAATGAGCAGGACGACTCTCTCTTCATCATCATCATCATCATCATCTTCATCTGCTTATCCAGGGTCGGGTCGCGGAGGCAGCAGCTCCAGCAGGGGGCCCCAGACATCCCTTTCCCTAGCAGCATCAACCAGCTCTGCCTGGGGAATCTTTAGCCGCACACGATCACGACTCTCTCTTGTGATGATCAATTAATGAGCTACTCTCTACTGTAGTTCTGCCTGCAGGCACTGAAAGAAGGACAATATCCCCCCTTCTAACATGTCAGGAGGGGGAAAAGTTTTGGGTCTGATGTCACTTTGATGGGGCAACATAAAAGTTCTCCTGCATTTCCTGATATGAGTCAGCACTTGGTGACGTTGTATAGTTCTTTATTGTACTGTATGTAGGCCAGATAAGAGTTCACAATGGACTTTTAACTTGTGACAGACTATGATAAAATAATAATCATCAAAGACTAAAAGTGGTGTTTGTCTCTGTCAAATTATCACTCATTTCAGTATTTTGGGTGGATATATTCCTACTTTTTAAATACATTTTAGCCGTAACCTATTCAGATCTCATGCACTGAAGACCTTTTATCCCCTTCAAAAAACATGGATGGAAAACAACCCTGTTTCTGTCATCTTGATTCAATGTTCATTCCAATTAACCTAAATCAAATCAAATCAAACTTTATTTGTATAGCGCACTTCATACATAGAGGCAACACAATGTGCTTTCTGACCTGGTCAGGTCTTACCTGTTTCTCTGCCCTCTCGGCTGTGGCTGACACCGTATCATGGCCTTTATGTGCATCCATGGTACACAGATAACAGATACACTGCTGGTCTGTCCGACAGAAGACCTCCAGCAGCTTGTCATGACGTGTGCAGATCCTGTCCTCCAGTCCACACGTGGCTTTGACCAGCTTGTGCTTCTTCAATCTAGGAACCTGGTAGTGGGGCTGGAGGTGAGTCTCACAGTAGGACAACAGACACACCAGACAGGACATGAGGGCGCTCTGCTTCCTGGGCCCAGTGCAGAGGTCACAGGTCACCAGCTCTGACCCAGCTGGGCTGGTCAGCTCAGAGGGAGCGGCCTGGGCTCCTCCTGTCTCCTTCAGCTTCTCCACCAGCTCAGCCAGCATGGTGTTCCTCATCAGGGCAGGCCTTGGAGTGAAGCTCCGTCTGCACTGGGGGCAGCTGTAGATTCCCTTCTGTTCATCCTGGTCCCAGCAGCCCTCGATACAGCTGCTACAGTAGTTGTGACCACAGTGGAGGGTGACTGGATCCTTTAAGAGGTCCAGACAGATAGAACAGGAAAACTGTTCCTGGTCAATCAGAACTCCCTTCTGGGCCATGCTGCTGTGTTTGGAACACGACGTGGTTACTCAGTCTTTCTCACACACGCAGAGCTAGAGAGAGATTAAGCTACTTTCGTTTCCTCAGAAGAGAGAGAGAATAGTGGGAGGAGCAAGGCATTTCCTGGTTCTGCCAGAGTGCTTTGAGAGAAAGAGATTGTGTGTTTTCTTGTTGTAATTCTTAGAGGTTATGACAACCATGTACAGATTTTAATTCATGTCACATCATGTCACCATATCTCACAAAACATCTCTCAGTAGAATCTCTCACATATTTTATTTACTGAGAAGCTTATTGTCACGTCATGCTGTTAGACTGCTGTTCATTGTCCTGTAGAGCCCCCTGCTGGACAGATAGAGCACTGTATTATCTGTCATCTAGATTCTCAGTCAGAGGCTCAAGAGAAGTTGCCATGTTCTACAGACAGGCAAATTAATAAAGTTCATGACTCTAATTTTATTGGAGAATTACAGTGCATCCGGAAAGTATTCACACTTCACTTTTTCAACATTTTGTTATGTTACAGCCTTATTCCAAAATTGATTCAATTCATTTTTTCCCTCATCAATCTACATACAATACCCCATAATGACAGTGAAAAAACTTTTTTATGATTTTTTGCAAACATAATGAACTAGTGCAAAGTTCCCATGGGCACATAAACTGCAACTGTATGTAGGCTAGGCTACCACCACCAGAATATGTTTGACATTTGTCGCCTCATGTATCGGTACCCTAATATCACTGCACATGATGACATGCTTAAGGGCAATATTGAGAGAGTACATTTGCCATACAGTGTTTTTCATACAAACTCATGGTTTGGTTTTCATCCATTGTGGCTCGCAGATTAGGCTACACGTTTTTTTCCTCAAACATGAAAAAATGTCTCTTGCTGTGAAACATGTTCCTACGGAAGAGCATTAGGGCCAACAGCAGAGGTTGTTGTTTTTTTAAGCTTCTGAGTTTAAAGTTAAAATTCTGACTTTTTTCTCAGAAGTTATTTCTGACTTTTTTTTCTCAGAAATTCTGACTTTAATATCAGAAGTTATTTCAGACTTTTTTTCTCAGAAATTCTGACTTTAATATCAGAAATTCTGACTTCAATCTCAGAGGTTATTTGTTATTTCTGACTTTTTTCTCAGAAATTCTGACTTTAAACTCAGAAGCTTGAAAAAATAATAAACTCAGTTGTTGGCCCTAATGCTCTTCCGTATGTTCCTGACCCCTATAGCCGACCCTAAATAAATTGGATTTGCATCCTTGTTGATAGTGGTCATCCCAGAGTCTACAGTATGATTGGCTGCTGGGTTAGAGCTTCTATTGGTTCACCTCCTGGCCTTACGCCTCATACCGTGAACAACTCCGGTGAAGAACAGGGTCCGACCCCTATCCAGGAGTTTGGTTCCGGCGCCGGTGCTGTGCGTGGAGGTTAGCCCCACCAGGTGTAATTGGTATCGCTCCACCTCCCTCACAAGCTCCAGATCCTTCCCCCCCAGCGAGGTCACGTTCCATGTCCCCAGAGCCAGCCTTTGCCTCCCGGGTCCGGTCCGTCGGTGCCCTCCGCCTTCAATGCCACCTAGCTCGCAGCGCACCCGACCCCGACAATTCCTCCCGCGGGTGGTGGGTCGACGGGACGATGAAGGAGGAGATGGTGCTTCCACGTTGCTTGTTCGGGCTGGGCCCGGCCACCAGTCGCTCGCATGCGGGCCCTTCACCTGGGCCTGGCTCCAGACGAGGGCCCCGGGCTTCCTCCGGGCCAGGTCTCTCTTCCTTTTGGTTGTTCTGTCATCAGGGGATATCTCCAACACACCTGTGAAGAAGATGCTGGACCACTCTCCCTTGATCACGTCCTCTAGTTTCTCTCTCAGCTCAGAGACAGCCTTAGTCACATCACTGAAGAACTGAAGAGAAGGGACAGAGACGCTGGGGAGGTCTGAAGATACACTGGGACTGGAAACAGACTGGTAAAGATTCACTATAGGTCATTTATACCATGAGCTCATGAGCTAACTGGCTATCCCGCTCTTATTGTGCTGGATTAGCATTGGAAGCATTGAAACTGATGTGTCCAGGTGACAAGACCTATCTTCATTAATCAGACATTATTTCATGTCATTTCAATTCACAGCTATTTCAGTGGAAGGACTACCTTCCGTCCACTGCCTGAACCTTGCCTGACTGGAGAACCAAGAACCTGCCTGGACCTTGCCTGACTGGAGAACCAAGAACCTGCCTGAACCCCTCGTCTGTCTGACTACCACGTTCCTGCCTGACCCCCTCGCCTGTCTGACTACCACGTTCCTGCCTGACCCCCTCGCCTGTCTGACTACCACGTTCCTGCCTGACCCCCTCGCCTGTCTGACTACCACGTTCCTGCCTGACCCTCGCCAGTAAACGTGCCCCAACGTGGGTTTGTCCCCATACGCCTGTCATGTCTGCTCTTGGGTCCTCCTCCACTAGCCCTATCAGAATCTATTACAACATGTTTACGCATAGTAATTATGATAGTGATAGGGTGCAGAGATGGAAGAGGAAAAACAACAGCCAAACAGAGAGAGAGAGGGAGAGGGAAAGAGAGAGAGAGAGAGGGGGGGGGGGGGAGAGAGAGAGAGAGAAAGAGAGAAAGAGAGAGAGAGAGATTGAGAGGGGGGGGAGAGAGAGAGAGAGAGAGAGAGATGGAAAGACGGAGAGAAGGATGAAAGGATGTAAGGTGGGGACGGGGAGGAAGGGAGGGAAAGAGTTTTAGTAATAAGAGCAAATTCCACACATTTTCATACAGTAATGAGATGTCTTTCAGTTTCATATGCCTTTATTTAATCTTTACTTCAGGATGAAATATAACAGCCACTTAGGTAACAGTAGGAGAGAAAACAACTAACCAATCATTTAAACAGCAGTCATGAACACCAACATTCATGAATACCTGATTCAGTCATTATACAGAGAAAAAAAACCCTTATACAGTATCAAAGTTCATCAACAATATCATCTTTTTTAATAGATGTTTATGAATGAATGTAAGACAAAAGTATAATATACAATGATCAAGTTAAGATTACAATATTAAATAACCAAAGTTCAACTATTATAAACAAATGATGGCATGAAGATTTCCTTCTATTAGGCCTCCTGAAGTACAATGCAAGAACAATTATTAGTAATCAGCTGAATCTATAAAAACAAAATGACTGAGAAAAGCGTGACTGCATGAAGGCATACAAACCCAGGATAGAGTGGCTGGGTGAATCTAGTCTGAACTCTGCTTCATGAGGTTCCAAACTTGAGCCAGAGGCAACGTTACGTTCCTCTCCTCTTCCCCTGCCCCCCCCCCCCCCCCCTCATCTCCTCCCCCCTACTCTCCCCCCATCCTCTGGAAGGATCCCCCTCCCTCTACCACAGTTTACTGATCTCTGCACAGTCATTATAACCAAACACCCTTAACCCAGGATAGAGTGGCTGGGTGAATGTGGTCTGGACTTTGTGGAGGAGGGTCACTGTGTCAGAGACGCTGTAGAAGGACAGAGAACCTGCCTTGTGATCCAGGTACACTCCTACTCTGGAGGACTGAGGGCCTGATACTTTAGTCTCAACATTATTATGTCTGAACCTGTAACCAACCCTAGAGCAGCTTAAACAACAGGACTTGTTATTGAAACCAAACAAGTTGGAGGAGGAGGAGGAGGAGTCTGTTCTGCTGATGTCTTTATATGAGACTGCTATGAAAACACCACCTCTCCATTCCACCTCCCAGTAACAGCGCCCAGACAGAGGCTCTCTACACAGCACCTGGGAGTAGAAGGTGAATCTGTCTGGATTGTCAGGATATGACTGGATCTGCTCTGAACGTGTCACCTTCCTGTTTTCCCTTGACAGAGAGAGGGATGTGTGTGCTGTGTTTGGGTCCAGAGTGAGCGGACAGGAATCTGGGAACAGAGCAGAGACCAGATCAGAGTTAATAACATGACCGTTCATCTGACCCCCTTAAAGCTGGTATTGTTGATTTATCATTCAACAGAGAGAGGTGGAGACTTCACACACTCACAATGTAAGAAATGTGCTCTGGTCCTGGGCTCTGGAGGAGACAACACATCCACTAAAGAGACTTCACACACACACACACACACACACACACACACACACACACACACACACACACACACACACACACACACACACACACACACAAACACACACACATCAATTTTAAAGCCAAGTAGACAGTATACAGAGATGTGTTCAATGTGTTTCATTGTGAACCCCAAATATTTCTTCTGGTCACATTGTTTCTTATTGGACGAGACAGGATCACTTGTTGCTCTCCGTACTTTAGTGATATTTTTACAGAATAATTTTCTCAAAACTCTTCCAACACACCTGTGAAGGAGATGCTGGACCACTCTCCCTTGATCACGTCCTCTAGTTTCTCTCTCAGCTCAGAGACAGCCTTAGTCACATCACTGAAGAACTGAAGAGAAGGGACAGAGACGCTGGGGAGGTCTGAAGATACACTGGGACTGGAAACAGACTGGTAACTCTGGAGAGAGAGAGAGAGAGAGAGAGAGAGAGAGAGAGAGAGAGAGAGAGAGAGAGAGAGAGAGAAAGAGAGAGATAGGAAATAAACAGAAACACATACCGAGTGTACAGAATATTCTGCCTAATCAATAGACCAAACCAGGTGATGTTCACATGTCAGGTGCCAGGAGAGTCCAGCTACTGTACCTGGAGGAAGTGGATGTGGTCTTCTGTGTGTGAGAGCTGCTCCAGCTCCGCGTCTCTCCTCCTCAGCTCAGCTATCTCCTTCTCCAGTCTCTCCACCAGTCCTTCAGCCTGACTCACTGCTGCCCTCTGCTGGGCTCTGATCAGCTTCTTCACCTCAGAGCGCCTTCTCTCAATGGAGCAGATCAGCTCAGTGAAGATCCTCTCACTGTCCTGCTCTGCTGCCTGACCAGAGCGCTGGACAAAGAAAGAAAGAAAGAAAGAAAGAAAGAAAGAAAGAAAGAAAGAAAGAAAGAAAGAAAGAGTTCAAGTGAAACCAATAATCCTGAATGTGACAGTTATAACTGTCCTACAGGTATCTCCTAGCCTCATAACACCATCCTGATCTGTGGAGGAAAACTGAAAGAGAGCTGGTGAGTTCAGGATGGTCTCACGAGGCCTGGTATCTCCCTCCACCATAGCTAGAGTAGCTGACATCCTGATGCTGACCTGGAGAGACTCCACAGCCTGCTGGACCTCCTTCAGCTCCTTCTCTCTCTCCTGGACTCTCTGCTGGACTTTCTGCTGACTCAGACCCAGCTTTCTCTGGAGATAAACACACAAATTAAAACAAAACATTAAAAGTTACAGTAGAAACAGTACTGGAGCTCTGTCATAACACAGCTACAGTATCAGCAACATTGGTACAGCTGGTAAACATGAGATGAACTTCAACCCCTGACTGTCCACTCCAGGTATGTACGCTGTAGCTCTATATGCTAAAGGTGAAGTTTACATACATGGTAAAGATTTACTATAGGTCATTTATACAGGTATGTCATAGAAGCAAGTATCCATCCTTGGTATCAAAGGTGTATTTGACGTCACTCAGAAAATGAGCAGGACGACTCTCTCTTCATCATCATCATCATCATCATCATCATCATCTTCATCTGCTTATCCAGGGTCGGGTCGCGGAGGCAGCAGCTCCAGCAGGGGGCCCCAGACATCCCTTTCCCTAGCAGCATCAACCAGCTCTGCCTGGGGAATCTTTAGCCGCACGATCACGACTCTCTCTTGTGATGATCAATTAATGAGCTACTCTCTACTGTAGTTCTGCCTGCAGGCACTGAAAGAAGGACAATATCCCCCCTTCTAACATGTCAGGAGGGGGAAAAGTTTTGGGTCTGATGTCACTTTGATGGGGCAACATAAAAGTTCTCCTGCATTTCCTGATATGAGTCAGCACTTGGTGACGTTGTATAGTTCTTTATTGTACTGTATGTAGGCCAGATAAGAGTTCACAATGGACTTTTAACTTGTGACAGACTATGATAAAATAATAATCATCAAAGACTAAAAGTGGTGTTTGTCTCTGTCAAATTATCACTCATTTCAGTATTTTGGGTGGATATATTCCTACTTTTTAAATACATTTTAGCCGTAACCTATTCAGATCTCATGCACTGAAGACCTTTTATCCCCTTCAAAAAACATGGATGGAAAACAACCCTGTTTCTGTCATCTTGATTCAATGTTCATTCCAATTAACCTAAATCAAATCAAATCAAACTTTATTTGTATAGCGCACTTCATACATAGAGGCAACACAATGTGCTTTCTGACCTGGTCAGGTCTTACCTGTTTCTCTGCCCTCTCGGCTGTGGCTGACACCGTATCATGGCCTTTATGTGCATCCATGGTACACAGATAACAGATACACTGCTGGTCTGTCCGACAGAAGACCTCCAGCAGCTTGTCATGACGTGTGCAGATCCTGTCCTCCAGTCCACACGTGGCTTTGACCAGCTTGTGCTTCTTCAATCTAGGAACCTGGTAGTGGGGCTGGAGGTGAGTCTCACAGTAGGACAACAGACACACCAGACAGGACATGAGGGCGCTCTGCTTCCTGGGCCCAGTGCAGAGGTCACAGGTCACCAGCTCTGACCCAGCTGGGCTGGTCAGCTCAGAGGGAGCGGCCTGGGCTCCTCCTGTCTCCTTCAGCTTCTCCACCAGCTCAGCCAGCATGGTGTTCCTCATCAGGGCAGGCCTTGGAGTGAAGCTCCGTCTGCACTGGGGGCAGCTGTAGATTCCCTTCTGTTCATCCTGGTCCCAGCAGCCCTCGATACAGCTGCTACAGTAGTTGTGACCACAGTGGAGGGTGACTGGATCCTTTAAGAGGTCCAGACAGATAGAACAGGAAAACTGTTCCTGGTCAATCAGAACTCCCTTCTGGGCCATGCTGCTGTGTTTGGAACACGACGTGGTTACTCAGTCTTTCTCACACACGCAGAGCTAGAGAGAGATTAAGCTACTTTCGTTTCCTCAGAAGAGAGAGAGAATAGTGGGAGGAGCAAGGCATTTCCTGGTTCTGCCAGAGTGCTTTGAGAGAAAGAGAGATTGTGTGTTTTCTTGTTGTAATTCTTAGAGGTTATGACAACCATGTACAGCTTTTAATTCATGTCACATCATGTCACCATATCTCACAAAACATTTCTCAGTAGAATCTCTCACATATTTTATTTACTGAGAAGCTTATTGTCACGTCATGCTGTTCATAGACTGCTGTTCATTGTCCTGTAGAGCCCCCTGCTGGACAGATAGAGCACTGTATTATCTGTCATCTAGATTCTCAGTCAGAGGCTCAAGAGAAGTTGCCATGTTCTACAGACAGGCAAATGAATAAAGTTCATGACTCTAATTTTATTGGAGAATTACAGTGCATCCGGAAAGTATTCACACTTCACTTTTTCAACATTTTGTTATGTTACAGCCTTATTCCAAAATTGATTCAATTAATTTTTTCCCTCATCAATCTACATACAATACCCCATAATGACAGTGAAAAAACTTTTTTATGATTTTTTGCAAACATAATGAACTAGTGCAAAGTTCCCATGGGCACATAAACTGCAACTGTATGTAGGCTAGGCTACCACCACCAGAATATGTTTGACATTTGTCGCCTCATGTATCGGTACCCTAATATCACTGCACATGATGACATGCTTAAGGGCAATATTGAGAGAGTACAATTGCCATACAGTGTTTTTCATACAAACTCATGGTTTGGTTTTCATCCATTGTGGCTCGCAGATTAGGCTACACGTTTTTTTCCTCAAACATGAAAAAATGTCTCTTGCTGTGAAACATGTTCCTACGGAAGAGCATTAGGGCCAACAGCAGAGGTTGTTGTTTTTTTAAGCTTCTGAGTTTAAAGTCAGAAATTCTGACTTTTTTCTCAGAAGTTATTTCTGACTTTTTTTTCTCAGAAATTCTGACTTTAATCTCAGAAATTCTGACTTTAATCTCAGAAGTTATTTCAGACTTTTTTTCTTAGAAATTTTGACTTTAATATCAGAAATTCTGACTTCAATCTCAGAGGTTATTTGTTATTTCTGACTTTTTTCTCAGAAATTCTGACTTTAAACTCAGAAGCTTGAAAAAATAATAAACTCAGTTGTTGGCCCTAATGCTCTTCCGTATGTTCCTGACCCCTATAGCCGACCCTAAATAAATTGGATTTGCATCCTTGTTGATAGTGGTCATCCCAGAGTCTACAGTATGATTGGCTGCTGGGTTAGAGCTTCTATTGGTTCACCTCCTGGCCTTACGCCTCATACCGTGAACAACTCCGGAGAAGAACAGGGTCCGACCCCTATCCAGGAGTTTGGTTCCGGCGCCGGTGCTGTGCGTGGAGGTTAGCCCCACCAGGTGTAATTGGTATCGCTCCACCTCCCTAACAAGCTCCAGCTCCTTCCCCCCCAGCGAGGTCACGTTCTATGTCCCCAGAGCCAGCCATTGCCGCCCGGGTCCGGTCCGTCGGTGCCCTCCGCCTTCAATGCCACCTAGCTCGCAGCGCACCCGACCCCGACAATTCCTCCCGCGGGTGGTGGGTCGACGGGACGATGAAGGAGGAGATGGTGCTTCCACGTTGCTTGTTCGGGCTGGGCCCGGCCACCAGTCGCTCGCATGCGGGCCCTCCACCTGGGCCTGGCTCCAGACGAGGGCCCCGGGCTTCCTCCGGGCCAGGTCTCTCTTCCTTTTGGTTGTTCTGTCATCAGGGGATATCTCCAACACACCTGTGAAGAAGATGCTGGACCACTCTCCCTTGATCACGTCTTCTAGTTTCTCTCTCAGCTCAGAGACAGCCTTAGTCACATCACTGAAGAACTGAAGAGAAGGGACAGAGACGCTGGGGAGGTCTGAAGATACACTGGGACTGGAAACAGACTGGTAAAGATTCACTATAGGTCATTTATACCATGAGCCCATGAGCTAACTGGCTATCCCGCTCTTATTGTGCTGGATTAGCATTGGAAGCATTGAAACTGATGTGTCCAGGTGACAAGACCTATCTTAATTAATCAGACATTATTTCATGTCATTTCAATTCACAGCTATTTCGGTGAAAGACTAGCTTCCGTCCACTGCCTGAACCTTGCCTGACTGGAGAACCAAGAACCTGCCTGAAACTTGCCTGACTGGAGAACCAAGAACCTGCCTGAACCCCTCGTCTGTCTGACTACCACGTTCCTGCCTGACCCCCTCGCCTGTCTGACTACCACGTTCCTGCCTGACCCTCGCCAGTAAACGTGCCCCAACGTGGGTTTGTCCCCATACGCCTGTCATGTCTGCTCTTGGGTCCTCCTCCACTAGCCCTAACAGAATCTATTACAACATGTTTACGCATAGTAATTATGATAGTGATAGGGTGCAGAGATGGAAGAGGAAAAACAACAGCCAAACAGAGAGAGAGAGAGAGAGAGAAAGAGAGAGAGAGGGAGAGAGAGAGGGAAAGAGAGAGAGAGAGAGAGAGAGATGGAAAGACGGAGAGAGAGATGGAAAGACGGAGAGAAGGATGAAAGGATGTAAGGTGGTGACGGGGAGGAAGGGAGGGAAAGAGTTTTAGTAATAAGAGCAAATTCCACACATTTTCATACAGTAATGAGATGTCTTTCAGTTTCATATGCCTTTATTTAATCTTTACTTCAGGATGAAATATAACAGCCACTTAGGTAACAGTAGGAGAGAAAACAACTAACCAATCATTTAAACAGCAGTCATGAACACCAACATTCATGAATACCTGATTCAGTAATTATACAGAGAAAAAAAAACCTTATACAGTATCAAAGTTCATCAACAATATCATCCTTTATAATAGATGCTTATAAATGAATCTAAGACAAAAGTATTATATACAATGATCAAGTTGAAATTACAATATTAAAGAACCAAAGTTCAACAATTTTAAACAAATTATGGCATGAAGATTTCCTTCTATTAGGCCTCCTGAAGTACAATGCAAGAACAATTATTAGTAATCAGCTGAATCTATAAAAACAAAATGACTGAGAAAAGCATGACTGCATGAAGGCATACAAACCCAGGATAGAGTGGCTGGGTGAATCTTGTCTGAACTCTGCTTCATGAGGTTGCAAACTTGAGCCAGAGGCAACGTTACGTTCCTCTCCTCTTCCTCTGCCCCCCCCCCCTCATCTCCTCCCCCCTACTCTCCCCCCATCCTCTGGAAGGATCCCCCTCCCTCTACCACAGTTTACTGATCTCTGCACAGCTATTATTATTACAAAGCGTAATACCAGGATAGAGTGGCTGGGTGAATGTGGTCTGGACTTTGTGGAGGAGGGTGACTGTGTCAGAGACGCTGTAGAAGGACAGAGAACCTGCCTTGTGATCCAGGTACACTCCTACTCTGGAGGACTGAGGGCCTGATACTTTAGTCTCAACATTATTATGAATGAACCTGTAACCATCGCTAGAGCACCTTAAACACCAGGACTTGTTATAGGAACCAAACCAGGAGGAGGAGGAGGAGGAGTCTGCTCTGCTGATGTCTTTATATGAGACTGCTATGAAAACACCACCTCTCCATTCCACCTCCCAGTAACAGCGCCCAGACAGAGCCTCTCTACACAGCACCTGGGAGTAGTAGGTGAATCTGTCTGGATGGTCAGGATATGACTGGATCTGCTCTGAACGTGTCACCTTCCTGTTCTCCCCAGACAGAGAGAGGTATCTGTTTGCTGTGTTTGGGTCCAGAGTGAGCGGACAGGAATCTGGGAACAGAGCAGAGACCAGATCAGAGTTAATAACATGACCGTTCATCTGTCCCCCTTAAAGCTGGTATTGTTGATTTATCATTCAACAGAGAGAGGTGGAGACTTTACACACTCACAATGTAAGAAATGTGCTCTGGTCCTGGGCTCTGGAGGAGACAACACATCCACTAAAGAGACTTCAGACACACACACACACACACACACACACACACACACACACACACACACACACACACACACACACACACACACACACACACACAATCAATTTTAAAGCCAAGTAGACAGTATACAGAGATGTGTTCAATGTGTTTCATTGTGAACCCCAAATATTTCTTCTGGTCACATTGTTTCTTATTGGACGAGACAGGATCACTTGTTGCTCTCTGTACTTTAGTGATATTTTTACAGAATAATTTTCGCAAAACTCCTCCAACACACCTGTGAAGGAGATGCTGGACCACTCTCCCTTGATCACGTCCTCTAGTTTCTCTCTCAGCTCAGAGACAGCCTTAGTCACATCACTGAAGAACTGAAGAGAAGGGACAGAGACGCTGGGGAGGTCTGAAGATACACTGGGACTGGAAACAGACTGGTAACTCTGGAGAGAGAGAGAGAGAGAGAGAGAGAGAGAGAGAGAGAGAGAGAGAGAGAGAGAGAGAGAGAGAAAGAGAGAGAGAGAGAAAGAGAGCGAGAGAGAGAGAGAGAGAGAGAGAAAGAGAGAGATAGGAAATAAACAGAAACACATACCAAGTGTACAGAATATTCTGCCTAATCAATAGACCAAACAAGGTGATGTTCACATGTCAGGTACCAGGAGAGTCCAGCTACTGTACCTGGAGGAAGTGGATGTGGTCTTCTGTGTGTGAGAGCTGCTCCAGCTCCGCGTCTCTCCTCCTCAGCTCAGCTATCTCCTGCTCCAGTCTCTCCACCAGTCCTTCAGCCTCACTCACTGCTGCCCTCTGCTGGGCTCTGATCAGCTCCTTCACCTCAGAGCGCCTTCTCTCAATGGAGCAGATCAGCTCAGTGAAGATCCTCTCACTGTCCTGCTCAGCTGCCTGACCAGAGCGCTGGACAAAGAAAGAAAGAAAGAAAGAAAGAAAGAAAGAAAGAAAGAAAGAAAGAAAGAAAGAGTTCAAGTGAAACCAATAATCCTGAATGTGACAGTTATAACTGTCCTACAGGTATCTCCTAGCCTCATAACACCATCCTGATCTGTGGAGGAAAACTGAAAGAGAGCTGGTGAGTTCAGGATGGTCTCACGAGGCCAGGTATCTCCCTCCACCATAGCTAGAGTAGCTGACATCCTGATGCTGACCTGGAGAGACTCCACAGCCTGCTGGACCTCCTTCAGCTCCTTCTCTCTCTCCTGGACTCTCTGCTGGACTTTCTGCTGACTCAGACCCAGCTTTCTCTGGAGATAAACACACAAATTACAAGAAAACATTAAAAGTTACAGTAGAAACAGTACTGGATCTCTGTCATAACACAGCTACAGTATCAGCAACATTGGTACTGCTGGTAAACATGAGATGAACTTCAACCCCTGACTGTCCACTCCAGGTATGTACGCTGTAGCTCTATATGCTAAAGGTGAAGTTTACATACATGGTAAAGATTTACTATAGGTCATTTATACAGGTATGTCATAGAAGCAAGTATCCATCCTTGGTATCAAAGGTGTATTTGACGTCACTCAGAAAATGAGCAGGACGACTCTCTCTTCATCATCATCATCATCATCATCATCTTCATCTGCTTATCCAGGGTCGGGTCGCGGAGGCAGCAGCTCCAGCAGGGGGCCCCAGACATCCCTTTCCCTAGCAGCATCAACCAGCTCTGCCTGGGGAATCTTTAGCCGCACACGATCACGACTCTCTCTTGTGATGATCAATTAATGAGCTACTCTCTACTGTAGTTCTGCCTGCAGGCACTGAAAGAAGGACAATATCCCCCCTTCTAACATGTCAGGAGGGGGAAAAGTTTTGGGTCTGATGTCACTTTGATGGGGCAACATAAAAGTTCTCCTGCATTTCCTGATATGAGTCAGCACTTGGTGACGTTGTATAGTTCTTTATTGTACTGTATGTAGGCCAGATAAGAGTTCACAATGGACTTTTAACTTGTGACAGACTATGATACAATAATAATCATCAAAGACTAAAAGTGGTGTTTGTCTCGGTCAAATTATCACTCATTTCAGTATTTTGGGTTGATATATTCCTACTTTTTAAATACATTTTAGCCGTAACCTATTCAGATCTCATGCACTGAAGACCTTTTATCCCCTTCAAAAAACATGGATGGAAAACAACCCTGTTTCTGTCATCTTGATTCAATGTTCATTCCAATTAACCTAAATCAAATCAAATCAAACTTTATTTGTATAGCGCACTTCATACATAGAGGCAACACAATGCGCTTTCTGACCTGGTCAGGTCTTACCTGTTTCTCTGCCCTCTCGGCTGTGGCTGACACCGTATCATGGCCTTTATGTGCATCCATGGTACACAGATAACAGATACACTGCTGGTCTGTCCGACAGAAGACCTCCAGCAGCTTGTCATGACGCGTGCAGATCTTCTCCTCCAGTCCACACGTGGCTTTGACCAGCTTGTGCTTCTTCAATCTGGGAACCTGGTAGTGGGGCTGGAGGTGAGTCTCACAGTAGGACAACAGACACACCAGACAGGACATGAGGGCGCTCTGCTTCCTGGGCCCAGTGCAGAGGTCACAGGTCACCAGCTCTGACCCAGCTGGGCTGGTCAGCTCAGGGGGAGCGGCCTGGGCTCCTCCTGTCTCCTTCAGCTTCTCCACCAGCTCAGCCAGCATGGTGTTCCTCCTCAGAGCAGGCCTGGGAGTGAAGATCTCTCTGCACTGTGGGCAGCTGTAGACTCTCTTCTGCTCATCCTGGTTAAAGCAGTCCTCGATACAGCTGCTACAGTAGCTGTGACCACAGTGGAGGGTGACTGGATCCTTTAAGAGGTCCAGACAGATAGAACAGGAAAACTGTTCCTGGTCAATCAGAACTCCCTGCTGAGCCATGCTGGTGTGTCAGGGACACAGTCACTCACTCACAGACGCAGAGAGATAAGAGTTTGAGAGAGAAAAAGCAAGAGAGCGAGAGAGACGGAGAGAACACTTTCGTTTCCTAAGAATAGAGAGTGAGTAGGCTACTGGGAGGAGCAAGGGATTTCCTGGTTCTGCAAGGGGGCGTGGTTTAGAGAGAGAGAGAGAGAGAGAGAGAAAGTGTGTGTGTGTGTGTGTGTGAGAGTGAGAGAAAGAGAGAGAGAGAGAGAGAGAGAGAGAGAGAGAGAGAGAGAGAGAGAGAGAGAAGAAGAAAGGAGATTTCTAATTGTTTTGTCCTTTGCTTGATATTTCCAACAAAAAATATCTACATAGTGATGATTGTTCATTTCAACTGAGGTCAGGTGTCTGCTGGAAGGGATTAACCCTTCACATATGAACTGTTGCAATATTAAATATCTTGTTCATGTTCTAAAGTACTGAATCCCTGTGTCCTGTGTGTATTCCTGCTCATCAACTCTAGTTTGATCGATGTAGAGCTTTTAGAAAGCAAGTGCACAGATTTATCAGAAGCAGAACACTCCGAAAATGCACCAAACCTGATCTGTTGTACAGATAAAACTCTAGACGACATGTTAGAAAAGCATTGTGTAGGGTTGGCCGGTGTAATGTAGGCAGGAAAACAGAAAACAACATGAGCTGCTAGCATGGTTTATTCACCATCATTTTCGCGGTACATTTTCACTTCACTTTCTGTATTATATTCTATCATTACTCACAATGTGGAACAACCAATAGTCTGAACTTAGAGTGCCACCTAGTGGCGTAACTGGATATAGAACTGCGTTGCGTTATGCCTTAATGCCAGTATTGTACAACACAACACATTTGTTTTTCATATTTAATGTTCATTCCAATAGCATTAAGAAAGTACACCATAGAAAATATTCCACATGTATCTACATTTATTGAAAATGTTTCACTTTGGGTTACGGACTATTAATCAGTAGGAACAGCCAACCCTTATTCCAGCATTTAAATAGTCTTTGACCTTTGTCTATATCAACTTTCTTTGAACTTTGACTTCACATGTCTGGTTTTGCTGTTCATCACGCTGGTTTACCACCCGTCCCATCCTCAGAAGATACTGGGAACTGATGGTGCTCTTCAATTCCCTCAACGTGCTTGTGCGCTGTGAATGGCATCTCTGAATCCCTGTGTACCCCTTCCTCCCTCCTCACGCCATGACATCTCCTCCCTTTGACGCACTGATATTACATTCATCCCCCCGTCTCCTCTTCCTCTCCTCTCCTCTCCTCTCCTCTCCTCTCCTCTCCTCTCCTCTCCTCTCCTCTCCTCTCCTCTCCTCTCCTCTCCTCTCCTCTCCTCTCCTCTCCTCTCCTCTCCTCTCCTCTCCTCCTCTCCTGTATCACACCCTAACAAACACCAGTCTGGCTGAGTACGCCAGGTCGGACAGATAGAGCAGGAAGTTGAGGGCGGAGAGCACCGACACGGCCACAAGCCGGGGGGGGTCTCTGGCCGCCGCCCAGGTAGCGCTTGTGGAACTGGAAGACGTGCCAGATGACGGTGGCCGTCAGGTACATGAGCGCCCCCAGCAGGCCGTAGGTGGACAGGAAGCTGGGGAAGGGGAACGGGAGGCAGCTGGTGCACTCGCCCACGCAGAGGACCACCACGGCGGCCGACAGGATGAAGCAGACGCAGTAGACCAGCATGCACCACTTGAGCGCCGAGTGGCCGTCGTACGACACGGGCTCGCTGACCAGCACGAAGATGAGGCACGCCATGGACGTCTGGCACACCTTGAGGAGGCCCGGCGCCGTGGCCATGTAACCCGCCTCCTCCCCGGGCTTCGCCCTCGACAGGCTCACCTCCACCAGGTACGCCGCAGCCGCCCCGCAGGAAGTAGACGGGGAAGACGACGGAGGCGGAGAGGCAGAGCGCGGCGGCGTAGCCGGCCAGTGTGACGGGGAGGTTGGCCCAGGAGACGGGGACGCGGGCCTGGAGGCCCAGCTGCTCGGTCAGGAGGACCAGCACGGTGCCGGCGAAGCTGGCAGCCCAGCAGAAGACGCACCAGTCGGCCACGCCCTCCTGGGGGAGCCCCGCCCCGTGGGCGACCAGGCTGAAGGACACGCAGGCGAACGCCAGCGCCGCCACCCGGACCCACAGCAGCTGGGAGGGGGGCAGGAGTACCAGCGGCATGGCGGCTCAGTTCACAGTCAAGGGCAATGGAGGGAAGGGGGGGATTTGTAGTCTCTGGGAGTTGTAGTCCCGGCAAAGTTCCGCGGCACGGACGACTTCCTGTAGGTGCGGTTGTTCCGGAGGGGCGTCTGGGTTTTGGGCGGGTGCTTCTTGTGCCGTCCTGGACCAGGGGTCTGTAGAGGGGATGAAGGAGAGAAAGGGACTCTGTTTTATGGGAAATCACATGAGACTCAAATTGAAAGTGAATGCGTATGTTTACACTTTCTTCGGCCTACCGGCTGGGCCTCATCCATGAGTCTCCACGCCTCGTTAGTTCTTCTGACTAGGGTTGTTTGAAACATGCCAGTGGTCTTTCTTTTATCGGGACAGTGGTCTTTCTTTTATCACTTGTGTTTGCTTTATTAAAGGCTTTTATTTTGTTTTTTTAAACTGGTTTTGATGATACTCTATGAAAGTACAAATGGAGTTCTTGCAGTCAATATAAGATAGATAAACACCTAAAATACATCAACATGCCTTTGTTCCTTCCTTCAGACTACAACCTCACATTGGGAATGTGATACCATAATTTATTCTCCAATTGCGCGGAAATAGTTTTTGAGATGCCAGCAATCCAGTAAACGACAACTCAAACATGCAGCAGTTGGGCAGACTACTGAACAGTGCAGTAGAATGTGTGGCAAAGGCCTATATGAAGAACACAGTACAGGCTCAAGAGGGAGCAGCACCAGTGTGAGGCCTGTTAAGGTTCATACTGTAACAAGGAAACAGAAAGTCTATTAGACAGAATGGGGGAATTCCTGTTTTTTTCGGCTCTGGCGCCCTCTAGTGTCTTTATGTTTTGCTGCTGTTACGTTAACTGGTAAAGATTCACTATAGGTCATTTATACCATGAGCTCATGAGCTAACTGGCTATCCCGCTCTTAGTGTGCTGGATTAGCATTGGAAGCATTGGAACTGATGTGTCCAGGTGACAAGACCTATCTTAATTTATCAGACATTATTTCATGTCATTTCAATTCACAGCTATTTCAGTGGAAGGACTAGCTTCCGTCCACTGCCTGAACCGTGCCTGACTGGAGAACCAAGAACCTGCCTGAACCTTGCCTGACTGGAGAACCAAGAACCTGCCTGAACCCCTCGTCTGTCTGACTACCACGTTCCTGCCTGACCCCCTCGCCTGTCTGACTACCACGTTCCTGCCTGACCCTCGCCAGTAAACGTGCCCCAACGTGGGTTTGTCCCCATACGCCTGTCATATCTGCTCTTGGGTCCTCCTCCACTAGCCCTAACAGAATCTATTACAACATGTTTACGCATAGTAATTATGATAGTGATAGGGTGCAGAGATCGAAGAGGAAAAACAACAGCCAAACAGAGAGAGAGAGAGAGAGAGAGAGAGAGGGAAAGAGAGAGAGAGAGAGATGGAAAGACGGAGAGAAGGATGAAAGGATGTAAGGTGATGACGGGGAGGAAGGGAGAGAAAGAGTTTTAGTAATAAGAGCAAATTCCACACAATTTCATACAGTAATGAGATGTCTTTCAGTTACATATGCTTTTATTTACTCTTTACTTCAGGATGAAATATAACAGCCACTTAGGTAACAGTAGGGGAGAAACAACTAACCAATCATTTAAACAGCAGTCATGAACACCAACATTCATGAATACCTGATTCAGTCATTATACAGAGAAAAAAAAAAACTATACAGTATCAAAGTTCATCAACAATATCATCCTTTATAATAGATGCTTATAAATGAATCTAAGACAAAAGTATTATATACAATGATCAAGTTGAAATTACAATATTAAAGAACCAAAGTTCAACAATTATAAACAAATGATGGCATGAAGATTTCCTTCTATTAGGCCTCCTGAAGTACAATGCAAGAACAATTATTAGTAATCAACTGAATCTATAAAAACAAAATGACTGAGAAAACCGTGACTGCATGAAGGCATACAAACCCAGGATAGAGTGGCTGGGTGAATATTGTCTGAACTCTGCTTCATGAGGTTCCAAACTTGAGCCAGAGGCAACGTTACGTTCCTCTCCTCTTCCCCTGCCCCCCCCTCCCCCTCCCCCCCCCTCATCTCCTCCCCCCTACTCTCCCCCCATCCTCTGGAAGGATCCCCTTCCCTCTACCACAGTTTACTGATCTCTGCACAGACATTATAACAACAAACCCTTAACCCAGGATAGAGTGGCTGGGTGAATGTGGTCTGGACTTTGTGGAGGAGGGTCACTGTGTCAGAGACGCTGTAGAAGGACAGAGAACCTGCCTTGTGATCCAGGTACACTCCTACTCTGGAGGACTGAGGGCCTGATAGTTCAGTCTCAACCTTATTATGAATGAACATGTAACCATCGCTAGAGCACCTTAAACACCAGGACTTGTTATTGAAACCAAACCCGGAGGAGGAGAAGTCTGTTCTGCTGATGTCTTTATATGAGACTGTTATGAAAACACCACCTCTCCATTCCACCTCCCAGTAACAGCGCCCAGACAGAGCCTCTCTACACAGCACCTGGGCGAGGCGGGTGAATCTGTCTGGATGGTCAGGATATGACTGGATCTGCTCTGAACCTGTCACCTTCCTGTTCTCCCCAGACAGAGAGAGGGATGTGTTTGCTGTGTTTGGGTCCAGAGTGAGCGGACAGGAATCTGGGAACAGAGCAGAGACCAGATCAGAGTTAATAACATGACCGTTCATCTGTCCCCCTTAAAGCTGGTATTGTTGATTTATCATTCAACAGAGAGAGGTGGAGACTTCACAAACTCACAATGTAAGAAATGTGCTCTGGTCCTGGGCTCTGGAGGAGACAACACATCCACTAAAGAGACTTCAGACACACACACACACACACACACACACACACACACACACACACACACACACACACACACACACACACACACACACACACACACACAATCAATTTTAAAGCCAAGTAGACAGTATACAGAGATGTGTTCAATGTGTTTCATTGTGAACCCCAAATCTTTCTTCTGGTCACATTGTTTCTTATTGGACGAGACAGGATCACTTGTTGCTCTCCGTACTTAAGTGATATTTTTACAGAATAATTTTCTCAAAACTCCTCCAACACACCTGTGAAGGAGATGCTGGACCACTCTCCCTTGATCACGTCCTCTAGTTTCTCTCTCAGCTCAGAGACAGCCTTAGTCACATCACTGAAGAACTGAAGAGAAGGAACAGAGACGCTGGGGAGGTCTGAAGATACACTGGGACTGGAAACAGACTGGTAACTCTGGAGAGAGAGAGAGAGAGAGAGAGAGAGAGAGAGAGAGAGAAAGAGAGCGAGAGAGAGAGAGAGAGAGAGAGAGAAAGAGAGAGAGAGAGAGAGAGAGAGAGAGAGAGAGAGAGAGAGAGAGAGAGAGAAAGAGAGAGATAGGAAATAAACAGAAACACATACCAAGTGTACAGAATATTCTGCCTAATCAATAGACCAAACCAGTTGATGTTCACATGTCAGGTACCAGGAGAGTCCAGCTACTGTACCTGGAGGAAGTGGATGTGGTCTTCTGTGTGTGAGAGCTGCTCCAGCTCCGCGTCTCTCCTCCTCAGCTCAGCTATCTCCTTCTCCAGTCTCTCCACCAGTCCTTCAGCCTGACTCACTGCTGCCCTCTGCTGGGCTCTGATCAGCTCCTTCACCTCAGAGCGCCTTCTCTCAATGGAGCAGATCAGCTCAGTGAAGATCCTCTCACTGTCCTGCTCAGCTGCCTGACCAGAGCGCTGGACAAAGAAAGAAAGAAAGAAAGAAAGATAGAAAGAAAGAAAGAAAGAGTTCAAGTGAAACCAATAATCCTGAATGTGACAGTTATAACTGTCCTACAGGTATCTCCTAGCCTCATAACACCATCCTGATCTGTGGAGGAAAACTGAAAGAGAGCTGGTGAGTTCAGGATGGTCTCACGAGGCCTGGTATCTCCCTCCACCATAGCTAGAGTAGCTGACATCCTGATGCTGACCTGGAGAGACTCCACAGCCTGCTGGACCTCCTTCAGCTCCTTCTCTCTCTCCTGGACTCTCTGCTGGACTTTCTGCTGACTCAGACCCAGCTTGCTCTGGAGATAAACACACAAATTACAACAAAACATTGACATCTGTCCAATTATCACTCATTTCAGTATTTTGGGTGGATATATTCCTACTTTTTAAATACATTTTAGCCGTAACCTATTCAGATCTCATGCACTGAAGACCTTTTATCCCCTTCAAAAAACATGGATGGAAAACCACCCTGTTTCTGTCATCTTGATTCAATGTTCATTCCAATTAACCTAAATCAATTCAAATCAAACTTTATTTGTATAGCGCACTTCATACACAGAGGCAACACAATGCGCTTTCTGACCTGGTCAGGTCTTACCTGTTTCTCTGCCCTCTCGGCTGTGGCTGACACCGTATCATGGCCTTTATGTGCATCCATGGTACACAGATAACAGATACACTGCTGGTCTGTCCGACAGAAGACGTCCAGCAGCTTGTCATGACGCGTGCAGATCCTCTCCTCCAGTCCACACGTGGCTTTGACCAGCTTGTGCTTCTTCAGACCAGGAACCTGGTAGTGGGGCTGGAGGTGAGTCTCACAGTAGGACACCAGACACACCAGACAGGACATGAGGGCTCTCTGCTTCCTGGTCCCGGTGCAGAGGTCACAGGTCACCAGCTCTGACCCAGCTGGGCTGGTCAGCTCAGAGGGGGCGGCCTGGGCTCCTCCTGTCTCCTTCAGCTTCTCCACCACCTCAGCCAGCATGGTGTTCCTCCTCAGAGCAGGCCTGGGAGTGAAGATCTCTCTGCACTGTGGGCAGCTGTAGATTCCCACATTCTGTTCATCCTGGTTAAAGCAGTCCTCGATACAGCTGCTACAGTAGCTGTGACCACAGGGGAGGGTGACTGGATCCTTTAAGAGGTCCAGACAGATAGAACAGGAAAACTGTTCCTGGTCAATCAGAACTCCCTTCTGGGCCATGCTGCTGTGTTTGGAACACGACATGGTTACTCAGTCTTTCTCACACACGCAGAGCTAGAGAGAGATTAAGCTACTTTCGTTTCCTCAGAAGAGAGAGAGAATAGTGGGAGGAGCAAGGCATTTCCTGGTTCTGCCAGAGTGCTTTGAGAGAAAGAGAGATTGTGTGTTTTCTTGTTGTAATTCTTAGAGGTTATGACAACCATGTACAGCTTTTAATTCATGTCACATCATGTCACCATATCTCACAAAACATCTCTCAGTAGAATCTCTCACATATTTTATTTAGTGAGAAGCTTATTGTCACGTCATGCTGTTAGACTGCTGTTCATTGTCCTGTAGAGCCCCCTGCTGGACAGATAGAGCACTGTATTATCTGTCATCTAGATTCTCAGTCAGAGGCTCAAGAGAAGTTGCCATGTTCTACAGACAGGCAAATGAAGAAAGTTCATGACTCTAATTTTATTGGAGAATTACAGTGCATCCGGAAAGTATTCACACTTCACTTTTTCAACATTTTGTTATGTTACAGCCTTATTCCAAAATTGATTCAATTCATTTTTTCCCTCATCAATCTACATACAATACCCCATAATGACAGTGAAAAAACTTTTTTATTATTTTTTGCAAACATAATGAACTAGTGCAAAGTTCCCATGGGCACATAAACTGCAACTGTATGTAGGCTAGGCTACCACCACCAGGATATGTTTGACATTTGTCGCCTCATGTATCGGTACCCTAATATCACTGCACATGATGACATGCTTAAGGGCAATATTGAGAGAGTACATTTGCCATACAGTGTTTTTCATACAAACTCATGGTTTGGTTTTCATCCATTGTGGCTCGCAGATTAGGCTACACGTTTTTTTCCTCAAACATGAAAAAATGTCTCTTGCTGTGAAACATGTTCCTACGGAAGAGCATTAGGGCCAACAGCAGAGGTTGTTGTTTTTTTAAGCTTCTGAGTTTAAAGTCAGAAATTCTGACTTTTTTCTCAGAAGTTATTTCTGACTTTTTTTTCTCAGAAATTCTGACTTTAATCTCAGAAGTTATTTCAGACTTTTTTTTCTCAGAAATTCTGACTTTAATATCAGAAATTCTGACTTCAATCTCAGAGGTTATTTGTTATTTCTGACTTTTTTCTCAGAAATTCTGACTTTAAACTCAGAAGCTTGAAAAAATAATAAACTCAGTTGTTGGCCCTAATGCTCTTCCGTATGTTCCTGACCCCTATAGCCGACCCTAAATAAATTGGATTTGCATCCTTGTTGATAGTGGTCATCCCAGAGTCTACAGTATGATTGGCTGCTGGGTTAGAGCTTCTATTGGTTCACCTCCTGGCCTTACGCCTCATACCGTGAACAACTCCGGAGAAGAACAGGGTCCGACCCCTATCCAGGAGTTTGGTTCCGGCGCCGGTGCTGTGCGTGGAGGTTAGCCCCATCAGGTGTAATTGGTATCGCTCCACCTCCCTCACAAGCTCCAGCTCCTTCCCCCCCAGCGAGGTCACGTTCTATGTCCCCAGAGCCAGCCTTTGCCGCCCGGGTCCGGTCCGTCGGTGCCCTCCGCCTTCAATGCCACCTAGCTCGCAGCGCACCCGACCCCGACAATTCCTCCCGCGGGTGGTGGGTCGACGGGACGATGAAGGAGGAGATGGTGCTTCCACGTTGCTTGTTCGGACTGGGCCCGGCCACCAGTCGCTCGCATGCGGGCCCTCCACCTGGGCCTGGCTCCAGACGAGGGCCCCGGGCTTCCTCCGGGCCAGGTCTCTCTTCCTTTTGGTTGTTCTGTCATCAGGGGATATCTCCAACACACCTGTGAAGAAGATGCTGGACCACTCTCCCTTGATCACGTCTTCTAGTTTCTCTCTCAGCTCAGAGACAGCCTTAGTCACATCACTGAAGAACTGAAGAGAAGGGACAGAGACGCTGGGGAGGTCTGAAGATACACTGGGACTGGAAACAGACTGGTAAAGATTCACTATAGGTCATTTATACCATGAGCTCATGAGCTAACTGGCTATCCCGCTCTTAGTGTGCTGGATTAGCATTGGAAGCATTGAAACTGATGTGTCCAGGTGACAAGACCTATCTTAATTAATCAGACATTATTTCATGTCATTTCAATTCACAGCTATTTCAGTGAAAGACTAGCTTCCGTCCACTGCCTGAACCTTGCCTGACTGGAGAACCAAGAACCTGCCTGAAACTTGCCTGACTGGAGAACCAAGAACCTGCTTGAACCCCACGCCTGTCTGACTACCACTCTCTGCCTGACCCCCTCGCCTGTCTGACTACCACGTTCCTGCCTGACCCCCTCGCCTGTCTGACTACCACGTTCCTGCCTGACCCTCGCCAGTAAACGTGCCCCAACGTGGGTTTGTCCCCATACGCCTGTCATGTCTGCTCTTGGGTCCTCCTCCACTAGCCCTAACAGAATCTATTACAACATGTTTACGCATAGTAATTATGATAGTGATAGGGTGCAGAGATGGAAGAGGAAAAACAACAGCCAAACAGAGAGAGAGAGAGAGAGAGAGAGAGAGAGAGAGAGAAAGAGAGAGAGAGGGAGAGAGAGAGGGAAAGAGAGAGAGAGAGAGAGAGATGGAAAGACGGAGAGAAGGGTGAAAGGATGTAAGGTGGTGACGGGGAGGAAGGGAGGGAAAGAGTTTTAGTAATAAGAGCAAATTCCACACATTTTCATACAGTAATGAGATGTCTTTCAGTTTCATATGCCTTTATTTAATCTTTACTTCAGTTTGAAATATAACAGCCACTTAGGTAACAGTAGGAGAGAAAACAACTAACCAATCATTTAAACAGCAGTCATGAACACCAATATTCATGAATACCTGATTCAGTAATTATACAGAGAAAAAAAACCCTTATACAGTATCAAAGTTCATCAACAATATCATCCTTTATAATAGATGCTTATAAATGAATCTAAGACAAAAGTATTATATACAATGATCAAGTTGAAATTACAATATTAAAGAACCAAAGTTCAACAATTATAAACAAATGATGGAATGAAGATTTCCTTCTATTAGGCCTCTTGAAGTACAATGCAAGAACAATTATTAGTAATCAACTGAATCTATAAAAACAAAATGACTGAGAAAAGCGTGACTGCATGAAGGCATACAAACCCAGGATAGAGTGGCTGGGTGAATCTAGTCTGAACTCTGCTTCATGAGGTTCCAAACCTGAGCCAGAGGCAACGTTACGTTCCTCTCCTCTTCCCCTCCCCCCCCCCCCCCCCCCTCATCTCCTCCCCCCTACTCTCCCCCCATCCTCTGGAAGGATCCCCCTCCCTCTACCACAGTTTACTGATCTCTGCACAGGGATTACAACCAGAAACCACAAACCCAGTATAGAGTGGCTGGGTGAATGTGGTCTGGACTTTGTGGAGGAGGGTGACTGTGTCAGAGACGCTGTAGAAGGACAGAGAACCTGCCTTGTGATCCAGGTACACTCCTACTCTGGAGGACTGAGGGCCTGATACTTTAGTCACAACATTATTATGAATGAACCAGTAACCATCGCTAGAGCAGCTTAAACACCAGGACTTGTTATTGAAACCAAACCCGGAGGAGGAGGAGTCTGTTCTGCTGATGTCTTTATATGAGACTGCTATTAAAACACCCCCTCTCCATTCCACCTCCCAGTAACAGCGCCCAGACAGAGCCTCTCTACACAGCACCTGGGGGTAGCGGGTGAATCTGTCTGGATGGTCAGGATATGACTGGATCTGCTCTGAACGTGTCACCTTCCTGTTCTCCCCAGACAGAGAGAGGGATCTGTTTGCTGTGTTTGGGTCCAGAGTGAGCGGACAGGAATCTGGGAACAGAGCAGAGACCAGATCAGAGTTAATAACATGACCGTTCATCTGTCCCCCTTAAAGCTGGTATTGTTGATTTATCATTCAACAGAGAGAGGTGGAGACTTCACACACTCACAATGTAAGAAATGTGCTCTGGTCCTGGGCTCTGGAGGAGACAACACACCCACTAAAGAGACTTCAGAAATACACACACACACACACACACACACACACACACACACACACACACACACACACACACACACACACACACACACATCAATTTTAAAGGCAAGTAGACAGTATACAGAGATGTGTTCAATGTGTTTCATTGTGAACCCCAAATATTTCTTCTGGTCACATTGTTTCTTATTGGACGAGACAGGATCACTTTTGCTCTCCGTACTTTAGTGATATTTTTACAGAATAATTTTCTCAAAACTCTTCCAACACACCTGTGAAGGAGATGCTGGACCACTCTCCCTTGATCACGTCCTCTAGTTTCTCTCTCAGCTCAGAGACAGACTTAGTCACATCACTGAAGAACTGAAGAGAAGGGACAGAGACGCTGGGGAGGTCTGAAGATACACTGGGACTGGAAACAGACTGGTAACTCTGGAGAGAGAGAGAGAGAGAGAAAGAGAGAGAGAGAGAGAGGGAGAGAGAGAGAGAGAGAGAAAGAGAGAGAGAGAGAGAGAGAGAGAGAAAGAGAGAGATAGGAAATAAACAGAAACACATACCAAGTGTACAGAATATTCTGCCTAATCAATAGACCAAACCAGTTGATGTTCACATGTCAGGTACCAGGAGAGTCCAGCTACTGTACCTGGAGGAAATGGATGTGGTCTTCTGTGTGTGAGAGCTGCTCCAGCTCCGCGTCTCTCCTCCTCAGCTCAGCTATCTCCTTCTCCAGTCTCTCCACCAGTCCTTCAGCCTGACTCACTGCTGCCCTCTGCTGGGCTCTGATCAGCTCCTTCACCTCAGAGCGCCTTCTCTCAATGGAGCAGATCAGCTCAGTGAAGATCCTCTCACTGTCCTGCTCAGCTGCCTGACCAGAGCGCTGGACAAAGAAAGAAAGAAAGAAAGAAAGATAGAAAGAAAGAAAGAAAGAAAGAAAGAAAGAAAGAAAGAAAGAAAGAAAGAAAGAAAGAAAGAAAGAAAGAAAGAAAGAAAGAAATTAAGAAAGAAAGAGTTCAAGTGAAACCAATAATCCTGAATGGGACAGTTATAACTGTCCTACAGGTATCTCCTAGCCTCATAACACCATCCTGATCTGTGGAGGAAAACTGAAAGAGAGCTGGTGAGTTCAGGATGGTTTCACGAGGCCTGGTATCTCCCTCCACCATAGCTAGAGTAGCTGACATCCTGATGCTGACCTGGAGAGACTCCAAAGCCTGCTGGACCTCCTTCAGCTCCTTCTCTCTCTCCTGGACTCTCTGCTGGACTTTCTGCTGACTCAGACCCAGCTTTCTCTGGAGATAAACACACAAATTACAACAAAACATTAAAAGTTACAGTAGAAACAATACTGGAGCTCTGTCATAACACAGCTACAGTATCAGCAACATTGGTACAGCTGGTAAACATGAGATGAACTTCAACCCCTGACTGTCCACTCCAGGTATGTACGCTGTAGCTCTATATGCTAAAGGTGAAGTTTACATACATGGTAAAGATTTACTATAGGTCATTTATACAGGTATGTCATAGAAGCAAGTATCCATCCTTGGTATCAAAGGTGTATTTGACGTCACTCAGAAAATGAGCAGGACGACTCTCTCTTCATCATCATCATCATCATCATCTTCATCTGCTTATCCAGGGTCGGGTCGCGGAGGCAGCAGCTCCAGCAGGGGGCCCCAGACATCCCTTTCCCTAGCAGCATCAACCAGCTCTGCCTGGGGAATCTTTAGCCGCACACGATCACGTCTCTCTCTTGTGATGATCAATTAATGAGCTACTCTCTACTGTAGTTCTGCCTGCAGGCACTGAAAGAAGGACAATATCCCCCCTTCTAACATGTCAGGAGGGGGAAAAGTTTTGGGTCTGATGTCACTTTGATGGGGCAACATAAAAGTTCTCCTGCATTTCCTGATATGAGTCAGCACTTGGTGACGTTGTATAGTTCTTTATTGTACTGTATGTAGGCCAGATAAGAGTTCACAATGGACTTTTAACTTGTGACAGACTATGATAAAATAATAATCATCAAAGACTAAAAGTGGTGTTTGTCTCGGTCAAATTATCACTCATTTCAGTATTTTGGGTTGATATATTCCTACTTTTTAAATACATTTTAGCCGTAACCTATTCAGATCTCATGCACTGAAGACCTTTTATCCCCTTCAAAAAACATGGATGGAAAACAACCCTGTTTCTGTCATCTTGATTCAATGTTCATTCCAATTAACCTAAATCAAATCAAATCAAACTTTATTTGTATAGCGCACTTCATACATAGAGGCAACACAATGCGCCTTCTGACCTGGTCAGGTCTTACCTGTTTCTCTGCCCTCTCGGCTGTGGCTGACACCGTATCATGGCCTTTATGTGCATCCATGGTACACAGATAACAGATACACTGCTGGTCTGTCCGACAGAAGACCTCAAGCAGCTTGTCATGACGTGTGCAGATCTTCTCCTCCAGTCCACACGTGGCTTTGACCAGCTTGTGCTTCTTCAATCTAGGAATCTGGTAGTGGGGCTGGAGGTGAGTCTCACAGTAGGACAACAGACACACCAGACAGGACATGAGGGCGCTCTGCTTCCTGGGCCCAGTGCAGAGGTCACAGGTCACCAGCTCTGACCCAGCTGGGCTGGTCAGCTCAGAGGGGGCGGCCTGGGCTCCTCCTGTCTCCTTCAGCTTCTCCACCAGCTCAGCCAGCATGATGTTCCTCCTCAGAGCAGGCCTGGGAGTGAAGATCTCTCTGCACTGTGGGCAGCTGTAGACTCTCTTCTGTTCATCCTGGTTAAAGCAGTCCTCGATACAGCTGCTACAGTAGCTGTGACCACAGTGGAGGGTGACTGGATCCTTTAAGAGGTCCAGACAGATAGAACAGGAAAACTGATCCTGGTCTAACAGAACTCCCTGCTGGGCCATGCTGCTGTGTCAGGGACACAGTCACTCA
This sequence comes from Borostomias antarcticus, assembly GCF_949987555.1. Taxonomy (NCBI): domain Eukaryota; kingdom Metazoa; phylum Chordata; class Actinopteri; order Stomiiformes; family Stomiidae; genus Borostomias; species Borostomias antarcticus. Next base: position 3,156,145 of record NC_140243.1, read on the forward strand.
CTCACAGACGCAGAGAGATAAGAGTTTGAGAGAGAAAAAGCAAGAGAGCGAGAGAGACGGAGAGAACACTTTCGTTTCCTAGGAATAGAGAATGAGTACTGGGAGGAGCAAGGGATTTCCTGGTTCTGCAAGGGGGCGTGGTTTAGAGAGAGAGAGAGAGAGAGAGAGAGAAAGTGTGTGTGTGTGTGAGAGTGAGAGAAAGAGAGAGAGAGAGAGAGAGAGAGAGAGAGAGAGAGAGAGAGAGAGAGAGAGAGAGAGAAAGAAGATAGGAGATTTCTAATTGTTTTGTCCTTTGCTTGATATTTCCAACAAAAAATATCTACATAGTGATGATTGTTCATTTCAACTGAGGTCAGGTGTCTGCTGGAAGGGATTAACCCTTCACATATGAACTGTTGCAATATTAAATATCTTGTTCATGTTCTAAAGTACTGAATCCCTGTGTCCTGTGTGTATTCCTGCTCATCAACTCTAGTTTGATCGATGTAGAGAGCTTTTAGAAAGCAAGTGCACAGATTTATCAGAAGCAGAACACTCAGAAAATGCACCAAACCTGATCTGTTGTACAGATAAAACTCTAGACGACATGTTAGAAAAGCATTGTGTAGGGTTGGCCGGTGTAATGTAGGCAGGAAAACAGAAAACAACATGAGCTGCTAGCATGGTTTATTCACCATCATTTTCGCGGTACATTTTCACTTCACTTTCTGTATTATATTCTATCATTACTCACAATGTGGAACAACCAATAGTCTGAACTTAGAGTGCCACCTAGTGGCCTAACTGGATATAGAACTGCGTTGCGTTATGCCTTAATGCCAGTATTGTACAACACAACACATTTGTTTTTCATATTTAATGTTCATTCCAATAGCATTAAGAAAGTACACCATAGAAAATATTCCACATGTATCTACATTTATTGAAAATGTTTCACTTTGGGTTACGGACTATTAATCAGTAGGAACAGCCAACCCTTATTCCAGCATTTAAATAGTCTTTGACCTTTGTCTATTTCAACTGTCTTTGAACTTTGACCTCACATGTCTGGTTTTGCTGTTCATCACGCTGGTTTACCACCCGTCCCATCCTCAGAAGATACTGGGAACTGATGGTGCTCTTCAATTCCCTCAACGTGCTTGTGCGCTGTGAATGGCATCTCTGAATCCCTGTGTGACCCTTCCTCCCTCCTCACGCCATGACATCTCCTCCCTTTGACGCACTGATATTACATTCATCCCCCCGTCTCCTCTCCTCTCCTCTCCTCTCCTCTCCTCTCCTCTCCTCTCCTCTCCTCTCCTCTCCTCTCCTCTCCTCTCCTCTCCTCTCCTCTCCTCTCCTCTCCTCTCCTCTCCTCTCCTCTCCTCTCCTCTCCTCTATCACACCCTAACAAACACCAGTCTGGCTGAGTACGCCAGGTCGGCCAGATAGAGCAGGAAGTTGAGGGCGGTGAGCACCGACACGGCCACAAGCCGGGGGGGGTCTCTGGGCGCCGCCCAGGTAGCGCTTGTGGAACTGGAAGACAGGCCAGATGACGGTGGCCGTCAGGTACATGAGCGCCCCCAGCAGGCCGTAGGTGGACAGGAAGCTGGGGAAGGGGAACGGGAGGCAGCCGGTGCACTCGCCCACGCAGAGGACCACCACGGCGGCCAACAGGATGAAGCAGACGCAGTAGACCAGCATGCACCACTTGAGCGCCGAGTGGCCGTCGTACGACACGGGCTTGCTGACCAGCACGAAGATGAGGCACGCCATGGACGTCTGGCACACCTTGAGGAGGCCCGGCGCCGTGGCCATGTAACCCGCCTCCTCCCCGGGCTTCGCCCTCGACAGGCTCACCCCCACCAGGTAGGCCGCAGCCGCCAGGCAGGAGAAGACGGCGGCGGCGACACGGTAGCCTCGCGCCTCCCCGCTCGACGCCGTCCCTCCGCCCTGCAGGAAGTAGACGGGGAAGACGACGGAGGCGGAGAGGCAGAGCGCGGCGGCGTAGCCGGCCAGTGTGACGGGGAGGTTGGCCCAGGAGACGGGGACGCGGCCTGGAGGCCCAGCTGCTCGGTCAGGAGGACCAGCACGGTGCCGGCGAAGCTGGCGGACCAGCAGAAGACGCACCAGTCGGCCACGCCCTCCTGGGGGAGCCCCGCCCCGTGGGCGACCAGGCTGAAGGACACGCAGGCGAACGCCAGCGCCGCCACCCGGACCCACAGCAGCTGGGAGGGGGGCAGGAGTACCAGCGGCATGGCGGCTCAGTTCACAGTCAAGGGCAATGGAGGGAAGGGGGGGATTTGTAGTCTCTGGGAGTTGTAGTCCCGGCAAAGTTCCGCGGCACGGACAACTTCCTGTAGGTGCGGTTGTTCCGGAGGGGCGTCTGGGTTTTGGGCGGGTGCTTCTTGTGCCGTCCTGGACCAGGGGTCTGTAGAGGGGATGAAGGAGAGAAAGGGACTCTGTTTTATGGGAAATCACATGAGACTCAAATTGAAAGTGAATGCGTATGTTTACCATTTCTTCGGCCTACCGGCTGGGCCTCATCCATGAGTCTCCACGCCTCGTTAGTTCTTCTGACTAGGGTTGTTTGAAACATGCCAGTGGTCTTTCTTTTATCGGGACAGTGGTCTTTCTTTTATCACTTGTGTTTGTTTTATTAAAGGCTTTTATTTTGTTTTTTTAAACTGGTTTTGATGATACTCTATGAAAGTACAAATGGAGTTCTTGCAGTCAATATAAGATAGATAAACACCTAAAATACATCAACATGCCTTTGTTCCTTCCTTCAGACTACAACCTCACATTGGGAATGTGATACCATAATTTATTCTCCAATTGCGCGGAAATAGTTTTTGAGATGCCAGCAATACAGTAAACGACAACTCAAACATGCAGCAGTTGGGCAGACTACTGAACAGTGCAGTAGAATGTGTGGCAAAGGCCTATATGAAGAACACAGTACAGGCTCAAGAGGAAGCAGCACCAGTGTGAGGCCTGTTAAGGTTCATACTGTAACAAGGAAACAGAAAGTCTATTAGACAGAATGGGGGAATTCCTGTTTTTTTCGGCTCTGGCGCCCTCTAGTGTCTTTATGTTTTGCTGCTGTTACGTTAACTGGTAAAGATTCACTATAGGTCATTTATACCATGAGCTCATGAGCTAACTGGCTATCCCGCTCTTAGTGTGCTGGATTAGCATTGGAAGCATTGGAACTGATGTGTCCAGGTGACAAGACCTATCTTAATTTATCAGACATTATTTCATGTCATTTCAATTCACAGCTATTTCAGTGGAAGGACTAGCTTCCGTCCACTGCCTGAACCGTGCCTGACTGGAGAACCAAGAACCTGCCTGAACCTTGCCTGACTGGAGAACCAAGAACCTGCCTGAACCCCTCGTCTGTCTGACTACCACGTTCCTGCCTGACCCTCGCCAGTAAACGTGCCCCAACGTGGGTTTGTCCCCATACGCCTGTCATGTCTGCTCTTGGGTCCTCCTCCACTAGCCCTAACAGAATCTATTACAACATGTTTACGCATAGTAATTATGATAGTGATAGGGTGCAGAGATGGAAGAGGAAAAACAACAGCCAAACAGAGAGAGAGAGAGAGAGAGAGAGAGAGAGAAAGAGAGAGAGAGAGAGAGAGAGAGGGGGGGGGGGGGGGGGGGGAGAGAGAGAGAGAGAGAGAGAGAGAGAGAGAGAGAGGGAAAGAGAGAGAGAGAGAGATGGAAAGACGGAGAGAAGGATGAAAGGATGTAAGGTGGTGACGGGGAGGAAGGGAGGGAAAGAGTTTTAGTAATAAGAGCAAATTCCACACATTTTCATACAGTAATGAGATGTCTTTCAGTTTCATATGCCTTTATTTAATCTTTACTTCAGGATGAAATATAACAGCCACTTAGGTAACAGTAGGAGAGAAAACAACTAACCAATCATTTAAACAGCAGTCATGAACACCAACATTCATGAATACCTGATTCAGTCATTATACAGAGAAAAGAAAAAAAAAACCTATACAGTATCAAAGTTCATCAACAATATCATCCTTTATAATAGATGCTTATAAATGAATGTAAGACAAAAGTATTATATACAATGATCAAGTTGAAATTACAATATTAAAGAACCAAAGTTCAACAATTATAAACAAATGATGGCATGAAGATTTCCTTCTATTAGGCCTCCTGAAGTACAATGCAAGAAAAATTATTAGTAATCAACTGAATCTATAAAAACAAAATGACTGAGAAAACCGTGACTGCATGAAGGCATACAAACCCAGGATAGAGTGGCTGGGTGAATCTAGTCTGAACTCTGCTTCATGAGGTTGCAAACTTGAGCCAGAGGCAACGTTACGTTCCTCTCCTCTTCCCCTGCCCCCCCCCCCCTCCCCCCCCTCATCTCCTCCCCCCTACCCCCCCCCCATCCTCTGGAAGGATCCCCCTCCCTCTACCACAGTTTACTGATCTCTGCACAGTCATTATAATCCCAAACCCTAAACCCAGGATAGGGTGGCTGGGTGAATGTGGTCTGGACTTTGTGGAGGAGGGTGACTGTGTCAGAGACGCTGTAGAAGGACAGAGAACCTGCCTTGTGATCCAGGTACACTCCTACTCTGGAGGACTGAGGGCCTGATAGTTCAAGGCAAGGCAAGGCAAGTTTATTTATATAGCACATTTCAGCCACAGGGCAATTCAAGGTGCTTTACATGAGACATTAAAAGCATTAAAACAAAAAGCAAGACATTATAGACATTTAAAACAAAAGGCAGGACAAATTAAAAGCATTAAAAGAAAAAGCAAGTCATTATAGACATTTAAACAAAAAGCAGGACAATTAGAATACAGGAATAAAAGTTGTGCAGTATACTGATAAACATAGCTCCTCTTAGAAATCAGTGGCAAAAAGAAAAGTCTTCAGGCTTGTTTTAAAAGAACCAAGAGTTGCAGCAGACCTGCAGTTTTCTGGACGTTTGTTCCAGATATGTGGAGCATAAAAACTGAATGCTGCTTCTCCATGTTTTGTTTTAACTCTGGGGACAGAAAGCAGACCTGTGCCAGACGACCTGAGGGGTCTGGGTGGTTCATAGCATATGAGCAGATCAGAAATATATTTTGGCCCTAGACAATTCAGTGCTTTATAAACCAACAGCAGTATTTTAAAGTCAATTCTTTGACAGACAGGAAGCCAGTGTAAAGACCTTAGTACTGGTGTGATATGCTCCACTTTCTTAGTCTTAGTGAGGACTCGAGCAGCAGCGTTCTGAATCAGCTGCAGCTGTCTGATCGATTTTTTAGAGAGACCTGTATACATGCCGTTACAGTAGTCGAGTCTACTGAAGATAAACGCATGGACAAGTTTTTCCAAATCCTTCTGGGACATAAATCCTTTGATCCTTGATATATTCTTCAGGTGATAGTAGGCTGACTTTGTAATTGACTTAATGTGGCTGTTGAAATTCAGGTCTGAGTCCATGACTACACCAAGATTTCTGGCTTCGTTTGTGGTTTTTAGCATTACTGATTGAAGTTGAGCACTGACTTTTAATCGTTCTTCTTTGGCTCCAAAGACAATTACTTCAGTTTTATTTTTGTTTAGTTGGAGAAAGTTCTGGCACATACAATCATTGATTTGTTGAATGCACTTACTCAGCGCTTGTATGGGATTATAGTCTCCTGGTGATATAGTGATATAAATTTGTGTGTCATCTGCATAGCTATGGTAACATATTTTGTTGTTTTCCCTAATTTGAGTTAGTGGGAGCATGTAAATGTTGAACAGAAGAGGCCCCAGGATGGAGCCTTGGGGAACTCCACAGGTCATTTTTGTCAGCTCAGATTTGTAATTGCCTATAGACACAAAATAATCCCTGTCCTTTAAGTAGGATTCAAACCAATCTAACACTGTACCAGAAATTCCCAACAAATTTTCCAGTCGGCCTAGTAGTATGTTGTGGTCTACCGTGTCGAACGCAGCGCTGAGATCCAGTAATACTAAGACTGAGATCTTGCCATTATCTGTGTTTAAATGGATGTCATTAAATACCTTAATTAGAGCAGTCTCGGTGCTGTGGTGTGGTCGAAATCCTGACTGGAAGACATCAAAGCCATTACTTAGTGCCAGGAAGTTATTCAGTTGTTGGAAAACAACCTTTTCAATTATTTTGCTTAGAAATGGGAGGTTTGATATGGGCCTATAATTGTTCATTTGTGAGCTGTCTAGACTATTCTTTTTTAAGAGTGGCTTGATGACTGCAGTTTTCAGGGTATGTGGGAACACACCTGAAAGAAGAGATGTGTTTACAATTTGTAGTAAATCAGAGGCCATGCAGTTGGATACAGTTTTGAAGAAGTCTGTAGGAAGAACATCAAGGCAACAGGTGGAGGATTTCAGATATTGTATAGTGTCCCCCAGGGTTTTATGGTTGATCGGAATAAATTGTGTCATGGTATTGATTTTAAGTGGACACTGTGACGACACATGTCCTGTACCTGGAATGGAGGCACTAACTGCTTGTCTAATTTTCTGAATTTTGTCAGTGAAGAATGAGGCAAATTCATTGCAGGCCCTGGTGGATAGAAGTTCAGAGGCTACTGACACAGGAGGGTTTGTCAGCCTATCAACAGTGGCAAACAAAGCACGCGCATTGTTATGGTTTTTGGTGATGATGTCAGAAGAGAAGGTCTGCCGTGCATTTCTCAGCTCCATATTATAAATGCGAAGTCTCTCTTTATAGATGTCATAATGAACATGGAGAACATACAACATTATTATGACTGAACCAGTAACCATCGCTAGAGCACCTTAAACACCAGGACTTGTTATTGAAACCAAACAAGGAGGAGTAGTATGTTCTGCTGATGTCTTTATATGAGACTACTATGATAACATCAACACCTCTCCATTCCACCTCCCAGTAACAGCGCCCAGAGCCTCTCTACACAGCACCTGGGGCCAGTAGGTGAATCTGTCTGGATGGTCAGGATATGACTGGATCTGCTCTGAACGTGTCACCTTCCTGTTCTCCCCAGACAGAGAGAGGGATGTGTTTGCTGTGTTTGGGTCCAGAGTGAGCGGACAGGAATCTGGGAACAGAGCAGAAACCAGATCAGAGTTAATAACATAACCGTTCATCTGACCCCCTTAAAGCTGGTATTGTTGATTTATCATTCAACAGAGAGAGGTGGAGACTTCACACACTCACAATGTAAGAAATGTGCTCTGGTCCTGGGCTCTGGAGGAGACAACACATCCACTAAAGAGACTTCAGACACACACACACACACACACACACACACACACACACACACACACACACACACACACACACACACACACACACACACACATCAATTTTAAAGCCAAGTAGACAGTATACAGAGATGTGTTCAATGTGTTTCATTGTGAACCCCAAATCTTTCTTCTGGTCACATTGTTTCTTATTGGACGAGACAGGATCACTTGTTGCTCTCCGTACTTTAGTGATATTTTTACAGAATAATTTTCTCAAAACTCCTCCAACACACCTGTGAAGGAGATGCTGGACCACTCTCCCTTGATCACGTCCTCTAGTTTCTCTCTCAGCTCAGAGACAGCCTTAGTCACATCACTGAAGAACTGAAGAGAAGGAACAGAGACGCTGGGGAGGTCTGAAGATACACTGGGACTGGAAACAGACTGGTAACTCTGGAGAGAGAGAGAGAGAGAGAGAGAGAGAGAGAGTGTTATGGAAATTACTGTTCTAGTAAAAATAATTTACCAAGATTCGCTCAAAAGGTTAAGTCTGATTTATTGTGAAACACAATACTTGCGCAAGGACTTCCTGCAAAACACAGCAAGGGTGGTTAAGTCAGAGAAGTGAAGTCAGTCACTTCTGGCTGTGGCTTATGTACAGTCCAAACAAAGGTACAGTGTTTCCAGGATGTGATTGGCTACTGCATTGTACATGAATGGCAGGCGTGGCCAAGAGTAAAGACATGTGACATGAGAAAACAAAGAAAACAAAAGGTCTGAATCAGGGCAGGAAGGACAAGGTGTGGCCTTTCTGACTTGGACAAAAGAGCGAGGCAGAGCTATGCAGAGTGTGTTTACAATTACAAAAGGGGGGAGAGTTGGTGTTTTACATTAGACTGAAACTGGGGTTTTGCAGGGGACTTGGGGGGAGGTGATAAATTACAAAGACAAAGGCTTAAGGTGTTTGGATGTAAATTCCTGGACAATCCCTCATTTGTGCCTGAACAGGCACACAAAAATAAAATATAAAATCCAAACACAGTGTAAACAGTCAGCTATGCTATACATGTGGAAAGGAAATAATCTCTCCACTAGGTGGAAACTTTAATTATTTTCTCTCAACGTGCAAAATCACACACCAAAACCCCTTGCTTCAGAAATTTGACAGGAAACAAGATAAAAAATTGACATGATTATATACTATTTATAGTCTAAGAGTGGACAACCATTCACCAAAAACCCTAGATTTAAATTTTGAATAAGGCAAAAAGATAAAATGGTTAGCAGTGTAAGGAGGGCAAAAAACCTCTTGGTCAATTTAGAGGAAAAACCCAAAACTTATTTATCAACTCATGTTTCAACCATTGCAACTCTTGTAAACAAATATGATATTTTCCAGATTATTTCAAAGTTCATTCACTCTTGTGAATAATTGCATGTGATGTCCTATGGAACATTGATTCCATGTGTGCGTCTCTGAATGTTTAATGTAGGTTCCAGTGTGTGCGATCAGAGGTGCAGTCCGATTGCTCATCAGAGGAGAATGTCATCTGGGGAATGCAAGGCGTCTTCTCTTCTAGATCGCAACTTCGATGTCGCGTTGCTTGAAATCAGTTATGTTCAATGTTAGTGTGTGCAGGTGTGTGTGCGTGTGTGGTGCATCTTGTGAGGAGGTGACCAGCAAGGTCATTTTTCCTCCGATTCCTCGTCAGAGGAGAGGACAGTGTGATGGCCCATGGTTTTGGTCTCTGAGCCCTCTGGTTCAGCTGCATTCTGATCTCCTGGTGTTTGCGATCCCCTGGTGGACCGTCCTCTGCTGCTTGGACCCGTCGGCAATTGCTTGCATGGGTCCAACGAAGTCCTCTCAGATCGCTGTCTGCGTGATGAGTAGAAACTGGTACGGCCCGAGCCACCTCGGTGAGTTCCAGCTCCTTCGTCTGTGGTCGTGGACCAGGACCCAATCCCCAGGAGAGATGTGATGCAGGAACCCCTCCTTAGCCTCAGGAAATGGCGGTCCTCACTCTGTTGGAGACATCTGTTAACATCCTCCGCCACCCCTGTTTTTGAAACATGATCTGGCCCGTGGGCTAGTTTGAAAGCATAATGAAAACATGAACGAGGTATTACAGGTTTGTCATTAGGCCCTAGATACAGGTTAGTTTGGTGGTGGAAGTGTGCACTTAGTCCTTCATTTCTTTTTCTCCGCAGGTGGAGCAGATGCTTGTAGGTTAGAAATGTAGGCTCTTGAACTGAACCCGGTCCATCCCTGTACTGCTCCACGTAGGGCCGGCCCGGGTCGTGCTGCTGGAGGGCTCACCTCGGCGCTCCCGCCTCCAGCACAGGCTGATGAAGTGCTCCGTCTGTGGATCCACAGATGAGAGAGACAAACAGAGACAAAACAGAAGAGCAAAAGAGAGTCCTCTGGTCTGGTCTCCCTGTTCCCTTCTTTGATCAGGAACGGTTATTCAACAGTCTGTAGGAGATACTCAGAAACATGGTTAAGCGCAAGCTCCTGCTTTGGGGAAAAAATGTTGTTATTCTGTCAGGAAAACTTAAACAGGGTGACTGTTCAAGTGTCATTTAGAGCCAGTCTGCAGTAGCCTACAGTGACATCAGGGGCAGTGTTAGAATGACTTCAACACGCCCAGTCCCCAGTCATGATCAAGGCAATTGGGTTTGGCTCCAGCATTTCTCTCACGATTTTATGAAAATAAAATAACCATATTCTCGCCTCAACAAAACAACACCCCCTAAGGGTGAAAGCAAAAATTTCCTGAAGTCAGGATAAAAATAGAGATGAGGCAAAGAAAATGACACTAAAATGAACTGGCTTCATTTACAATTAACTAATCAAAAAACTCCATCAAAGCTTCATTTGTATAGCTAAAATTTGTATATCTAAAACCTCCCTCTTCTGCATTTGAGGACAGAGTATTTGGGCACTGCTCCTGTTTCATACTTATCTGTCGCTCACAGTGAGTTGGTGACATGGCGTTGGTCTGCATCCCACGAACCCCAGATCGCCCATCTGTAGGGAAACAGGCCAGTAACCTCCGGTGTACGTGCCCGTCTCCTGGTTCGGCATTCACCCATCACTCCCGGAACGACAGTTGTCAACAGCAGGTTCTAATGTCCCCAGGAAGGCATGATCCAGGCTCCTCAAAGACCTGCCGCCCAGGGTCCATAGCACCTGAAAATTAAGACTCAAAACACAGACTGGGTTCAATAGCAGAGGAGAAGGCCTAGAGCCAACTCCTCAAAACACATTATCATTATATGAATGAAAATTCATCCAGTAGAATGCATAACACGAACAGCTTATGGCCATTCATTGACTATTGAAACAACTCCTGAATCAAACACACATTCAAAACCCTGTCAGACTTTTGAGTTCTCCACTATTACCTAAAAGATCTGCTCAGAAACATTAACAGCAACTTAAGACTCAAAGGCTCTACATCTATTTCATCCTGCCACCATTATCTTAAAAAAAAAAAAAAAATCTCTCTATCTTGGCTAGTTAAAATCTACCTTGTGGGTTGTTCAAGGGAACTTCCAGCAGGTGGCGCCGAACCCAAGGTTGCAGGATTCTTTCTCTCATTTCGCTTGCGGTAACTGTGACAGTCTCTGATCCAGTGACCAGTTTTCTTGCAATGAAAACACGCGTCAGTTTTGTCTCCGTTTTCGTTTCCCTCCCTCGGTTTCATTCTGTAGTTTATTCTGTTTCTATACCCTTGATTCTTGTTCGTGTGACGACCCTGTGGTCATTGTTGGTTGGGAGCAGACGGAAAAACAGAGTTGGGAGGCGGGGCAGCAGCTGCGGGTGAACCAGTCATAGTTTGGGAAGGATGTGTGAGCTCTGAGTGCCGAGTCGGCGTGATAGAGTTCAAAACGGAATGACTAGGAGGGGGGAGGGACTCTGAATATTCATCTCTCTGATTAACTTCGTCAGCTACGCTTCTTTCTGACTTGAAAAAACACTCGTGTGCGAGTATTTCCCACTTCCTGAATGCATTCCAATCTATCGCATTTCCAGGCTTCCTTCCTAACCTAGTTATTTCAAACGCCTGTAACTGAGCCCTAACAATTGCTAACTCACTAATATTGAGTGTACCGGACAGGGGGAAATCAGAATGCTTCGCCCAGATCAAATACTGTACACAAGCATCATCCCAAAGCCTTTGCGCAACAATCTTAGCTGGCCCAGACAGCGAACTAGTATTGGTATTCATAATTAACACAATACCCTACAGCCTATAATTCAAAACTAACGGTGAAAAGAAAAGTATAGTTAAACACAGGCGGGAAATAAACAAAGGAATATAATTTCGAAAGAAAACAAAGACACATTAAACCGCTAATTAACTCACCCAGCAACTGGTCCTTTGTTGTCCCTCTGGCTCGGGCGGGATCACCAGGAGAGCGGAGTAGTAGTTGTTGTTTCCTTTGTCTCCCAGACAACCAGCTGGAAATCTAGCAGTTAAGATTTAACAGTGTACAAAAAATGCTTTAAAATACTTTACCTGGATCCATGGCGCGCGTAACAAACATACAATCAAGAGCCGAGGCTCAAAAATGCAATCAAAAATCCCACTGAGCCGGCGAAAAATAGCGCTTAGACAAACATAAAGACAACACAACCCCGTTCGGGGACAAAAAACAGACACTCCGGAGATTAGCTGGTAATCGCACTCACTGCGAACTTCAACCCATTTGGAAATCGCACTCACTGCGAACTTCAACCCTGTGGGGTGGGAATCGCACTATCTGCGAACTTCAACCCTGTGGAAATCGCACTCACTGCGAACTTCAACCCTGTGGAAATCGCACTCACTGCGAACTTCAACCCTGTGGAAATCGCACTATCTGCGAACTTCAACAGGTTCCCTTCTGTGCTAATTCTGGAACATCGAACTAAAGCAACCCAAAACGTTATTCTAGAAGTGCACTCTCACTTCTTAACTACAGCCGAGCCGACAAACAATCTAAACTGTAGTCTACATCAACTGTAAGGGAGCGAGTCCCAAAACCAAAATTACACCTCTTCTGAAGAGAACCCCCGGTAGCCTAAACAAGGACGAAGTCAGAGAACAATGCAATATCACCAATCCTAAATTGCCACTGTTAAAAAAACAACGCCTTATCGCCACCACCTTCCCCGGGGAGTTTGCTTTCAACAATACGCCAGACCCACAACACAATCTGAAACGAAACCAAGGCAAATACCAAGCATAAAAGGATTCGTTTTTCAACGTACCGTGAGTTTAGCCGAGTGAAACCAAACGAGGCGGACTTCTCCGAACCAATGCAATAGGCGCAAAGAGAGAAGATTTTCCAGAGCTCCCTACTGCTCCGCACGTCTGGCTTCCTTCGTTGTTCACTCCAGGCGAACCTCACAGTAGCCGATCCCGTCCCGAGTCGCCAAATTGTTATGGAAATTACTGTTCTAGTAAAAATGATTTACCAAGATTCGCTCAAAAGGTTAAGTCTGATTTATTGTGAAACACAATACTTGCGCAAGGACTTCCTGCAAAACACAGCAAGGGTGGTTAAGTCAGAGAAGTGAAGTCAGTCACTTCTGGCTGTGGCTTATGTACAGTCCAAACAAAGGTACAGTGTTTCCAGGATGTGATTGGCTACTGCATTGTACATGAATGGCAGGCGTGGCCAAGAGTAAAGACATGTGACATGAGAAAACAAAGAAAACAAAAGGTCTGAATCAGGGCAGGAAGGACAAGGTGTGGCCTTTCTGACTTGGACAAAAGAGCGAGGCAGAGCTATGCAGAGTGTGTTTACAATTACAAAAGGGGGGAGAGTTGGTGTTTTACATTAGACTGAAACTGGGGTTTTGCAGGGGACTTGGGGGGAGGTGATAAATTACAAAGACAAAGGCTTAAGGTGTTTGGATGTAAATTCCTGGACAAGAGAGAGAGAGAGAGAGAGAGAGAGAGAAAGAGAGAGATAGGAAATAAACAGAAACACATACCGAGTGTACAGAATATTCTGCCTAATCAATAGACCAAACCAGGTGATGTTCACATGTCAGGTACCAGGAGAGTCCAGCTACTGTACCTGGAGGAAGTGGATGTGGTCTTCTGTGTGTGAGAGCTGCTCCAGCTCCGCGTCTCTCCTCCTCAGCTCAGCTATCTCCTTCTCCAGTCTCTCCACCAGTCCTTCAGCCTGACTCACTGCTGCCCTCTGCTGGGCTCTGATCAGCTCCTTCACCTCAGAGCGCCTTCGCTCAATGGAGCAGATCAGCTCAGTGAAGATCCTCTCACTGTCCTGCTCTGCTGCTTGGCCAGAACGCTGCAGAATGATAGACAGATAGAGAGAGAAAAAAGAAAGAGAGAGAAATAAAGAAAAATAGAGGAAGAGAGAAAGAGAACGAAAAACAAAGTTAAAACAATAATCATCAACATGATAAACCTTCCTGTACTATACAATTATCTCCTGCCACCATAACTCCAGTATGGAACATTTCATTGTACATGGTACCTATATCCTGTACATAAAATAACCGTCCTTGAATCCTCCGGTAGTTGATATCCTGATGCTGACCTTGAGAGACTCCACAGCCTGTTGGACCTCCTTCACCTCCTTCTCTCTCTCCTGGACTCCCTGCTGGACTTCCTGCTGACTCAGGCCCAGCTTGCTCTGGAGTTAAACACGTTACAACAACACATTAGGAGTTACAGTACATAGGACTCTGGTGTTAGCTCTGTCATTACACATCTAATACCAACATTTGCACATCTGGTAACCATGATTTAAACCCCAGACTGTCCAGTGCAGGTATGTACTATAAGGGTTAGGGTTAAGGTTATAGACATTGGGGGATTTATATCTACAATGAGTCATTGTGTTATTGATGTTCTTTCCTTGCTTCAACTCACACCATAAAATGATGTTTACTATGAAACTCCTCCATTTTATACTTCTCCATGTAGCCCAAATCAGAGTTCAGACAAGACTTTGGACTCATGAAAGACACTGATAAGAGAATGTTGCTGCATTCAGAATGAGAGTTTCCCTCAGTCAAATGGAAATGTAGTTCATATTATTTAATAAAACAACAATTTATGAAAAACTATCAACGTTACAATAGTAGTTCTGGTCTTACCTGTTTCTCTGTCCTCTCGGCTGTGGCTGACACTGTGTCATGGCCTCTATGTTCATCCATGACACACAGCAGGCAGATACACTGCTGGTCTTTCCGACAGAAGACCTCCAGCAGCTTGTCATGACGTGTGCAGATCCTGTCCTCCAGTCCACACGTGGCTTTGACCAGCTTGT